>NC_084925.1:39849000-40158000 GCF_958298935.1 Phragmites australis | reverse complement strand
GTGCCATGTAGATTCTGAACAAGTTTATCTATCATTGGGATAGAAAAAATATCGAGGGCATCTGTGTTATCTTTGGAGGAAAGCATCTGAAAGCCAACCTACTCGTCTCTATCTCCTATTTGTTTACAAGTTGAATACCACATGTTTAGTATCCTTCATGTTTCTCGCTCCTTCATGATTAATGAGGTTGTACGGAACCTATTATTTACATGATTGTATAGATTTAGACTCAATGTGATGGCACATTTTGGATATCACTGGGAATGAGCAATGAGCAGCAATGATTTTCTGCAGATGGTGTCATGGAAGTCCGGTACATAGATATGGTCTCTATGCTCTTCAGTGGATCATTGAAGTTAACGGGCAACCAACTCCAGATCTGGAAACATTTATACAGGTGGTGAAGGTACGTAGTATGCATCAAGTGGCAAATATCATCCCTTTCTTTTTACCAATCTTTTTGTGTTTGGTTATCGCTACATTCCAACATCATTGATTGAATTAATATAGCTGAATTATCCTTTTGGTTAGGGCTTGGAAGATGGTGAATTTGTTAGGGTGAGGACCGTCCATTTGAATGGAAAGCCTCGCGTGCTTACTCTGAAACAGGACCTTCACTACTGGCCGACCTGGGAGCTTAGCTTTGAACCTGAAACTGCCACATGGCGGAGGAGAATAATAAAAGCGTTGCAATCAACTACGGCGTGATCTATCCTGTTTTGTTGTGAGCTTTTCATGCTTTCAGCGGGCCTTCTTTAGAGAATGTTAAGCATGGAGGCGAGGAAACTAGAGATTCATGCCGTTATGGTTACCTAAAATCCTGTCCTATGCAGGATTAAGTGGTGGGCATTAGGATAGAGCGGGTGCTTGAATGATATACTTTTCATAGAAAATATATGGATTCATCGGTTGTGGATTATTGGACCGTGGGATTTGCCTTTTGTATATCATCTATTCCTACATTTTAGTAGTAATAGTAAGTCATTATCTTTCTAGCGCTCATTTCACTACTTTTCTTTCTAGTTACCACGCAACTGGTTTCTGGGTATCCAGTTCCGGGACCGGGCATGGTTCTATGCATTGTTCTGCTTCAGTTAGATTCAATGACAGTAATATCGATGACAGTAATATCAGCATGACTGCGTAATTACTGGAATACCTACCGAGTCCGGCAAACCCACACACGTGTGGAGTAGCAACCGAAGTCTATCTCTGCATCCTCACCGCGACCTTTTGAGCTCCGCATGACAAATGTACACCATGCAGTCAGCCTCCTCCTCAGAAGGCCGGCATTTTCCTCCGCTCCGAAACGCACTTCATCGGCAGAATATATTCGGCCACCACTTGTTCGCTCAAACTTCTATCCTCGAAAACGAGGACCATCCCTTTATGTCTTCCGCCACTTCGGCCGATGCCTTCCGTCGAGGAAAAAAGAACCGTTTAGGTAGCAGATCATTGTTGTTGGATTCCCTCTTCTCCCTAGCAGCGGCAGCGGCAGCGGCAGCGGCAGCGGCAGCACCAACCAGGCAAGTACCCGTCTTTATAAGGCCTTCTCCTTTCATCTTGTCGCCGCGATCTGGAGGAGCTAGCATGTATCCCGCACGCGAACGCGCACGGGCACACGCGCGCCAACGGCACCACCACCCTGCGAGGTAGGGAGTGAGAGACATGGGTTGCTATCCTCCCCTGGGCAAGATCGTGTCCAAAGCGCTCGGAAAATGCTACGGTGCGTACGCAAAGTTCTAGCTCTTTGCTTCACTTGTTTCCTTTCCTTGCTACACACTTATGTGCATGCTAGGACCTCTGTACTTTCAGAACACATACATGTTTGGCTGCTGTATTTAAGTTGTTGCTACTACTGTCAATCAATCTCAAGACTTGTGTGCAAATTATGATTTATGAGCAATGGCAAAGCGATCTCAAACACTGCAAAGTCTTTTCTAGCGCAGTAAACTTATGTGATTTGTGATAATTTACGACTTGCTCACGTGCAGGGCGCGAGAGATGGAGGGAAGAGAGGATGGACTACGCCATGGCCTACCCGCCTGGCCCGCCCATGGAGACCCACTGCATGCGCCCAGTGGCGCGCACAGTGACCTTTGCCAGCACCAACTCCGTCTACGTGATCCCGCCGGAACCGACGCCGCCGCTGCCGCAGTCGAGCCCACCACCACCACCAGAGCACCATCACCAACAGCCGCAAACACCACCCCAACACGAGCCCGACCACCACCCCGACCCACCCCAACCCCAAGCACAACCCCAACCGGAGCCACCCGCGCAAACGCAGGACGCGCCACCGGCCGAGCCGAAGCCGCCGAAAGGCCCGAAGCGAGGCAAAAACAAGCAGCTCAGTCGCGTCCGGTTCGGCTCCGAACCTCCACCACCGCAGCAGCAGCAGCAGCATGGGCCGAGCGAAGACAACAGAGGCGACGCGGCTGGCCAGGGCCTGCACGGTCACGGGCCTCACGGCGCAGGGCCGGCGCAGGGGCAGGGGCACCTGTTCCGGTACACGCCGTCGCCGTTGCCGAGGTGGGAGGCGACGCCGAAGCGGCACGAGTACTTCTCCGGGGAGTACAGGAGCTACTACCCGACGCCGGTGCGCGAGGGCATCTACAGCATCGCCACTGACGCCAACAGGCTCACCACCATCTTCAGCGAGGAGAACCCCAACGCCTGCACGATAGTCTGAATGCGACGGCGAGGAATAAACTGTTTCATTCATGCAATCACTTCCCTCTTTCTTTGGTTCTTGGATCAGTGCAGGAATCGTGAGCCAAGAATCTGGTTCTTGTAGGTTTTGTAGATAAGGAAAAGGAGAATAGTTTCGATTCGGATGATATGATGAGATGAACATTCGTTTGTGCGCCCAGGTGCTGCTTGCCTTGGATTGCCGTCGTCCTTTTGCGTTTGATATTCGGTTTTGATATT
Source organism: Phragmites australis (assembly GCF_958298935.1). Classification (NCBI taxonomy): domain Eukaryota; kingdom Viridiplantae; phylum Streptophyta; class Magnoliopsida; order Poales; family Poaceae; genus Phragmites; species Phragmites australis. The sequence goes on along the minus strand of NC_084925.1, from coordinate 40,155,069 downwards.
TTCGACAAAGTGAGATTAGTCAGAAATAGTTGGCCGCCAAAGAGAGATGATGAATGCGTTGAAACTTGAAAACACACACTCCATGATTAAATCCTCTTTTTCTTTTCTTCTTTTCGAATGGCTACAGAACAAGTATCTATTCCCTAGAAATCTCCTTTTTCATTCTTCAAAAGAGCACATTTCACTCTAAGCGCATCCTTTTTGTTGATACCTTCAAAAATAGTAATGTAATCTGTTCGAGTACGAAAGATCAACGAGCTTAGCATTAGGTCAATGTAATTTTGATGATTAATATTAACACAATTAGTGTGATTAATATGGTTCGATAGCATGCAAGGTTTAGTCTCGTGGATCTATGTGATGAACTTGAAGTTCCAAACACCCCAAGTTATCATGTTGTTGAGAGTTCACTTGTATAGATATATTTGTTTTCTTTGATGGTATTATGAAAAAAAATTTGGGTTTAGTAGCTTCCACCACGTAAGAAATCAACATAGGAGACATCACATTTGTAACAGTTGCTTAATATACATCACTAATATGAAATCAACATAGGAGACATCACATTTGTAACAGTTGCTTAATATACATCACTAATATTCTATTAGTAACAGGTGAGAAAATCATCCGTCACAAATGATAACAGTGCAAGCTCTCACTAATGATAAAGTCATTAGTGACGGACAGTAACAACACTCGTCATTAGTGATGGGTGATAACAAAACATGTCGCTAATGTGAACATCATTAGCGACAGGTGCCTTTAACACCTATCACTAATGTGAATCATGCCCAGCTCAAAACTTAACGGGCCAAGACAACCTCGTGGGATTTATCTTTAGTGATGGGTAGAAACAACACCCGTAACTAATGACTGCGGTTGTTAAAAGACACCAGTCGCTAATGTAGCCCAAGAGCACAAATCTGTCACTAATGCCCTAGCCTTTCGTGTATAATTGTTCAGTGCTGAGTACAACTTAGGCCTGGGTCGTTGCGGCCTTTAAGCTAGCCCAGAAGGGGTGCGCCCGTGCACCTGCACGCAGATAAAAGGGGCATGGATGGCGGTTATGTGGGACCCTGAACCCAGAATCTTCTATACCTCTCGTATCAGTCCCTAGTAACTGATACGTATAGTATAACAATCGTGATATCATAGTCAAACTTCGTACACAAGTATTAAGATTCAGAGTATAAAATATTTACAAACCATACTGTATATTACAGACCTGACCGAACAGCCAATCAAAAAGCATAGCAGAAACGACGATCCAAAGCCACAAGCAGCTAGGGTGTGAATGCAACATCTAAGTCTATTCTTCATCCTCGTCTTTGCCTCCGGTGAAGTCAGCATCAACTTCCTCATCTGAATGATAGCAAGAGTGAGTATGAAAGATACTCAACAAGCCCTATACTACTTCAAAATGTTGATAGATGCATAAAGGGTATTTCAAGGATAAAGCTTTGCGGTTTAGTTTTAAACACAAAGTAATTTATGCTGGGATTCAGTTGTATACCCTCTGTTAACTTTAAAATAGTTTGAAATAGGTCAAAACCAGGTAATAAGTCATATCTGGGGGGTTTTCGGTCCCGAAGTGGCTACACCTCTCTCCGCAGTCCCTATCATCACATCTGTTGTATCTCTAGTACCACACAGGTCCTGACGGATTGAGCCAGCAACTTCATCACACGGACATCTAGTCCACACACTCACTCATCAAGACACATGCACCTGGAGTCTAATCAAGACGGTTACTGCTTTCGCATGTCCATGCTCGTGGAAATGACTATTCGAATAGTTTTACACTCTGCAGAGGTTGTACACTGTACCCATACGATATGCTTAGCCTCCAACCCGTTATAAGCGGAGGAGAGAATCATACAGTGATACTTCAATCATCTTTCCTGTCGGTCTTTTCTACAAGACACCCTAAGCACCAGAGGCCTTGTACTGAATACCAACCTCCTTTTTAAGCCGTTGGCCGATTCTCGAAACATTCTAATAGAGGGACAGATGGTCACTTTACCCCTCGCTACTCCCCAGCTCCTAGATGATGCCCAACCTATTCCAGTGAAATAAAAGTCAAGTCACGACCATACAGAATGCATGCTTGCACTGAGGTGGCTAAGCATGATGGCACAATGATTCAGTCCTTAAACGGCCAGGGCAGACATCTTCTGGCAATGAATACTGTAAAGGTAACTCAAGCCCCCAAGAACATCCTCGTCCAGAGTACTACTCTACCTGCCTCCGTCAGAACAATTTTCACCTATTTTTACACATCACCTTCCATATCCCCCATGACATCAAGGATTTCACAACCATCACAAAATTCACAACTTTCAAGGATTCATGGTATATGAGTTAATTTGATAAACAGTGAAGTGATATGTCCCGAGAGATGCATTTCAGATGACGTCTCCGAGGAAACGTATTCGATCCTAAGCATGCTAGATATCATGGCGTCGTCTGACGTTAATATAGATAACGACATGTAAATCCTAGGGTGATATGTATTCTGGATGATCACATTTAAGGCATGACAATTGTTTGATAGGATTAACAACTACAAGAAGTTTGATAGAAAACGTAATACATAGCATATGCGATAATAAGTCCAATTTTAATTGATCATATAGATTATTTAAAAATATAGGTTTAATATGATCAAGGAAATAGGACTTTTCTTCTTCGAAGCTTTCCATTAAGCCTTGATTGAAATATGGATCCTCCTCGCTCCTGATGCTTCCCGCGCAGCACTCACAGAACTCCGCTGGCTCTGTAAACGCGATATGATAAAAAAAATAAACTATACTAGAAAATAAACAAATAACATTAAATGGAAAGCCAAATGATCCCTAATGGATATCACACTGTGATGTATGGATATATCTCAAATTTAGATGAATTTCGATGAAACAATCGTCGAAATTAGACCTAGAACGGAGAAGTTATGACTCCTGAAAGATTTAATCTAAAATTAATTCAAGAAAATATCAAATGGCATTACTTATGGGTGGGACCCACTGCACAGTAGATCGGGCCCACATGCAGAGTACTCAGGTTGGGCCAAAATGGGCTTGGATTGGGCTTAGACTTGGCCTAGACTTAGGTCTGGGCTACACAGTACTCGGCCCACTTGGTCGGGCTGGTTAGTTTTTTTGGGTCGATTGAAGCTGGTCTGGTCCACCTATGGTTGAGCCGCGGGATACTCGCCCAGGCCGCACGATGCGGCCGGGCCTGGCCACGCGCGCACGGGCGCATGAGTGCGCGGTAGAGTGGGGTGACGAAGGGGGAACGACGGTGGGCGATTGCAGCGGCGCGACACCGGAGAGCTCACCGGAGTCCAACAACCACGAATACATGCTGGGCATCTACGCGCAATGACGAACCTGTTTGGGAGCTTATTGACGGTGGCCCGTGGCCAGAGCAACGTCAGACGACGGCTGGAGCGAAGCGGGGGCGGTGGAGGCTTGGTCACCGGTTGAAACAAGTAAAGGGAGGGGGTTTCTGGCTGGCTAAAGGCGCCTACGGGTGCTACGCGATGCGGGGAGCTCGATTAGGGGTTCATTGGCGGCAGCCGCACTCGGAGCGGTGACAGATGACGGTCGGAGGAGACGGCGGCGAAGCAAAACAAGGCCATCACCTCCCCTACTCTACGCGTGGTCAACCTGCAAGGAAAAAGGAGCCTAGCGCTCCTAGGCTACACGGCACGATGATCGGACCACAAATAGAGGGCATGCGATGGCGGAAGAATACACACAGCTACACGCGGCTACTGAAGGTGATATGCCCTAGAGGTAATCATAGAGATGATTATATCATATGTCTATGTTCATGTACTACCGAATAATGTAATATTCCAAGAATGACTATTATTTATATTGATTGACAAGTATGTTACTTGTTCATGAAACTCTTTGTTTATACCAGGATGTTATTTTTAGTCAATCCCTGGTCGCATATTATTGTGATGATACATAAGACCAGCATATGTATTGATTGATGATCACATTTCATAGATCATATGTATAGAGATACCAGGTCAATAATGTGGATATTTATGTTAGAGAATATGATGTTGAATAAACCCACCTTGAGATACTCCTGGGATTGTTATTTATGATATGCCATCAGTTGTTATCTCAAACGGTGTACGTTCAGGATCCTTAGACCTGAGATCGTCATTGATTCCTAGAATGTGTAGTGGCATACTTTGAGGCTGCCAAATATTATTCCGTAACTGGGTAGTCATAAAGGTAGTTTTCAGGTTGGTCATGAAACTGTCGTGGGGTATGAGCGATCAAGATGAAATTTTTTTCTCCTCGATAACGGGAGAGATATCTCTAGGCCCCTTGAGATAGTTGGATTGAGAAAGTGTATAGCCATGCCAATATGATTAAAGAGTTAATCATGTTGAATCCACTACTTGATCGAGTGAATGATCTAGCTATCACAAGGGTGGCACGTATCTCGCATTGAGCTTGACTGGTATCGTGATGCGAAGGGATCGGTGCATGTGTATATCAAGGTTCAACCGATATGATCTTTTATGTATACTTGGGAGTCAACATGTCCTGCTAGAGACCGCTATTGATTTCAGTTTGGAGAGGGTTTCCGAGTCGTAGCCGTTTGTACATGAACCTAATGGGTCACACATTTAGTGGGTTGGAACAAAACATGCGAATTAGATTTGTATATGGGTTTTGCTTGGATTGTGATACATGAGAAGTTAGAGTCCTAAAGGGCTTCCAACATGGGAGCCTATTGGCGAGGTCCATATAAGGAGAGGCGTGGGTAGGGCGTGCAGAGGTTGAGCCACTCCGAAACCCTAGCCGTAACCTTCCACACGATCTCTCAAAACCCTTATCGCGTGTGCGGTGCTAGCACATCGGCGCTTGGCGTTTCTTCCCAGTACGTGTGGATACCGCAGAGGCGCTGTTGCTATTGCGGCACTGATCTTCTCGGCGTGTTGAACGCAACATGTTCGGGACTGGTCGCCAACCGTGGTCGAGGAGCATGACCACCTGTTCAGAGTTGGTCGAGGAGCACGACCACCTGCTCGGAGTTGGTCGACGAGCACGACAATGCTCGGAGTTGGTCAAGGAGCGTGACCACCTGTGCGATGCTGATCGTGGATCTGATCAAGAAGCTATTCGAGGAGTTTGACGCGTACAACGTTGGATCGGTTTACTCCAATTCTTCTTCCGCTGCACTGCGCGTCGAGTAATAACAATCTATGATCTCCTACTAGCATGATTTTCTGGGTGAATATGGTAGATTTTTTTTTTGTTTTAGGTTAGTGTAGCCTGCCCGTTCCCCAACCGCTACGTGAAGGGAAGGTACAGGGATAGCGACACGCTAGCTAGGAGGTTGCGCGAGGGACAGGGATGCTCACCGAGCGCAAGAACAGTGATGGGCAGGACGGCGACCGACGATGCATCAATGCGGTGATGGCAAAGCGGCTTGGGTTCCGACGCAGGCGGCCTTCCGTCGGGCTCTTGGTGGATGGACGGCGGCATAGGAATGACAGTTGCTTCCTGGTGCTCCTCGGCAGCTTGCAGGGACAGAACGACGACGACGGAGCTACAACGGCTAGCAATAAAGAGGTGGTAGCGTGGTGTCGACTTGGGGAAAAGATAAACGGAGGCCGGACACACTATTTATAGAGGGAGAGGCACAATAGTAAGGCGCACGGTGCGTCACGCTGTCCTAGATGAACAGGATGGCGGCGGCAATGATATTTCCCTGTGGAATAGCGGCTTTGCGCCGGCCACGTGCGCTAGATGGCGAGAAGTCATGGTGTCAGGAACTCAGGCGGCATGTCGTGTCACGTCCTAAATTTCATAATCGTATGATTAAGCTTAATCATGCGTCATTAGCATTATAATTATATTTGAGATAAAATATTTTGCCACACTAGAATACTTCGTTTTGAGTTAATTGGATAAGAGAAAGAAATTTAGGACAGAAAAGAATGGAATTCGTAGTTAAAATGGATCCAATTTCTCTAACACATGGGCCCCACAAGTGACCCCACCATCCCAACCACTAAAAGGGGCAGCACCACCCGCTCTCTCTCTCTCTCCCTCACTCCACTCCCGTGCTCCCCACCGGCCACAAGAGCTCTCCCTCTCACTCCCTTCTCAAGCCCTCTCACTCTTCCTCGGATTCCCGCTCTGCAAGCGAAGCTGAGGTACGTATGTGGTACTCACGCGATCACTAACTCTTAAGCTAAGCATCCCTCCAATTTGTTTGCTCTTTCCCAAAGGATTCGAGCTAGATTTGATGTCTTTTGGTGTTTAGGGTTGAAACGTGAGGAACATCGGGTTTCTTCGTCTCCCGAGCAATTTCCCTCTGTTTCCTCCTTCAACCGACGGTCCTCAAGCCCAGAAAAGTGTCTTGGATGAGTCTCCTAGGCTCCCATGGTATGGATGCACGAATTGGTTGGTCGAAATCTAAGAATTTGGAGCTAGGGTTGAAGTTCATGAGTTCTTGATGTTTTGGTAGCAATAGCCAAGTTTTGGTTGATGAGTGTGGTCCTATACGGTAGAGGAGGTCAAGATGATGTTCTAGGTCCAAATCCTCACCCCAAAGGTCGCCGGAATGGTCACCGGTGAGCTCACCAAGTTACCCCGGCCGTATATAGCGATATGACCATGTTTCTTGGCGGTCTGACCGTCGTTCCAGGGGTCCGACCGCCCCTCGGGCCGGTCTGACCGCCAAAACCCAAACCTCTCTATTCGCCAGCGGTCTGACCGCGATTTCCTGCGGTCTAACCGTGGTCACTCAGACAAAACCATTTTCAGCATAATTTACTATTGGATGAAACTTCTAAAATTCATAATAAATTCTCTGTAGCTCTAAAAATCATGAAACTAATTTTTTTTTTCATAATAACCTCCTCTACCTATTAAAAATATCCCTAGCCATTAAACAGTTAATTAAATTTCTGATATTAATTAATTAAGTTGAGGTTTTGTTAATTCACCATTAATTTTTTACAAGTACAAAATTAGCGAAACCAAATTTTCTAGTCTCCTTATAACTTATTCTAACTAGGAAAAATATTTTCATGCTTTATATGGCATATTTTATGAAAATTCATCATATACATATTGTAGCATGCATTATTGTATTTCACTCATGCTCATCGTTGCATGCACTTTTCTTTAGTGAACAAATAGCCGGAGCGTGATACGACAGTGGTTGAAGATGACTCTAATCTTTCGTATTTCTGTAAGTGTTGCTTGGCAATTATAGGCAGCCACCTGAGCAGCAAGGCAATCAACTAATCATATTACACCTTTGTTCAATTGAATGAAGTTTAAAATTGATAAATTATGCTTATGTATATTGCATGTTTAGCGAGTCGGCGTCGGGTATAAATGGGTAGATCCTATGTTGATTGCATTAGCTCTACCTTGAGATATTGGTTACCCGCATCCTTGTAGCCTTGAGAGCATGTTGTCATCTAAGTACAATTTCGACTTAAGTGCTTAGCAATGCATAGGTCACCGGTAGAAGTCGAGCAGTGTAATGTTCCATCATTTGTGAGCTATAGGTTTAATTGTTGTTCACAATAATTTTAACCTTGACGGGTTGTTGATGATGGTTGGATGAATGGTCAGTATGAGGCGAGATGTGGGCGGTGTTAGGGGTGTTTTCTGCTCCGGGGGAGTTCCTCGGGGTAGTTCGGGAGAGAAACTCGGACACCGTAGACCGCTTGCATCGTTTATGCCCGTCCGTCGGTGCTGTTAGCTTTAGCACTTACCTTACTTACCACATGCAGATCTAATGGTAAGGCGAGCTGAATACCTCTGTAGTTGTGATCATTTAGGCCTAAACATCGACAGTGTGAACGAGCGAGCTTGTAAGAGGTGCTAGTTTGCTCCGAGAGTAGTTCTAGTACCTCCGCGCCGAGCGATGTATGATCTAAATGGTTGGAGCTTATTGGGAAAGGTTGACACGAATACCCCTTTTGTGGACCTGTGTGGTCGCATGAGCCGTATGGTCCTCAAGTCGTGTGGGTTCAGGAGTATCCCCCTGCAGGGTGTAAAAACATTTCGAAATGCCGCGCTCTCGGTCATGAGCATGCTATTGTTTCATCCACATCGGTCGTAGAGTTTTCGATTATGGATTGTGGTTGAGTACGTGGGAGATGGATGAGTTGGTCTTTGTTACTTATATGTTCATAATGGTTCCAATTATTTATGTTCAGTTGGTTATGGTTGGGTAGAATTATGTTGTTGTTGGTTAAGTTAGTTGCTCACACATATGTGCCTAGGTTGCTTACCGCCTATGTTTAACTTAACCATGTGATTTTTTCCTTGCCAATGGTTCAATGCATAATCCTTGGAGTCGAGCTATGTATATGAGCTCTATATAGTTTAAGTCTTGCGAGTACCTTCGTACTCATGCTTACGGTTTCAGGTGCTGCTGGTGAGGAAGAGGCGATGTTTGGCTACTTCGTGCCCACCGGCAATGGCGACGGGCAATAGTAGTTCATCCTACTCTCGGAGGTCGTTCTTTTGGGGTGGAGCCTAAGGGCATGTGGCTCTACTCTCTTTTGTTGTATAGGTTTATGTTTCCACTGCGTAGTTGTTGTTATCTTTGTTGTGAATTGATGCAAATGGTTGCATAACTAAAGACTTGTAATATAAATATTAATTACTCGCTCTTTATTAAGCTATGTTGTGATGTGTTATAGTGGAAAGGCATGTGTTCCGATCTTGAACACAAAACACGTGTTGGGACTACCGAAGCGGTATTCTGATTAATCGTTGAAGTCGTGATTAAGAAAATGATCAACATAATGATTGATTAGAATACTGTTTGGACGGTTCCTCACATGTTGTGAGGGAGCAGAGAGAAGGAGAAAGAGCGAGAACGCGGGGGTGGCGAGAAAGTAACCAGCGCATTCAATGGGCCGACTGTCGCGGTGGCGCATACGGACAGGGCGGCTCAGCGTCACGTTGGAGAAGGAATGTGGCGTTGGCGAGGGACCGTGGGATGGGTGACACGTGGACAGCGTAGCGCGCAGGCACCGTGAGCGGGCGAGCAGGAGCTGGGCTGCACGCGGAAAGGCTGGGCTAGCGGTGCATCTACGACCCAAGCACGGAGGCAGAGGAGGAGAACAGAGCTAGGCTGACTGGCCGGTTGGCTCGGCCGTGCGGAAAGAGAGAGGAGAGAGATTTAGCCCGGGAAGGAAAAAGGAAAGGAGAAAAAGAAAAAGGTTTTGAGACAAATTCAAATGGAGTTTTTGAATTTGGATTTTACTTTGGACTTGACCTAAATTCAAATTGGAATATTTGGATTTTAATTCTGAGATGCGGGAGAGGATATGAATTCAAGAGTTTGAATTCAATTTGGTTTGAGCAGAGAGGAAACTAAGAAAAGATTTGAATTTGAGAGACTTTCAAATTCAAATCCACTCAAAAAAATCATAAAAACAATAAACCAAATGCATGAGAATCAATTAATGCCTGAAGAAGTTTTAGAAATTAACTTAGTGCATTTTCGAATACTTAGCCAAGTAATACATTTGAATGCATATACACATATAAATATATACATATATATGCATTCAATTGTATATTTTCTTGATTTTATTTGGTTTATTTAATTATACTTTAATTTGGAGTGAACTTTGCTATTAATTAATATGCTAAAACACAGGATGTTACAAACCTACTACACTTAAACGGAATCTTGCTCTCGAGATTCGGAAAGTTTCTCGAAGAGGTGGGGAAATTCTTTCATCAGATCCTCTTCACACTCCCAAGTGGCTTCTGCCTCTATATGATTACTCTACTATATTTGGTAGAACTGAACTGTTGTGCTCCTAGTTTGACGAGTCGCTTGGTCCAAGATCCGGATGGGTATCTCCTTATATTGCAGATCTTGTTGTAGATACATAATTTCTAGAGGAACTTGAACCCATGAACATTTCTTTAACTATGAAACATGGAACATATTGTGCAAATCAGAAATTTCTTCTGGAAGTGCTACCTTATATGCTAGTGCCCTAATCTTGTTGAGTATTTCATATTGTCCCACATATCTGGGTGTTAATTTTCTGTAAACTTGAAATCTCTAGGTGCCTCTTATTGGGGACACTTTGAGTAGACATAGTATCTAACTTTAAATGTCAAGCCCCTCTTTTGGTTATCGGCATAACCTTTCTACCTACTCTGAGTTGCTCTCAGATTCTCTCTAATCTTAGTAACTTGTTCTTCTGCATCTTTTATTAACACAGATTTGAAGAGTGAACGCTCTCCTACTTCTGACCATAGTAGATGTGTTTTATATTTTCGTCCATATAATACCTCAAAAGGTGATATTTTTAGACTGGCTTGGAAACTATTGTTGTAAGAGAACTGTACAAATGATAAACTTTTCTTTCAGTCTTTTTCGTAGGTGATCATATAAGCTCTTAGTAGATCTTTCAAAATCTGGTTTACTCTTTCAATCTGACCATTAGTCTGTGGGTGATAAGCAAAACTGAAATCCAGTTTAGTTCTCAAGGCAGTGTGCAAACTCTTCTAAAAACTTGATGTGAACTGAGAGCCTCTATCGAAGATGATTCTGCTAGAAATTCTATGTAGCCTCAAAATATTATCAATATGAACGGGAAGGACCAGAGAGATTGCTGTAGCGTATGCAAAACAAGGGCCAAATAGACATTCCTTACTGGATGACTCAGTGATGGACGCCCACGTTTGACTAGACGCGCCAACGTGGATGGCCACGTTAGACCAGGTACTAGATTGGACCAACCACGGAAGTTCAAGGACTCGAGTGGACAGTCTGATAGTTGAGGGACCAAATTGAGCCTTTGGGCAAACTTGGAGGATGAAATTGGTATTTTGCCTACTTTATACTAGTAGGAAGCGGTAAAAATAGTACATTATTGACTATGTGATCTAAATGACAGTCTTTTGTGATTGCAAAGAGCACTGGTAGTAACCTTCCGTATGTCCCACAACTTGAAGTGGTGTGTGCCTTAAGTAGTAGCAGACACTTTGGATCAACCACGCATAATTTTTTTTTTAACGGATCAAATACGCATTTTTTTTTAGAGCGAATCAACCATACATAACTAAAACGGTTTGAGTCTTAGACTCAATACGGATGCTCACATTAGGCATGAGTGATACATGCATATATAGATACGTTTAATGGTAAAACATGTATACATATTATACAAGATTATACTTATAATAGAGCCACCCATGTGTGTGCTTATGTGCATCTGACCTTTACTCACGAAAAAAAGGCTGTGTACCGTGCTCTGGCCTCTCAAACATCAGCCCACGAAAATGCTTCGTTCGCGCTACTTGGGCACAGTCACGCGAACACCAAAGAACAGAACGGCCTAACTTGAGAGACGATCCGAGACATTACCATTCAACCGGTCAACCAAGTACTTGGCCATAGGCTCCAAAAAAGTACTTGGCCAAGCACACAAGATTATAATTCACACAGTTGACTTGGAGTGGCACGCATGTGGTCAGGGCAAACCACGGCGACCAACGAGGGCAAACATGCCAATTTGATCAGAGACTGTCTGCACCTGTAGACACAAGCGGCAGTCAGTCTGCCGAGTCGTTCCTCGCCGCCAGAATTTCGTAGGCGTCGAGACAACGCCGGCCGCCCGTCACTCGTCATATCGAAATGACAACCTACACTAGTAAACTCCAGTCCCCATCCAACTTTTCGCAGTGCAATAGTGGTACATCTAACGCGACTAGGGGTTTGATTTTTTGCTGAGGCTTTGAACTTTTGCTAAAAGTTAACTTTAACTTTTAGCTGTTAATTTTTCTAAGAAAATTTTAGATTCTTAACATATTAAAAGTTAGAAAAGTCAGTTTCTCAATTTTTAATTTATTTCATTATAAGTCAGCTTATTAAAAGCTAGTTTCTCATAAGCCAAAACTAGAAACATGGCCTAAACCAGCCGTGCCGCTGGCCGAAAGGCGTGGAAGCATCGCACACCATTCGAACGCACATTTCCTGTGGTGTCGTTAATCCTTCGATGCCCATGGCCGAACGCTCATTAGCCGGTCACTGTCAGAAGAGCAGAAGAAATCTGCGGACCATGCACGGCGAATGGTAATGCTAGTTTCCCGATAACAAATGCCGTCGCGTTACGCGTCAACCGTGCGCTTCCGACATTGGGCAACGGGCACCAAGGTGGTGGCGCCACGGTGGTTCTCGCAGCCTGGCCGACGTCAGCGCACGCTGGGAAGTGGAAATTCCATTTCTCCATCCGCTTGCCGAGCAAGTGGAGGTATAACGCTTAAAGTCGTGTTGGTTACTGATTTATGAATTCTGCAGTATTTGGTTCCTGCAGCCTTGTTCACGTATTTAAGTACTTGCACGGTTGTACTAGTGGAGTTGTCTTACTATCAACACAAAGATCCTATCGAAAAAAGCACAAGATTCTTGTTATTTTTCCTCGAAACAATGACTTGGATTAGAATTAAGAAGAAAAAGTTGTTGTTTGGTAAGGCTTCACTTCTAAATTTGCTCTGCTCTACAGATTTATAGTGGAACAGATTTATTAGTGGACCGATGATAAAAACGGATAATATCCTCTTAACTAGGTGGAATGATAAGTTTCTAGATTCCTAAAGATTGGATCTGCATTTGAGTACCATTTTAACTGCTTAATAGAATTACACAGACAAATTAAAGAGATTCATAGATAAGATACTTAAAAAAACAGAGTTGTTAAACATTAACAGGGCTCCAGATCCATATTGGACTTAGATGACTCACAACGATGGTGGCATCATCTAAGAATGTCTCAACAGCATAGCCGAATATATTCGGAAACCTCCAATTGCACGTTCATTGGCTTCAACCGAACAATCAATTGATAATAGTTTGGGTTGTCTCTTACGAACAACTCACATCTTTTGTAGATCGCCTTTATTGTCATTTGGCTCTTGCTCATACCTAATGTCTAGAGACTATGTAACAGAGTGGACTCACCATAATTTTGAAAAGTGTTAGAATTAAGAGGCGAAGTCCGTATAAAAATTCTCAATAAATCTTAAAATTCTATATTATGAAGAAGTGACCTATGATAAAGTACATCATCTATTAGTATCATATTGATAATAGAGGCGGAGGTGAGAGTTCTCCGAATATATATATATATATATATATATATATATATATATATATATATATATATGCAAGAACCCATCTTATTAGGTGAAAAATATATAGACTGCTAATTGAGAGTAGTTTTAAAATTAGGAACGCTCTCATTACGTGAATCTGTATAAGAGTTAGGATTTTGCCTATTTCTTTTTCTGTTGCGTTGCCGCTGTAGTGTACTCCATTCCGACATTGGCGTGCAGTGGCAACCGAAAGAGCAGGTCTCCGAAACCATCACTCTTGAGGTCATTCTTAAAATAACATATTATTCGGTATCTTCAATCACATGAAAGGGAACCTGATTAAGACACGTGTGTGTTTTTTTCTCCACTTCTCACCATAAGTAAAACACAATCCCTTGGTCCTACGAAAAGCTTACGATTTCCATTTGCCATCCACATATTTATCCACACGCTTTGGATCCTCCTTAGGGAAGGAGACACCTGCTTGCTCTTGTCAGATAGACTCAAAGCTCGAGTGCCATCTCGAGAGAATTCCCGGGATGACCCCTTCTTCTTCTGCAACTCCAATTCCTCCTGCAACAAAGCAAGAGTAGAAGCAATATCCACGTCTTTGGGATGATGTAATGTAATCGCAAAGCGAATATCATCCCTTAAACCCCTAAGAAACCTAGTGACAAAATAGACATCATCATATGAACTATTATATAAAAAAATATTGTGGGAGAGCTGCTCAAATTGGTTGTAATATTCAGTAACCAACCCTATCTGACGAAGATTGTCTAACTGATGCATGTGCAGGTGATACTAATCCTTATCAAATCGCTCACACACCCATCGACACATCTCGTCCCAATCGGTCACTCTACCACGCAACTCCATCATTTGCAGCCACGATGCTGTTGGGCCAGTGAAATTGAGTGCAACAAAACAGGTTTTCAAACTTTCACTCATTGCGAACACCTCAAAATACATTTCACAAAGGTCCTTCCACAAACATGGGTTCTCCCCCATCGAATTTAGGAAGTTCAAGTTTGGGCGTCAGACCAGATCGAACACCCCTTTCCCTCCTATCATTAGGCAACCCAATCAACCGGAGATTTGAGGAAGACGTACATACCCATGACCGGGAGTGGCTGGGGAGTTGCGATGACCCTAGAGCCATCATCGTGGTTTGAACAGTTGGCGTGGTGCCTGTTGGGCCACTCCGAGGTCGACGTAGGTGGGCACACCGCCTTCAGCGAAGTCGCATCGACCGGCAATGATGGCGCCAATAAAGGAAGAGCTTGTGTCTCCAGCAACTGAATCCACTCAGCCGCCTCCTCAGATTTTGCCAGCAATGAGCTGAGTAACATGTTGGTCATAGAACGCCAGGTTTGAATACCATACAACTCGTCCAGAGTCTGTTGAAGCATGAGCTTGAACCCTTGAAACTGCTTCACCAACCCGCCCATTGAAAAAGTCGCCATATGTGCCTCGAACTTCGATGACTTCTTCGCTGGCGCTAGCGCAAAGATAGCAGTGGAGGGATAGTGAAGGCTCTGTTGCCATTTGTAACATTCCTGACGGTCAATGTCCACCGGGGATCAGAATCAACAGGAATGCCCGGTGACACGAGCTGAGGAGGGAGAACAAGATAGAAATAGTTTGAGTTAATTACAAATTTGCCATTACTTCGAACCGTTGTTGCAAAATTGCCACTAAAAAATTGCAAAAATACCAAAAAACTATCATTCGAGTGACATTCTTATAAAAAATAAAAATCAATGGCAAATTTGCAAATGACCTAAATAGTTTTTATCTCATTTCATTGTTGGGTTCTGATTCATTATAGCGCCAGGTTATAAACCCCATGGCACAGACCCACGAGCCGATACAGTTGGACACAACACACACACTAGCCCAACACATAAGCGGCTCACAGCCCACTCGACAACACCTAGACGCCTCCGTGCGCTCCACTTGCCGCAACGGTCGCTGGTCCATGATAACGTTTCCAAAGATTAATCAATGTCGCGAAAAATATACATCATGAAAGTGCTCTAGTGCTCCTTTTTACTGAAAAGTTTACGCACCTTAAAGTGTTAGTCGTTGTTAATTGATAGGGGCGAATATGTACTAAAGTATACACATATTAATCTTCTAAGTTTCACATGGTGATGCAGAAATTGTCAGGCCGCAAGAGAACCAACGTCGCCACCGCGGCGCAAAGCCCCGATGGCTCTACCAAGTACCACAGCCTAATCCAGAACACCAAGCTACACGGCATGATGTGTAGAGCTTAGATGATGGGTGAGAAACTAAGTTGAAATGTCTTTTGGTTTACTTGTAATGAGTGATTGATATTGGTATTTATTTGATTTGATGATCTTCGGTTTTGTATGAGTTTTGATGTGATTTGAATTGATTTGAGATTTCATTTTAGCATATTGATTATGGATTAATTGGGATTGAAGTTGGAGATATGTGTTTGCTTGTCTCATGGTGTGCAGGTGATGGATGCAACTTGACGGTCGACGGTGGGATGATCGGAGCCAAGCAGAGTGCTTAGTGTCGGACGATCAAGGAGGTCGGGCGGAGTCAAGGGTGATTCTAGTTGAACACGTGGAGGTTAAGCAAAGCATGAAAGATCGATGGAGACGACGTGTTGACAAAGTCAAGCGAAGGAGATGCAGTGTAAGTGACAAGGTGGCCTAATAGATCGGGAGCGGGAGAGAATTGCCGACGGTCAGGATCGCAAGACGGAGTACATGCGTCGACAATGAAACGCTTGCTTAAGTGCAAGCAATGCGGCGAGTCACGCTTTGAGAAGCATGTAGACGGTTTCGCGGTTTGGCCTCAAAACTGCGGGAGGACTAGAAGAGTACATGGCACCATCGCGAAGCTTACGAGAAGCTAAGTCGTGAAGGTGTCGCGTCCGTCTGATGAATGGAGCAGAAAATAGACTAAAATATCCTCGGTAGTAGGAAGGTGTGTACTACAAGAGAGGGGTATTTTGAGAAAAAACTAGAAAACTTATGGATTAAGTTTCCTAGACCTATAAATAGAGGGGTAGGGCTATGATAGAGTTTGAACCAGCCACTTGAGCCCCCTTGTGCCACCTATTTGAGAGCTTAGAGTTAGGATTTTAGAGGAGAGAAGTATGAGTGCTTAGCCTATGAAATATGTGAGAGTTTTGAGAGATAAATATTTGTAATCTACTTAAAATAGGGCTAACCTCTTTGAGTAATGAAGTTTATATTTTTGCATATGCTTGAATTCCTCTCTATCGAGGGTAAATTCCTGACAATGATTCCGGGGTGTATCGGACGATGGGTGCGTGGTCCTTATTCGGGAAGCGTATGTTGGATCTGGCTATGTGTGTATGTGGCGCAAGAATACCATATTTTATCCAGATTCAGACCCCCCTCAGGGTAATAGCCTTACATCCTGTGTATTCTTCTTCTTGTTGTCTAAGTGAGGTACAAATAATGTTCTTCATCAGCCTTCTTCTCTACCCCTTTCACCTCTAGGCCTCCACTCCCTTTATATATCAGATGGAAAGGAGATTTACATTTGAGTCAAGACATAGACTCAGGCCTAGCTAGAGCTTTACACTTAGGCCCATCATTACCAAGACATCACATCTGTCGGTGTATTTAGAACCAGGGGTCCCTAAGTCCCGAGGCCAAACCGGCCGCCCACCACATATCACCACCCTGCAAGGTAAAAGCAGAGACTCGGGAGAGGGTGCTCGGGGCTGCGCGTGGCAGCCCCCGAGGACTCGGTGCCCCGAAGGTCCCTCTAAAGTGCTCGGGAGAGGGTGCTCGGGGCTGCACGTGGCAGCCCGCGAGGACTCGGTGCCCCGAAGGTCTCACTCAAGTACTCGGGAGAGGGTGCTCGGGGCTGCACGTGGCGGCCCGCGAGGACTCGGTGCCCCGAAGGTCTCACTGAAGTACTCGGGAGAGGGTGCTCGGGGCTGCACGTGGCAGCCCCCGAGGACTCGGTGCCCCGAAGGTCCCCCCAAGATGCTCGGGAAATAGTGCTCGGGGCTGCACGTGGCAGCCCCCGGGGACTCGGTCCCCAGAAGGTTCGCGCAAGATCGTTCAAAGACTCAAAGGGCCCCGTCGCCAGAGTGTCATCCAGTCAAGGGCCCGATGCCGCATTTAATAGGCGCGCGTGGCCTGGCATTCTGACATCCTGACATTCTCGGCTGCCCACGCCCCAGTGTCAGACCCGGCCATGCCCTGGCTGGGGGGCGTGGGTTCATTAAATGCACGGGTCCCGTCCCGTTTCCACTTGCGCACCTCGGGATAACGTTACCAGAATCGAAGCACTCGGCCTGCCACCCTGCCCTGGCAGGAGAACAAGACAGAGTGGGCGCACCGGGCACCTCTGAGGCTGTCCGGTGGGCCTTTTTTTTTGTGGCACCCCGAAGCTTCCGCAGCGGCTAGTGGTCGAATGCGCGCCGCCTTCCTCCACCGCCCCTGTCACTTCGCCAAAATGAGATGATTAGGCCTTTCTCCGTGGCACCTGGGCATTGGCATCCCCTCTTTCCCATTCAGGATATGTCGAGGTCGGCGCATCTATAAAAGGAAAGGAAGGAGGACGCTAGAGAGGACGGAGAGACGAACAACAAAAAAGAGGAGGACAAGAGAAAAACAAGAGGTCAGTCGAAGAACAAGAAATCACCACCCCCGATCACAAGACAATCAAGAAACCAGCTAGCTAGAACATAAGAGCCTCCTGCTCTTTGTAAACAGCTCTCCCTCGAGAACCAGATATACCCTTGAAGGATCTCCTTCAAGGATAGATATAACACTCATACAGGAGTAGGGTGTTACGCCTCCGCGCGGCCCGAACCTGTCCAAAAACCCGGTGTCCCCGCAAGCCATCGCATTTTATTTCCTTTTCCGCTCATTTCCCGTGCAAGCTTTTCTAGGATCATCCCCCCGGCCGAATCTCTAAAAAGGGGTCTCTCGGGATCCCTGCGACAGGAGTTCACTCTCCGATAGCTGGCGCGCCAGGTAGGGGGGAATATCCCTAGATTGTTTGTTTCCCTTTTTTCTCCACAGGAAAAGATGGCCGGTGGGCATCGTCTCCAGTGTTCCGGCTCCACTTCCAGTAACGGAACGCCGCCCCACGGCCAAGAGGTTTTTCCCGCCCAAGGGGATCAGGGCGCTGGGCCCATCAGCGCCGCCGCTGCCGGCGTGCTCTCTGACCCCCAGCAGATGGTCAGGGCCCCGGCCGCTAGGCCCGCCTCTGGATCACGTCGGGCGCCGCCCCGGCGCAGGCTCGCTTTTAGTGAGGCCAGCCCAGGGAGCGCCTTGCTTGCAGCGCAAGCCCTCCTCAGGCACCCTCCCATTCAGGCCACGCCAAACACTCCGGAAGGCCGGTGGATGCAAGACATCGCCGCTTTGGTCGGCACCGCTCGCCGCCAGGTACAGGTCGAGAGTCCTCGCGCCACTTTTCAGCGCGGTGCCGCCAGAGTCGGCTCCTCAGCAGGCAACACCCGCACGGGCCGGGGGGTCTCCAGGCGGAGCGTCATCCCCCCGGACGTGTCGGAGGCCCGGGACCTCCGCTTGCGCCTCGACGAGCGCAGGGGCCACGAAGATGCCCGGGTCACTCTCGAGCGTCAGCGGGAGACCCGGCAGGGGGTTGGGGCAGAGGACCAGGCTTCCTCTCTCCCGGCCCACGACCACCGGGGATCCCCGGCTCGCCGTTCCTCTCCACCAAGAACCCCCGCTCGTGCTGCGGGGTACGGCACCGGTTGCCGTGCCTTCACCGCCGAGCTCCGTCGGGTGAGGTGGCCTTCCAAGTTCCGCCCCGAGCTGCCAGAGAAGTACGACGGGTCCATCGACCCCGTCGAGTTCCTCCAGATCTACACGACGGCCGTCCAAGCGGCCGGAGGCAGCGAAAAGGTGATGGTAAATTACTTTCATGTTGCCTTGAGGGGTTCCGCCCGCTCCTGGCTTATGAACTTACCCCCAGGATCTATCAGCTCCTGGGACGACTTGTGCCACCAATTTGTGGCCAACTTTCAGGGTACGTTCGCGCGTCCCGGGCTGGAGTCTTTGAAGAAAGACTCACACGGCCTTCCATCCTGCCTGCCGAACAGGGTGAAGGGGAAACCTCGAACTCAATTCAGGGGACCCCGGCGGTGCCCTCAGTGGGAAGCCCCGTCAGGGCGCCGCCGTCCGGCGAGTGCGCTGTGCTCACCGAATGTTCTCAAGATGCCTCGTGGATGTCTGACATCCGAGGGTACTTGAAAGAAAGGTTCCTACCCGAGGATGAGGCGACTGCCGAAAGGGTTGCTCGGCAGTCCAAACGCTATGCCATAGTAGACGGGGATCTCTACCGACGTAGCGCAGGAGGTGTTCTCCTGAAATGCATCTCTCGGGCAGAAGGCGGCGATCTTCTCGCTGAGATCCACGAGGGCGAGTGCGGTGGCCATTCATCGTTCCGCACGCTGGTCGGGAAAGCCTTCCGGCAAGGTTTCTACTGGCCCACAGCTCTCCAGGATGCTTCCGAGCTGGTTCGGCGCTGCAGGGCATGCCAGTTCCATGCAAAGCAGGTTCACCAGCCAGCTCAGGCTCTCCATACCATTCCCCTGTCATGGCCTTTCGCGGTCTGGGGTTTGGACATTTTGGGTCCATTCCCCCGAGCAATCGGGGGCTATGCGTACCTATATGTCGCTATCGACAAATTCACCAAATGGCCGGAGGCAGTCCCGGTCGTCAAGGTGACCAAAGGCACGGCGCTCCAGTTTATCCGCGGCATCACTGGTCGATTTGGCGTCCCCAATCGGATCATCACCGACAACGGCACCCAGTTCACTAGTGCCTTGTTCGGGGACTATTGCGAGGATCTTGGCATCAAACTTTGCTTCGCTTCCGTCGCTCATCCTCGGAGTAACGGGCAGGTCGAGCGTGCCAACGCGGAGATACTAAAGGGCCTCAAGACCCGGACCTATGACGTGCTCGCTAAGCACGGGAAGGGATGGGTAGATGAGCTGCCGGCCGTGCTATGGGCCAACCGGACTACGCCAAGCCGCGCCACCGGGGAAACTCCTTTCTTCCTCGTCTACGGCGCCGAGGCGGTCCTCCCCTCCGAGCTTACTCTAGGCTCCCCTCGAGTGCACGCGTACTCTGAGGGTGAGCAGGAGCATCAAAGGCGCGACGACGTAGACTACCTGGAAGAGCGCCGGCGGCGTTCTGCTGTCCGGGCGGCTCGGTACCAGCAGAGTTTGCGCCGTTATCATCTGCGTCACGTCCGGGCCCGGTCTTTCGAGGTGGGGGACCTAGTTCTCCGGCGCATCCAGTCGCGCGAAGGAATGAATAAGTTGTCCCCTGTGTGGGAAGGTCCGTTCACCGTGATCGCGGTCCCCCGGGCAGGTTCTTTCAGGTTGGCAACGGAGGAGGGGCAGCCACTCCCGAATCCGTGGAACATCGAGCATCTCCGACGCTTCTACCCGTAGATGGTCAAGCTCGCGGTTCAGGTTGATAAGGCCGGGGGCTTCTCCTCGCCCGAGCAATCTGGAGGCTTCGCCCCGTATGGTAAATCGCTGTCGCCCAACCTTGTAAATATCGTACATTCAGTATTTTAATAAAGCAATCACTATGGCGAATTATTTCTCTGGATTCCCTATGTTTAACCTGTCTGGTGAGGTGCTCGGTTGTGCGAGAAAAAGTTCGCTCTCTCGTTTTTTCCCATTGATAAAAGAATCCCAATCGGTATACATGCGGGCAGTCGCCACTGACTTACGTCCGACATGGTAGGCAGTGGTATTCGGTGTCGTAACGGGCTCCCGGGTACTAACCGAGTTTCGGGGCGCTCTGGGTAATCCCATCACTCGAGCTGCTCGAGTAGGCCGGAGCTCAGGCCCCCGGAGCGAGCTGTCGGTGCTCGGTCTGGCCTGTCATACCCGGGCGCCACCGAACCATAGGACCTCTAGGTTATGCCTCTGACCGCCCTTGTCTTCCGGTTCGGGTATTCGAGAGGTCTCGGGTCGAAAAAACAAGAGCAGTCTAAGGCAAGTACCGCACTAACAGAGCGCACCAGACAAAGAAATTCTACATTTTCTCTATCAAGTCACAGGACAGCAATCACAAGCAGCTCGGCCGCGAGGGCTTCAATGCCCCGGTCTCTGGTCGGCCCCCAGGGTTCTTCGGGTGGTCCTACCGCCTAGGCTTGGGTGGTCGAGATCACCCGACCCTAGGAGCCTCGTATGCCCATGGGCGGTCGGGCGCTCCGTTGAAAGGATCAAGTTCCCGGGCCCCCGGGCTCGGAATCAACCCCTTCTGGGTCGGCTGGCCGGAAGGCCGACGGCTGCCCGGTGAGTGGTTATATTCAAACAAATCTGCTTTCAGTAACTTTATGTTCCCGAGTCATTCTCGGGGGCTCTCGCACTTTAATCTGCTCGGTGAGGTGGTCTCCTGGCCCGTGAACAAACCCTGCCGTGTGTCGGCCTTTTTCTAGAACGACAGAGCGGTTCGTAGAAAGGAGTACCGTGCGTGCGATAACGTTCGACCGAAGCCCTTCGTGGTGGTCGTGGTGGTCGGTCCGCTCTTAAGGACCCCGAGCACTACCGAGTCCTCAGGTGCCCTGGGTAATCCTATCACTCGAGCTGCTCGAGTAGTCCGGAGCTCAGGCCTTGGGGGCAGGCTGTCAGTACTCGGTCCGGCCCTTTTTTGAGCCCGGGCACCACCGAACCGCGAGGACTCTTGGTCACATTCTCGCTCGCACGCGTCTCCCTTCTACCGGCTGAGTGGTCGCAAAGTGAAAAGGTGTTCACTGGGCACGGCGTGTTCCGGGCAGGGCCGTTCTATCTCCCGAGCAGGGAGTCTGTGTCTTTGTTTCTTAAGCTAGGCAGTACGGACTCGCGAGAGCTCGAAGGCTGGCTGCGCCAACACCAGCGACCACAACTATTTCGTTTCTCGGGGATGGGAAGGTCGGGAGCGGCCCGACTGAGTACTCCTCGGGACTTCCAGGCAGAGCGCCGGAGGAAACATTAAGCGTACAAAGAAATTGGAGTTTCGAGCCCAAGGAAAAGCTGCCATTATATTCACAAGACCTGGACAAAGCTTTTTCTAAAGGTTCACTCCTACATCTGCAACAAAAAAGATAAGGGCGCCGACGGCCTAGTCTGCGGCAGAGGCGTCGGCTGAGTCTTCTGAGTCGTCCCCGGGGGCTGGCGGTGGCGGCACCTCCCGCCTGAAGCCAGCCGCCACCACAGAGGCGGTACTACTAACCGCTGCCCGGGCGGCCTCCTCCTCAGCCTCGACCACTCCCTCCCGCGCCGGCTCCAGCGGGAAGTTCGGGTCCCTGCTTCGGTAGCAGGCCAGGACATGCTCAGCCACGGCATGAGCCAGGCCACGTCCCTCCCGGGCAGCGAGCTCCTGGACTGCCCAGGGCAGGGTCTCGAGGCGCTCGCAGACTTGCTGCAGCTCCAGCACTTGCCGTGCGGGGCCGTCGCCCTTCGTGTCGCCGACAAGCCGCCCAAGGCCGCCTTTCTCCATGGCCCGTCGCATCCGCCGGAGTATATCCTCCAGCATCTGCACCAGGTTAACCCGCGAGACGAAGGCCGCCTCGAGCTTCTCCTTGGCGACCCGCAGCTGTGCCTCAAGTCCCTGGTCCCCGGCCGGACCAGAAGAACCGCCAGCTGCGGCAGGGGCAGCATCCTGCTTCGCCTTGGCCACCACCTCGGACAGGGCTTGTTCACGGGCGGTCAGTTCCGCCTCGTGTTTCGCATTCTCTTCCGCCCTGGTAGCCGCGGCGGCCGCCGCGGCAGCTGCCTCGCCTTCCCGGCGACTCAGCTCGCCTTCCCGGCGACTCAGCTCACTCTCCCGCCGGGCCAGCGCCTCCTCCTGCTGGACCACCGAGTCCTCCCGGGCTCCGAGGTCAGACGCAGACAGCGCGTTGTCCACTTCCCGGATGGAGACGTCTTCTTCCCAGCGCTTGATTTCTCCTCTGATCCTCTGGAGGTCGTCTTCCCAGCGCTGGAGGTCGGCGCGCGTCTTCTCGACCGCGCCCTCTCGGCGGGCCAGCTCGGCCTGCCGCTCCTCTGCAAGCCGCTCCCGGGACGTGACCGCCGCCTCCCTCACCTGCGCCTGCCCCATCCTGGCAAGGGCATCGGCAGCCTGCCGCCTCGACGCCTCGGCCAGGCGGGCGGCGTCTTCAAGTTCCCGCGCGGCTCCCGCGCGGATGTCATCAAGGAGTTTTTGCTCCCGCGCGGCAACCGCACGGGCCGCCCGTATGATTATCACACCCCTCGGAAGTTGTATGGACACGCGTCCACTCATTTGCCCGTTGGGGTCTGCTTGATGTCTAGAAACCGCAGGGGCCACCTCCGGAAAGCTTGCCGCGTGGCATTCGGCCCGCCTTGACCTCGGTCGCGACGAAGGGCCCATTCGCAGTCTCTGTCCCATCGGCTGCCAAACGGGCCCGGGGGCTACTGTCGGTGTATTTAGAACCAGGGGTCCCTAAGTCCCGAGGCCAAACCGGCCGCCCACCACATATCACCACCCTGCAAGGTAAAAGCAGAGACTCGGGAGAGGGTGCTCGGGGCTGCGCGTGGCAGCCCCCGAGGACTCGGTGCCCCGAAGGTCCCTCTAAAGTGCTCGGGAGAGGGTGCTCGGGGCTGCACGTGGCAGCCCGCGAGGACTCGGTGCCCCGAAGGTCTCACTCAAGTACTCGGGAGAGGGTGCTCGGGGCTGCACGTGGCGGCCCGCGAGGACTCGGTGCCCCGAAGGTCTCACTGAAGTACTCGGGAGAGGGTGCTCGGGGCTGCACGTGGCAGCCCCCGAGGACTCGGTGCCCCGAAGGTCCCCCCAAGATGCTCGGGAAATAGTGCTCGGGGCTGCACGTGGCAGCCCCCGGGGACTCGGTCCCCAGAAGGTTCGCGCAAGATCGTTCAAAGACTCAAAGGGCCCCGTCGCCAGAGTGTCATCCAGTCAAGGGCCCGATGCCGCATTTAATAGGCGCGCGTGGCCTGGCATTCTGACATCCTGACATTCTCGGCTGCCCACGCCCCAGTGTCAGACCCGGCCATGCCCTGGCTGGGGGGCGTGGGTTCATTAAATGCACGGGTCCCGTCCCGTTTCCACTTGCGCACCTCGGGATAACGTTACCAGAATCGAAGCACTCGGCCTGCCACCCTGCCCTGGCAGGAGAACAAGACAGAGTGGGCGCACCGGGCACCTCTGAGGCTGTCCGGTGGGCCTTTTTTTTTGTGGCACCCCGAAGCTTCCGCAGCGGCTAGTGGTCGAATGCGCGCCGCCTTCCTCCACCGCCCCTGTCACTTCGCCAAAATGAGATGATTAGGCCTTTCTCCGTGGCACCTGGGCATTGGCATCCCCTCTTTCCCATTCAGGATATGTCGAGGTCGGCGCATCTATAAAAGGAAAGGAAGGAGGACGCTAGAGAGGACGGAGAGACGAACAACAAAAAAGAGGAGGACAAGAGAAAAACAAGAGGTCAGTCGAAGAACAAGAAATCACCACCCCCGATCACAAGACAATCAAGAAACCAGCTAGCTAGAACATAAGAGCCTCCTGCTCTTTGTAAACAGCTCTCCCTCGAGAACCAGATATACCCTTGAAGGATCTCCTTCAAGGATAGATATAACACTCATACAGGAGTAGGGTGTTACGCCTCCGCGCGGCCCGAACCTGTCCAAAAACCCGGTGTCCCCGCAAGCCATCGCATTTTATTTCCTTTTCCGCTCATTTCCCGTGCAAGCTTTTCTAGGATCATCCCCCCGGCCGAATCTCTAAAAAGGGGTCTCTCGGGATCCCTGCGACAGGAGTTCACTCTCCGACAACATCGCTCCACCGCCCGGTCGCCTAGACTACCTTGTCCCGTCCCACGCGCCTCCTGCGCACCTACAAAAAGACCTCCTGCCACGCTCGTTAGACCGTCTCGTAGCTTTTAATGCTACGGGACGGGACACGGTAGCTCTGCGCCAGCCATACTTTGGATGACCCGAAAGAGGACCTGGGGAAGGAAAATACTCGAGTGAAAAACATTTATTGTGATTTAGACTGTTCGGACACATACCTGCCCCGCGACCAGAGGGGACTAGTCGCGGGGTTTGCTCCTGTGAACTAGTGACTGGTCGCGGAGCCTGGTCGGAGGGCCTGGTTGCATGGTTGTAGGCTGGTCATGCAGGGCGGCCATGGTTCGGGACAAAACGTGACACGCGACACCTGCCGATATCTTACCAAAGTGGATCCACCCGCAAGAGGACCCTACTATCCTTTACACCGACACTCTCCTTCTAGTTTCTCTCTATTGGTTCCCTTGCAAGTTTGCAAATTTTTTAGTTTCTGATTTTGATTTTTTATTTTGGTTTTTAGGCTGAAATTTCAACACCTCGTGAGGTCATTTTTCTTGTTGTGAGAGGTATAAAATTCACATACACACATTTGTGTGATGGGATCTTAAATTCCTTTGCCTCTATACAATCAATTTGGATAGTTTTGTTGCTCGATGTTTATCTTTTCTTGTTTCTTTACAAGTTGTGATCTTTTAAGTGCTAAGACACATGGATTGATCTCAAATAGAACCTATGGTTCATATACCATCTGTGGAGTCGTGTTGCCTCAATTTTCTCTTGTTAAAACTTCTCTCTATTTTTACTTTCGTTTGAGTTTTGAGGTGCATTAGGTGATTCAAATAGGAGAATATTATCGATTTCGTAAAAAATTTGTGACGTGCCTATTCATACCACTCTAGTCGTCCATCTCGTTCCTACAATAAGGTTCTTCGTGGACATGCTTTTGGAGGTGAGCCCTAGATGAGAACAACTGCAAGCTGGAGCATGGCACTAAAGTCATCTAAGCTACTGCTGTAGGTTACGACGGTGCTCTCTGCCGAATATATATAATTGGGTGTCTCACGTTAGTAGGTGGTTAGTCTCGTTGTACTATTTATTATAATAATATTTAATTAAAATTAATTTTTTTTGTTATTTATTATATTTTATTTGGATTCTTTATTTGGACATTTTACTTTTTAAATCGTATGGCAAACAAACTGCTAATATTTTTTATAATTTTTAATTCTGAATTTAAGTATTTATTAATTGTATTTGATATATACTTTTTTTTTAATCTAGACCGTTAGATATTTATAATAATAATGAGCTGATCACTAAATTTTGCATGAGTCTAGCATTATCTCATAACTACCAGATCACATCAAACATATCTATTATATTATTATTTAGTGTTAAAATAAACCATCATGTTTGCTCATCATGTAGTTTTCCTAGAAGTTATCATGCAAATAACTTATACTCCAATTATGATGGGGCACCATGTCCAATGTGTTGCCGTCGGGAGGCAAAACGTCTTCTCCGAATTGGTTGCTGGGTGATAAGAGGAGATGCACTAAATCAGAAATAACTAACGGCAAATCCTCTCTCTCTCCCCCTCGTTAATAGTAGTACTTACTAGTACTTCAGTATAATTTTGCCCTCGCTGTGTTTTGCTTTAAGATTAGTAGCTTTTTATTATAAAAGAGTGCACCGGAGTTCACCTCGCATCGATCGACAGCTGCAATTTAAGCCCAAAATATCTTTTACCCTTGTGTGCTTCCTGCCTTCATGTTCCAGGGGGTGCTAGTGCAATCAGGATAAAACACCGCACTTCATGCAAGTGGAGTTGGCGCAAGCCACAGCGCTGTCACTACTCACTCGCCACCACGTACTTCACCAAGTTCAGCGGTACATCAATAATGCACACAACTAGCTAGTGCATTTGTGTCCAGTGGCATCCCAGCAAGTAGCAAGTGGAAACGAAATTGACACTTGCGCCAAGAATTCTGCTTCCGTTTGCAGAATTTCTACTCGTACAATCAATCAGCGCTAGTGGAAATTTCAAGCCGAAGGTGCTTCACTTCACAGCCAGCCGAAATGATCATCGGCTTCAAAATGATCCCCTGAAGGATCAAGATGCGAGCGCGATAAGCGCTAGTGGACCAGATCATTCCTCCACCACCAGCGCACTCGTTCGAATCGGAAGCTGCCGGCGAAATGATCCTCCGGCATGCAGGCAACTTTCGGGCTCCAAGTGGACTGCGGACGCCGAGCACCCATGCCCCGGCTATGGCCGGGGCCGCACACGTAGTGCGCAGCCAGGGCATGGCAGCGCAGGCGCGGCACAACCGGATCTGGCGTACGCTCTCTCTCACCACGCTTTCCGCGCGGCCGCACGCACAGCGGCACAGGCCACGAGTTCACAGCCGCAAGTCGCAACACATGCATGTGGTGGTGGCTCTGGCCACGGCGCACTAGCGCTAGCACGCGTTCTTGTCCTGTTGTCCCGTTTCCGGGAGGAGATCGATGGAGATCGAAAGCATGATCGGCCGGCCGCGCTCAAAAATCTGCGTGGATTGGTAGATCTCGTTTACCACTGATCCGCGATGGTGCGCGAGTTCTTTTTTCCGGTGCTCATGTGTGCGGAAAGAGATGGTCGGGTGCGTCTACCACGTTCTACTTGACGTGAGAACATCGGTTCATGCACGGCTGACTGGACTCCGTCTGATCAACTTTGGCTTCCTGACGCTGTACCGAAATTGGGGCCAAGTTTTCTTGTTCCAATAGGCAGTCAATTGTATATTGATCCGGCGGTTCTACTTGACGGATTCCATACTTCCATAGTTGATTCAATCGAGCTATGCATTAGCACGCTTCTTCTTCTTTGGTTGCTGGAGAGGAATAACGTACATGGTAATTACAGTTATAGATACTCATACTTCAAGCAAATGACTTTTTCAATAATAGAATTTTTATCAACTCTTATCATTATAAGAGGAAGATGTAATCAAATAAGAGTTTGCTTTCAACTTCTGCACGAGCAAGATATACACAACCCAAAGAATATATAGGTATGTAATACAGTGCACCTAAACATACAGGCACGTAATCGAATTCCTCACAGTTGCCATGAAAGTTCCCGTCAAATTATTATGTACGCTCGCAATCTTCGAAGGGCAAATCTTTTGGAGATACATACAGTGAGATCTTGATCAAGCATCTCTTTCATATTAATCACACTTTCCTTTCGACCGTCTTCTCCGAGCTTTTAATCAACCAACAAGGTCATATGGTTTAGGGGCGTAATCACACTCAATCCAACCACCACCAACACGCATATACCAAAATGGCCATGTATTATACGTAGTTTCCTTTATTCACAAGCGTAACCTATCATCATCGAAGACATCATCTAACATAATTGTACGCGTATGTTGCCACTGACACGTAAAACCCACTAAAAATCAATCTCCATATAAGTAACAACGTCACCCGTGTCTGTAACCGCCTCCGTCGCCATCACCTCTTCAATTCGCTCGCAGAAACGTGTGTGATCTCAGGCGCAAATTCGCTAGGAGACCGGTGGTCTTATCGCGCCACCGGCACAAGTGTCCATTCTTGCCATCCATGGTTGCCCAGCCCACCACAGGCCAAAAAACTAATTAATCAGATCACTCAAGCAGGCACCTACTCGGATGGATCGTAATGACTGAGTGATTAGTTGGTTAATTAATCCAGCCGTCCCGACCGGCACGTCTGACTCTCCCACCCGTTCGGCGCTACAAATACCCGCGAACCGGCGTGCGCAGCGGCGGGCAGGGAAGCGCGAGCGAGAAGCCTTTCCAAGAACGGAGCAACAAGACGGGGAGAGGGAGAGGAGGACGATGGGGGTGAGCCTTGCGCAGGCGGTGGCGGCGCTGATGGGCACGTGCGCGCGGCGGCTGTCGCGGGCGGCGCGGCGGCTGCACCTGCGCCCGCGGCAGGGGCTCGCGGCGTCCTTATCGTCGCGCGCCGTCGTGCCGTTCCTAGGCGGGGGCGGCGCGAAGAAGGCGCTCTCGTCGGCGTCGGCGTCGTCCAAGTCGAAGAGGAGGAGGAAGGCGGCGGAGGACGAGGACGGGGTGTGGAGGAAGGAGATAATGATGGGGGGGCGGTGCCAGCCGCTGGACTTCTCCGGGGTCATCTACTACGACGCCGAGGGCCGCCGGCTAGCGCAGCCGCCGCCCCCGCGGTCGCCGCTGCGCAGCCCGCTGCCGGCGTCCGTCAAGCTGGCGGCAAACGCCGGAGGGTATTAGCTAAGGAGCACTCTTTTTCACTACGAGTGTACATGGTTTTCATACCGCTGCTCTGTTTTCCTGTTTCCTCTTCTCCTCCTTGGTAATAATACGTCTCTATTTTTCTCTATCCTTTGCCTTGTGTAGTGATTAGTGAGTACCATGTACTGTATAATTTTATCCAAGCTTAGCTTGCTTTTCTTCAGAATTTGGCGCGCCTCTCCGACAGTTCTCGCTCTAGTGTTGTTTGCTTCAGCATTACTTTATTTTTTGTTCTTGTGCTTGTTTTCTCATTTCGAATATACTAGTAAAAAAACCAAGGAGTAGCAGGAATCGTATTTCTTTTTCACATCACTTTGTTACAGGGATCGGAGGACACGAGACTGACTTTTTTTTTTTCCGGATAGACTACGAGAGTTAACAATGATAAAACTGTAGTTGATCGATGGCTCTTGTATTTGGCGGACAGTGTTGCGTACATAAAATGAGATAAGTCTAGGCTAATTCTAGTTGTAATACTTAAAAAAAAAACTAGATCACATTAGAAGGAACTAAGAAGTTTTATATTAGAAAAATATGCATCTAAATTAACATTGAAAGGAACTTAAAAAAACGTAGGTGAGCCATGTGGGATCAAGCGCACTTTTAGATTTAATTTAACTCTTAAATATAACATGAGCATAAATAAATCGACTAATATTATTATACTACAAGAGTCTATTTTAAACATATATTTTTATAATATATTCTAACACAAAAGTAACAGTAAAACAAACATGACGAATAAGATAAATTATAGTGAATGTACCCATCGGCAACGTGAGATACAGAGGTCTTTTGTGATAGTGATGTAGCAGACGACAATGAAAAAGGATATAGAGAAAGCACATCATGATGATGTAGAGGAACCAGATCATAAGCAGTTGCACTGATCGTTTCTTAAAAAAAAAATCTTATCCATCCTCTTCCAGTGCATGATCTTAAGAGTGATAGGTTTTGGAGACCTGCAATTCTCGCTCTAGTGTTGTTTGCTCAAGAGTGTTGGCTTTTCCGATTGTCAGTGCACGCCGGTGTAACGAGACAGGACAGACTATATGTGGCGATGCAGAAAAGAGAAATGGGAAAAAACCTAATTGTGTGTAACTTTTGTAGCGGCGCCCAGTAGATATATATAGAGAGAATTGCGTGATTGAGATGTGTCATGATCGGATTTTTTAACCAACATGATTTTCATATATATCTGTTTGTCCACGTAACAAAAGAATAAAACTGCAAAAGAAAGTTGCACCTACGCAAGCTACTGGACTCAATTTTATCAGACCATTCACGCATGTGTGTCCTTTGCCTCGGCTCGACGAGACGAACGAGTGCACGTGTGTTTTCTTAATCCTCTCATCCACACATGTTAAAGAGGGTGGAGAAGACAATTCCTTTTAAATTAATTTTCTTCCACCTCTACTTAGTAAGATGAGACTAAAAGATACACGCATCTCTAATTAGTTAAGCATTTATGATTTATTTGAAATTCTCCTTTAATATAATAAGGTAGCCCATATACCTAACAATCTAGATGTATATTAACGCTCTCATCCAACTGAGCTACTAGTTTTTTTTAGCCTAACTGAGCTACTAGTTGTAATACCCTGCAAAATTGCTTTGAGAGTTCTTGATCACTGTGGCTCGATTGTCGAGGTTAGTTAGTACACTGATCAGTCGCAGAAATAACACGTTCGCCTCTACCCGTGTCTGAATGGGATAGCACTACCTCACAAGCCGGCCATTCTAATCTCAAATCTGAACCCCTTAAAAACCAAGTGGCCATACGCCGATTAAACCGAACGACAGCTCAAGTTTCGTAGTCCTCTATCATCATCTTCTTCTTGTTTATTTTTTTTGCACCAAAAGGGAGGAGCTTGACTTAAACGGGACGAATCAGTTGACAGAATAATTCCGGTGGAACTACCCATTATGCGTTCTGGTCTGAATGTTTGTTGGGATTCAAGGTCAAGCAAGCCATCCAACGCCCGGGACCCATTAGCACAATGCTATAACTTTTTCCCGACATGCTTCAACTTGAATTGTAGTTTCGTGGGAGCAAACTAAATTATCTACAGCCAAGTTATAAAACGATTTTGATATGCCAGCTGATACTATTATCCTCGAGAAATGCACTGTGCTCTATCTTTAAAAATGAAAAAAAAAAGTGTTCAAACTCTGATTGTGCCTGCAGCTACGATTTTTCGGAGTATGCATTGAAATTAAGGTAAGCTCGACAGCGCGTATTCACCAGTGGACAGTGACCATATACATGTGGTCACTTCGGCAGTGGCGAAATGGCCAAGGAGCAAATAATTCGTGGGAAAACGATGGCGCCACCACCCTGATGAAGGATCTCGCATGGCGTCATCGCCAACCGTCTCACTGTCACGCCAGTCGCCAGTACGACGGGCTGCCCAAATCTTGCAGGATGGGGCTCCCAGGCCGAAGCCTGCAGACGAAACGTCCGGAGCCAGTGCCGCAGATGGAAAGCAACTGAA
Organism: Phragmites australis; assembly: GCF_958298935.1. Lineage (NCBI taxonomy): Eukaryota > Viridiplantae > Streptophyta > Magnoliopsida > Poales > Poaceae > Phragmites > Phragmites australis. The sequence continues at coordinate 40,123,337 of NC_084925.1, read as the reverse complement.
GAACAGCGTTCAATGTTGCACCTACCTATCCTTCAGACATTCACGCCTCCAGCCGTCCTCCTCGATCAGTAATCATACGTGATTCTGCTTTCGACATTAGAACCGAAACAAAATTGGCAAACTGATCGTGGAAACAGAAACCTCAAACCACAAACCTGAATTTTGCTACAAAGGATGAAATGAAGCAAAAGAATTTACAAGTCACAGCTCACAAAGCAATTGAAAGAGATTCAGTTCACAACTACTGTACGAGCAAGCGCACGAATCCACCTATTTTTTACATTGACGCGAACGCACGCACCACACCATGCAATGATGCAACTTTGCAGAGGCCACCAAAAAGACCATGCGTTTACCTGTAGGCACCAGTGTTATCTAAATATCTGTGTCTAAATTTATTTATCAAATCAGACACTCTGAATTCGAGTCGGATTCCAACACAAGTATCGAATTTCGAGTTGTATTTCGCGTGTTTAAATTTTTTTTACCGAATCACGTCTGTGTATGTGGCACACATGCACCGGCTCACGTCTGGCGGTCGGCCTCGTCGCGTCGCGTCGCGTCAGGGCCAGAACCTGCAGCACACTGGCTTGTTGCCGCCGTGCTGCCGCTTCTTAACTGCGTCGCCAACGCCCGCCTGCCGGGCCTCTCCCTGCAGTGCCACCTCACGGCGCCGTCGCGGTCCTCCTGCTCCTCGTGACCCGCCGCGCCGTCCTTGGCGTCGTACTCCTGTTTGCGGCCGCGTTCGCGCAGGATCAGGCCGTCCACCAGCTCGACGGCCACCTGCTCCTTGGTCAGCCCCGGGACGTCTCATTCCAGTCCATCGGCGGCCGGGCGTCACCGACTCCATCGTCGGGGAAGAACCTGTCGAGCAGCGTGCGAGACAGCGCCAACGACATGCCGGTTTTCTTCTTGCTGGAGTGTTTGTGTTGGATTGCTGACCAGTGACGAGCTTCCTCTTGTTTGACGGATCAAATCACCACGAAAAAATTATGGAAAAACTCATAGATGTGGGGAGTTTAGTAGTGAATCACCGCACGAAATTTCAGACTAGAAAACAATTTGTGTAGAGAGAAATAAAAAAGATAAATCGCAGATTGGTGAAAGATATATATCTGGAGTTTGGACTAGGGGTGAAAATGGATGATAGGGAATCCGAATTATCCGATTTCGTATCTGTTAAAATATGAATATGGATATCTGTATCCGTATTCGTTTCTGAAATGGATATTAAAATGGATATATTCGAATTCGTTTTCGAGATTCGGATTCAAATGTGGATATCCGAATTCGAGATATATCCGATTCGTATCCGTATTCGTCAACCAGAGAACCAAATTTTTCTAAAGTTTTAGAAATTTCAGATATGAACGAAATTCCAACCTAATCAAATTGGAACAAATTTTAGTCAAATTTCAGTTAAATTTTATCAAAAATTTAAATTTTCAACATGAATTTTGAACAAAATTTCTAAAATTCTGGCCCAATCAAATTAGAACAAATTTCAGTCGAATTTATCAAATTTCAGTCAAATTTTTTCAAAAATTTAAATTTCCGACCTGAATTTCGAAGATCGAGTAGATATCCGAATGCGGATTCGTATTCGAACTATCCGATTCGTATTCGTATTCGAGAATATCCGGATTCGTATTCGCATTCGGATTAAAATATGATAAATTATACTATTCGAATTCGATTCCATACATATTCGATCCGATTCCATCCCTAGTCTGAACTAGGATTGGACGGTATTTGAAATGCCGACCACCCCTACCTCGTGTTTTCCTTAATTTCCCTACTAAATCGCGACTAAAAAACCTCCAAAAAAGCTACAAGTATGGATGACAACGGTACAAAATTTCAGTCACAAATTCAATTTCTGTGGAAGGAGAGCTAAAAAAAGAGAATTTTGCAACCCAAAGCCGGACACCCTGCATCTATTATTTGCAGGGCCAATAGATTGGCAACACATGTTCTCTTTGCCAACAAAAATTAACTGCTTTTGGAAGCTAATCTGATTGTTACGGAACATACGCGCCGGTGCCAAATACTTCGCGTCTTTGTCGACTCTGCACTGTCACACATGTCACAGGATCATCCGTTCTTCAACTTTGTGCCGTCGTCCGTCCTCTGTTGCTTCGTACTCGCTGCGAGATGTGGGCGGAGCGGCCGATTGACGTTGCAGCTGGTGTGAGAGCGACGAAAATGTCGCCGCGGGAATGATGCTCCATCGAGAGATCTTGATGACCTGCTCTGTTGATGGTACTTGGATTAGCAGAGAACTTGAGAGAGATTGAGCTTGATCCTTGTGTAGCATGTGGCTGTATACATTGGAGCACGATGATGTGGGAAACATGAAGATGGTTTCTAAATGCACATTGCTCGATCATTGTAGCTCCAGCATACTAGCATGGAACAAAATGGATCTAACAAGCGCTTGATTATTTGGGCATATAGTTGTCTTGTGTGTATATGTACAAAAGCATTCCGCTTGATTATTTGTGCATGTAGTTGTCTTGTTTGTGTATATGTACAAAAGCATTCTCTGAACTATTTCAGACTCGGTCTCTGGAACTTGTAGTGTTATGTTGTCTTCCCTCAAAAGATAAGAAATCTATAGTGAAGTCCTCATCGGATTACATATCGAATATTTAATCAAAATAATGAAATAATAGAGCATGAAATTGATCACGTTTTAGTTCAACTTATTTTAACAGAAAACCACTATATCAAACTCCATTCCAAAATGAGAGCATAGAATTTTTCTGAATGATATATATGAAGTCCAAGAAGAATAAAGAAGTTGGATAAAGCTTTATAGATTCCTATCTTGCAAATGACTCTATGGGAAAAGGGAGGCCTACAAGAATAATAAAATACAAGATTACCGTCAGGATAAAGAACTTGGACATGATAATATTCAATTTTTCAGTAGAATGATACCATTTTCATATGCATTTGGTCATACTGGTTTGACGATTGTCCTATGTTCAGCAATTACGTAGAACTTGAACTTTTTGCAAGAACATGACACTTTTGCTCCATCACGAACAAATTCCATCAAGAATGACTATTGTCCTTGTATACCGGTATCAATAACTTTGTATTGGTGACTAGATGCGTCCTGGCCATTATTATATGCACAACATCCCACCACTATATCAAATTCTCCTCGAAATATCTCAAACATTGTAGGTGGATATGCTTTTGAAGCTTGTACTAACATCTGCACCTGTGGCACCTTAGGAACTATTTGGCTTGCATTAAAGTCACCCTCCAATTCTGCAAACCTTCTATCATCCACCGCTTTCTCAAAATGATTGAAGAAATCCAATAAATTAAGACGAATGTGCAAATATCTTTTCAGTAATGCATTGAGGCCCACACTTCTTTGTGTGGATTTCATATCTGCACAAAATGCATGTCGACCATAAACCAAAGCCCACTTCTCCTTATTTTGAAATAATTTACTAAACCACTCATTATCTTTCAACTTGTACCTCTCTATCATCTCGTTCCAAGCTACGATGAATTCATCCTCATAATAAAAAAACACACTTTCCAAAAAAAATTGAATTTTTTTGGAACCCTAGAAAATATAGCTCAAATGTATAGTAGCATTTTGGTACATATGCCATATACAAAGGCGATGTGTTGAATCAGGGGAAACCGTCTCAACTACATTGATAATGGCAGCACATTGGTCAGTTAGTATTGTCTTTGGTTCCTTTCGAGACATTGCTCTCTTAAAAGTTTGAAACAACTACTCAAATGTAGCAGTTGTTTCATCATACAATAGTGCACAACCAAAAATTACTGTTGTGATGATTGACACGAACAAAAGGAGCAAATGGTTTTCCATAACTGTTTGTTCTATATATTGTGTCAAAACATATCATATCTCTAAAATAATTATAGTCTAGGACTGACCTTGCATCTGCCCAAAATATATTAGTCATCATCTCATCTTCATCGACTTGAATTGCATAAATTAAGAATAGATTCTCCATTTTCTTATCCTGCAAGTACTGAAGAATAGCACCGGTGTCTCCTTCTTGGATTGATTGCATACACTTTGAGCGCAAATAATTTCGATAATCCTTTTGAGTTAAGTTAAGGCACACCTCATGTCCAGATTTGGGTCTGACACCTGAATCATTCAATATGTCAATCTGAGCTTTTTGTGCCTCTATTATCCTTCTCTGCAAACACAACAAATTACGCTTGTTTGGTGATACAAGTTCGTGATTGTGTCATGCTTCAAAAACTGCTAATAAGATATTTTCTACTCGAATTGATTTTGATAGTCATGTTTGTCATACAACCAACTCTTGTATCCGATCGATTTCTCTGCTTTGCCTCCGATGGATTCTTCTTATTGAATCCTTACTTTGAGCAAACAAACTTCTTTGTTCGAATCACTTCTGTTGATTTGGATGGGTCATGCCAATACTTTCTTATACCGAAGCCACATTGTCCTACATAAGCATTATAGAATCCATATGCTATATCTTCACTATCAAATTCTATGCCAACCACCGGCTCCATCTTCTTACTGTCATCTTGAGTCCTTATGGTTTCCCATATCACCATCTACGACACAACACAAATAAGTGGCATCTCAATTAGAAGACATAATTGTGTCCCTGTTATATGCTAGGTAGTAGATTGATGGTTGGCTAGGCATGTAACTCTTAGATCTAAAGATTAACAGACCTGGTAAAGATGGGAGATTGGATGTGATATCTGTCATGTCTTCACGTTATGGAGTATGAATGAAGCAGAGGAAAAGGAGAACGTCTCGGCTTGCTTACTGAGACTAGGACGATCCCGCGTTGACGCAGAGTCGAAGAAAGATGATCCGCGACACGTGACGGCGCAGAGTCAAAGAACAGATGATCCCACGACGCCCTCATCGGTGCGGAGTCGGCGATGGCGCGAATGTTCCGTAGCAGTCAGATTAGCTTCCAAAAGCAGTTAATTTTTGTTGGTAAAGAGGACAGGTGTCGCCGATCTAATAGCCTGCAAATAATAGGTGCAGGGCGCCATGCCCTAGATCAGGACTCTCACCTCGTGTTTTCATTAATTTTCCGACCAAATCGCGACCAAAAAATCCGAAACAAATCACAGGAATGTATGACACAATTTCGAATCTGGGTACAAAGTTTCATTCGCAAATCCAATCTGTGGCAGCAGAACTAAAAGGAGAAGTTTGGAGTGAAATGCCGACCACCCCTCACCTCGTATTTTCGTTAATTTCCCACCCAAATCGCAACGAAAAGGTCTGAAACAAATCACAAAGTTTCGAAGCACTGTACGAATTTTCAGTTGTAAACTCAACGTATGGAAGGAGAAAGAAAAAGGAGACGTTTTGAAACCGGGTTGATCGGTACGTAACTTCATTCCCGAACCAAATCGCGACCATAAATTCTGAAAACCTTCACAGAGACGGGGAGCACGATGGAAAAACGCCATGAGAAGTTTCAAGCTCAAACACGGTCTATGGAGAGGGAACCAAAAATGGAAAAATTCTTGACGTATGATGATCGAAATATGTGTGTTCCTTCGTCTAGCTCTCTAGCTGTATGCATTCGTCCAAAGTCGCGTTTTCCTTGTCTGCATCAGTGATCCAATGAAGTAGCTGAAAACATGACATATATACTGCTCAAACTCACATGACATGCTGCAAAGAGTTGCAAGAAATAGCGTTAAGAAAGAAGCCCGGCCACGAAGGCCCGGCCGGCGGGACGTGCTAAGCAAGACGATGAGGGACATGCATGAACTGTTTGATCTTGAGCTGAGAAATAACAGGTCAGTCGGGCGGGGCTTGGGGAAGACGGATCGCCTAAAAATTTTTCACGGCCGTGATGCACCCCTAGTGAAAAGACCTGGGAGCAACGGCTCTTATGGATCGATCCAGGCTGAGCGCGTGAGAAGTTCAGTAGAACGCCGTTCTTTCCTGATGGCGCAAGCAGTGCAGAAGTTGCAAAATTTTATTGTGTGACTCTGTCTTCGAAAGAGTTGTATCGTTCAGTTTCACTTGCTTAAAACAAACAATAACTACTACTACTACACACAATTTAGTCTTCTAGGACATCCAATTCATCCTAGTTCTCATGATGCCGATCTGAAGTGGGGGACTCAAAGCGCAGTCGATGCCTGCGAGTCTACTACCAGATGCTTACAATAAGGGTCATATCAACTAACTTGGTACCCCCAACCTTTCGATGCATCGCCGGTGGCAATTTTATGACGCGTCTCTGGTTTCCGGTTTCGATCAACAATTTTGATCCACCCCTATACTGCAATTTTCAGACAAAACAACAGATCAGTAAATTCTCGGCATCAGCATGAATAAACATCAACCTGATTAAATCAATTATGACAGTCTCATATAAAGTTAACAGAGATTTTGCACAACATTGTCTAACACAAAAGATTGTCTTAAGAACACCTTCAAATGACAATTAGTCGAGTGTTCCAAAAATGCATATAGGATGCAAGAGGGTTATCACATGAAAAATCTATTTAACACCATGCTACCCATTTCATTTGACATTGCAGTCACAAGTAACTGGTTACTTGTGACCTACAGACCTAAAGCAATTTACACTGATTAAAGTAGAGTACTCCTCACATTTCATTTTGATGTATTGTAACTTTACAATCAGACATCAGAATCTCTGGATAAGTAAAACTACCAGAAATTTAATTGCAGGCTATATAACCAAATTAGTTTTGACTAGTAGTATATACAACAGATTCAAGAGAGATCAACTGTCTTACTTGATATAGTTTGATTCAGACTTATCAAAGCCTGACATGAAAAGGGTTACCAATTTCTGTACAGAATCAAAACTAACTGAAGGATACACCCGAGCAGACGTAGTTCTCAATTGCTCCTTTGTGTTTTGGCTCAATGAACTTAGTGCTCTGCCCTCTGCAGAAGAATCATTTGAGAGAAACGGAAGAAACGAGAAAGACAACGGCAAGAATTTCTGAGCAACTTCTTGGTGCATTTCAGAAGGGTCTTCAGTATAACCAAACGCCCCACATATTTGACCGCCAGCTTGTGTGGTGCAACCCCAGAATCGTAATGCAGAGGATACAGAGATTGATCTCCTAGGATCCCCCATAAGGAAGCAGGCAAGTTTTGAGGGATCTGCAAACCAAACTGAGATTCTCTACAAAATTTAGCAACTATTAGCTAATATCAGAATATGTATGCACTGGGTTAATACAAAAATAAATTAAACAGGAAAATTTTACCTCAAGAAGTTGTTCGATTTCATTCCATATCTCTGTACTCAATCTCCCGTCACTAATTTTACCATTTGTCCTTGCAGCGTCATATACTAGTTTCAGTAATGAAGGATAAGCCAGTCTTCCTAGGTCAGTATTCTCAGGTAGTTCCCTCACATATCTAAATAAGACCTGTCTTTTGTATAGCACAATACATAAGTTTAGGATCCTGACTGAAGTTAAGGTTATGACCAAGCAAGGTGAACCTATACCTTGCTCTGTCAGTAGTATCTATCAGCCGCAGAACTTCCTCTGTATTGTTGCAATCATACATAACCACATAAAATTCCGATTGTGAACTACTCCCTCCAGATAAAAAGAAGTTAAGGAGTTTCTGAAGAACCAAGACTAAACAGATCGAATCCATTCGAGTAAAACTCCAAGCTCCTCTTCTACAGTCTATCCTATGAAAAACAGCAGCTAAAATGAATGTTTCGTCCTCATCAGTAGTATTATAGCTAACTTAATCACCTACCCCTCCAAGGACTCTTGAGTAAAATTGACTTGGGCATCTACCTTCTTCAATCGGTCAAGGGGCTCAAGTAGCATCGATGATTAAATAAGAAAAAAAATCCTGTCAACTTCAAGACATATACATGACACAAGATCACGTTCAAGTATTTTACTTTACTAGCCTCCAGCTTTATCATCGATAGATTGGCAGCGCACTCGGTAAGCGAATTCCCAATCTTACAGCCCATCAATTGCTCCGCAGTAGGATCCTGAGACTGTATAACCAGGCATGTCTGGAAGCCTTCACTTACATAATACTGCAACATGGAGAAGAATAATTCTTTCATGAACCAACATAGTGGGGAGATGATTCATATAACATAATCTAAAACCACACTCTAATATGACCCTGACTAGCAGTTTTACAATATATTCAGCTTCATTTTTAAGGTCATCAACGCCGCAGCAAATCGAAAGGTCACACAAAAACTACAATTTTCCATCAACATAACGATGACGACGATTCCCGGAGAAAATAAGCTCTCACCTGGGCGGCGACAGCGGCCACGGTGGTCTTGCTGGGGCCGTCCTTACCGAGGAAGGTCAACAGCTTCGAAGGCGGACTGGCGCCATTAGAACTGATAATTTCCATGCGACGTCTGCGTCCTCTCGGTGGGCGACAACGAGGGCCTGCCTTGCCGAGACAACCAAGGACGGCGCCATTCTCCGTCTCCTCGGTTTCCCTCGTGAGCTCGTTGGATTTCGCGAGGCTCCGGCTAGGTATTTGCTTGGTCTCTCTCGCTGTAGCTGTTTAATGGGAAATTTGATTATAATAGGAAATTTGATTATATGTATTAAAGTTGATTATTTTTTTATAATATATCCGACGTTGATTATTTTTTGATAATATATTCCACAAAGATCAGTTTGTAACAAAATTTATCTTTCACCTCTCTTACTCAATAAAAATTTTATTATAAACTAGTCTTTATAGAATATATAATCAATTTTAAACATATTATTAAAAATTGATCAACTTAAAAATATACACGTAATTTTTCGCTTAAGGTTGGAAAGGATAGGACTCACGGACACAAACACAACAAAACCCCCACCTTTGCTGCCTCTCCCCGATCCCACCGACCACCGAACCCCGCCGCGATGTCCGACCACCGGGCGAAGAGGCCGTCCGACGCTGCAACCTCCCCGGCAGCGAAGCGCGCCCGCGACCCGTCGGCCCCGGCGTTCCCCACCTACAAGGACGCGCTCGACCTACCCCCTAAGATCCGCCTCCTCTGCGAGATCCTGGGCTCCGCCGCCCCCGACGTGGACGCCGCGCTCGACGACGCCGACGTCCGCGTCACCACCGCCGACGTCGAGCAGGTCCTCCGCTTCTCCTACGCGCATCCGCGCGCGGCCGTCGCCTTCTTCCGCTGGGCGGGCCACCGGCACCTCGGCCACAACCACTCCCCCTACTCATGGAACCTCGTCGTCGACATCCTCGGCAAAAACCGCCTCTTCGATCCCATGTGGGAAACCGTCGGCTCCATGCATTCCCAGCGCCTGCTCTCTCTCGCCACCTTCGCCTCCGTGTTCTCCTCCATGGCGGCCTGCCCCGGCAGCTCCCCGCTCAAAGCGTTTGTGGAGATGCCGCGCTACGGCATGGAACGCAACACGCCCGCGCTCAACTCGCTCCTCTCCGCGCTCTGCCGCGCCAACCGCCTCGACGACGCCCGCGCCGCGATCCCAGTGGCGCGCGCCGAGGCCGGCACTCGCCCGGACGCTGATTCCTACGCCATCCTCCTTGAGGGCTGTGAGGCTGCCGCTGACCCGCGGGTTGCACGCGAGGTGTTCGACGAAATGGTGCGCGCCATCGGCTTTGATCCAGCCAACGTGCCTGCCTATGACTCCTTCCTCACTACGCTTGTTTCAAGTGGCCCCTCCACGGCGTTACCGGAAGCAATGGAGTATCTGGTTGTCTTAAGCCACCACGGGTGTTCACCGGGAGAGAAGTTCTTCCGTGCTGCTCTCGCCGCACACCTTGAGGCGCGTGAATTGCATGGTGCAATGATGCTTTGGAATGACTTTGTCGGATGTCGGGGGTTCGTCCCAGATATGGAAATGTACAATACAATGATCATGCTGCAGGGCACTCTCGGGCATGCCGAGGTTATAGTGGAGTATCTGGACGACATGGCCTTCAATGGAGTGTTCCCTGATGCTGACACATACAATGTAGTCCTCCAGTTTTTGCTCAAGGGGAGGAAGCTCCGGGAGGCAGCGGCGATCTTTAGCGAGATGGTCAAGAATGAGTGTTGGCCAAATGAGGCAAACTGTACACTTTCACTTCGCATGTTCTTGGATACACGTGATTGGGAGATGGGGATCAAGGTGTGGAACTGCATGGTAGCGAATAACCTGCCTCCACTGGAGGAGAGTGGGAACATGCTTGTATCAAAGCTGAAGGATGATAGACTACCTGAGGCGTGCAAGTTTGCAGAAGACATGATCGATCGGGGTATCAAGTTAAGCTCGTCAACGCTGTCGAAGCTGAAGCAGTGCCTGCAGAAGATTAAGAAAGGAGAGATCCACGATCACCTACTTAGGAAATGGAAGGCACACTAGTCTGTTGAGCTCTCTTATATGGGTCAACAGGATTGGAGACAAGTGAGATCGTTTCTTCACAGCTTCATGGTGACTTTTTTGCAGCGAGCGCTTATCTGTGGAAGTTTATTTCCAGTGCAATTTCTAAAATTTAGGTGTACTGTGTACAATGTAACATACCATGTGAGGATGTTTAGTATCTTAAGACTTCAACCTCCTAACATGTCCTCTCTTTTGGTGCATTCGTTTCTTCCTTAGAGATTTTAGTTTTTCTCTTTATTTTGAGTTTTCTCTTGTCCTTTTGGATACGGCATGATCTTTGACATGACTTTTCAATGAATCTTTTATGAGAAAATGACGTTTTGCTGACTGGAAAGGGCCATCAGTTAGCAAGAAGTCGAGTCTAGTTAGATTTGATGATACAGTGTTTGAAAATGCAAATGTTATTATTAAGTTTCATCCGGGAAATGGAGTTTAGCCAACTTGTGCATAAACTACTTTCTAATGTATTGCTGCGTTGTTGCTTGGTTCATAAGAAGGAACCTTTAAGCAATGGAGGAACTACTGGTGGTGTGCCACCTGATGATTATAATTTGCAGGAAAGTTAATATTGGGCAATATAACATTAAATTGACAATGCACATGCCGGGAAGTACGAGTGCTGGCTGCATTTTACCGGTACAATTTAGCAGAGAGTGATAGTGATATTCAGTATGTCAGTACGGCAGCCTTGACAGTGCATTTCTTCAGTGCAATATTTCAGAGTTTGAAGCATTTTGGGCTTGAATGGCGTTACAGTTCTCTAGTATGAAGCTGTGCTACTTCGTGTGTCACTGCCTGCTTCCGTTTTGTTGTCGTCACGGGCACTGTTTTGTCACTTTTGTGGCTGCGAACTTGTTGGGCTAGTTACCACGGGCGTCCTCGCGTTGCGGTTGTGGAGGCATGGCCGTGCGCCGGCGGTGCCGTGCTGAGTGTAAGCTAGGTACCAGCATTGGTGGCACGGGTGAGCGGCTGAGCGCCGGACCGCTTGACGCTGCAACCGCCCGCACCCGGCCGGCGCGACTGGTCTTTTTTTTTTTTTTTTTTTTTTTTTTTTTTTTTTTTACAACGGGCTCCTTTTATCCGGACTTTCATTGGAGATCTTAATAGTGAATGTGCGGGACGGGGTCGAACCCGGTTGAACTGACTCCACCCATGAAACGCTGCCATCGCTCACGACTAGTCTCTTACCTTGGCTTTCGCCTTCGCGTCAGGCCCCAGGCTCCGGGTCGCCGAGCATTCGTGGCCAAGTCAAGCCGTTTCGCCAAGCTTTGCCGTGGAAATAGCCTTAGCTATTGGCAAAAGATTTTCCTTTTAACACACAGCAAAATCTGCTTGCTGACCGAGTTTGTGGGATGTTTTTTTAATATTTTTATAAAATAAACGAGTTATAATAGATTCGAAAATTTCTATCGTATATCTTGCACGATCAAACAATCCGTAATTAAAGTTAATTTCTCATCTCCTCCATTGTCAATTATTTAAAAATGTTCAATCAATTTTAAAAGTATTAACACACTATTATTTCCTTCTATTTATCCGATACATTCTCAAATTATTATTTTTTTAATTATTATTTTTTATAAATTTTTTTAGCTTCTTAGTTATATTGATTTCAATAGAACATGTGCGTGGTTTCTAGTAAATAACATAATGTGAGGCGATTCTTCCCCAAGCGCTAGCTACGAGTTCCACGGTGGCATGGAAAAGCGGGCAGCTGCCCCCAAGCTCACCGCCATTGCACATGGCCTTCGTTCCCGTGAAACAATCTTTCCTCCGCATCTCCAATCCATCAGTTGCGTTATATTTTCTTTATTTTTAAATAAATATCATCATAGAATGTGTATAATTAAATTTTAATTTTTTTGATTATTAATATACATAAAATTATTAGGATTTAGCATATAAAAATAATAGTAGTGAATTTGTTATGAGAAATACTTTGACATCATCTAATTTTTACCAAGAGGTAGTTATAAAAGTGATAGTTAAACATGTTTATTGAAAATCATATCAAAATTTTAAATCATAAGTAAAAGAAAATAAAGGTAATAGGTACGTGAAGCGTAACGGTTACACAGCGGAGCCTCCACTCTCAGGCACTGGCCGCCGCTCCTACCCCGGCCCGGTTTCTTTGTTGGTAAGTACGCCTAGATCGCTTGGATGGATTCCCTTGTTTTCAATCAAATCCAAACCTCTCTCTCTATCTCTCAGTTGCGGACTTGTGTGCTGCGTTGTGCCACCCTGCGAATCCAACTCACCCATCCATTCATCGCTCGATTAGGTTATTTTTCCTCTTCAGCGCGCAGGATTGATTGATCTCAGTTGGCACCATTTTTGGTACCGAATTAAGGTGCGGATGCAGTTTATTTTCAAATTTTTTGTGGGGTTCGTTCAACCGAATTTCTTCTGAGCTATCATCGTTCGATGCAGCTCTATTAGCAAGAATGCCGCTTGTAGAAGCATACAGATGCTTGCTGAACATGTGCCTTCGTCTCTCATTGCATGTCAGCAGGATATTCTTGCGCCAACAAGACCCCCATTAGCATTTGCAGCTTCAGAACAAGGAGAGCAGGATAGCAGAATGAAGGTCTGGAAGAAGATGATGAGTTGGCGTATGTGCATAAAGATCCTCTTAGCGCCTCATTCCTTTCTTCTGGAACAAGCAGAAGTATGTTATCGTATCTCCGCTTAAAATTTACTGCATCTTTTGTTAGACAGATAATGTAGGTTTCTGCTCCTCCTTATGAGCAAAGGAGGACTTTGGTATTGGTATGTTAAACTATCCCTGGTGAATATATTCATATGGCCCCTCCTCTCTTTGTCCACTAATGCAGGGAGGAAAAGTGAGAAGAAGCCTAGATTCTCAATACATGGATATATTTTTGTTCCATTAGATGTGAAGACTGAAAACTTGTGCATTAGGGAGCAAGAAGGTACATCTGGAGTGCCACCAACTAAAGCTTCTGAAACTGTGGTAACTGAATGGTTCGAAAATATCGAGGAAGAAACTGAAGATTTGCCACTAGAGTCTACCCTTCCAACCAAGAAAGCAAATACTTCAGTTTCGGAGCTTCTAGAAGATCTACAGGGTAGAAGTAGCTCTTCTGTCGGGACACCATCTTCCGTGTGTCTTCTCGATTCTCGTGTTGTTTCATTATTTGGAGTTCTTATACAACAATTTACCTTGCCTCTGAATATTCCAAAGCAGCTGCACCAACACGCACCGAATATCGCAATTAGGGAGCAAGAAGTTCCATCTGGGGTGCCACCAACTAAAGCTTCACAAACTTTGAAGACTGAACTGTTGGGAATCATCAAGTAAGAAACTGAAGATCTTCCATCAGAGTTTGCCCATCCCACCAAGAAAGCAAATATTTCAGTTGCTGAACTTCTAGAAGACCTACAGGATAGAAGTGGCTCTTCTGTCGGAACAGCATCGGGTGTGTTTCTTGTGGTGTTGTTTCATTATTTGGGGATATTATACAACAATTAGCTTGCCTCTGAATATTTCAATGCAGTTGCATCAGCATGTCAGAGCTAAAGATTGGAAGCCAAAACCCCCAGCTTCTGGGAAGAAAACACTAGCTATTCTAGGTGAGAGGAGTCTTGACAGTGAGGACCATTGGAGCAAGTAATCGACGGAACATTTAGTGAGGAGGAAGTATGTTTGTTAACACAGCCAATTTATTAGTCATTTGCTCAGTTGGACTATTCAGCATGGTCCTTTTTATCCTGGAATAGGAGGTTATTCAAAACTACTTGCTGGTGAACAAAGATGTGAGGCGGCAAACTATGGCTGACCTATTCCAAGAAGTTTTCAATCCAACAAACATGGAGGGTACCATGCTTCCAATGATATCAACTGGGTATATCAATCCTGAATTCCTGACAATTCTTTTCGAAATGACCATTTAAATGTGTCAGAAATTATGCTTATTTTATTTGTTTTGCTCTGTGACAGGGCTGGTTATCATGGAAGGATGCAATAGATTATGCAGATTGAGAAAGATAGGCATGCTGAGTTCTTGAGACAGTATAATAGAGAACAATGTTTTTTAGTTGGTCCTTATTATGAACTTGTATGGTTGTGCTAGTTGTAGCAGTTAGTATGTCTTATATGCTTTGGAATAGGCTTTTTCTTTTCATATATAAGTATTTCAGAGGTAGTGAAACTTCATATTTGCAAGTGATTCAAAGGGAATTAGTGTTCAGATTATGTCAAGGTCATTGGAAGGAAAGCTAACAGTCTGCCGCTGCTTGTTCCAGGAAACGAGTAATGTCTGTGGTCCATCTTTCAAAAACTCTTGTCTGCTTTATTTTGTTAACATTTTCCTTTTCATGCTACTAAGTTGAACTAACATTTTCCGAGAAGAACATGTGCTTTATGCAAAATTCATGCCTGTTGGATGACTTATGGGGTTAACTGCTCTTTCTGAATTGGCCAATTACGCGGTGCTACAAAATGAAAGTTGAAAATATTGCGTTGCAGCTAGAGTTTTTTTTTTCTTTTATTATCAAGCCAAATGTATCCTTTGTTAGTTTGAGACGAAGTTCTAATTAACTGAATTTTATGTGAACACAAATGTTTCCCAGCATTTTGCGACGGTCATGTCTTCATGGTGCTTGTGTTTCATGCGGTTTACCGTTACAAGCAAAGCCTTAACAGACCACACCATGGATGAAAGCAGAACTAAAAGGACCATTATCTTTAGTCCAAAGATATGTGACAAGGTGGATCTTCTTGTAGGAAACAGAGTTCAGATCTTCCCACCATGGTATGCTTCTTCTAATTCATTTCTGTATTTTCTTTCTCTTCTATTCTGTGAACTCCTTTTCTGTTCCAGTGGCATGTTTGTTGTAGCTAATCATAGATTGTATTTTAGAAGAATGAAGTTCACAGAATGTCAAAGAATAAAAGTGTTGAGGGACAGACTCACCAAAAATTCCTTAAAAACAAAAACAAAAAAACCTAAAAATGTTATTAGGCCTCACCAGGCAGTAAACTACCGAGTCATTTAGGAATTAAAACTTAGGAAAGCATTGAGCATTAACAGTATCATCCTTTGTGATTTGAATAATCTGATCATCGGTACATGATACACCGCAATCTGGCTTTTTGCGCGGCTTGGATCCAGGTAACATCAAAGTTCAGAAGTTAACAATTGCCTTACCTTGACAGGAAGGAAGTTAAAGTACAAGAGGAGAACGTGATTCTTTGCACCTACTTCTCGCATCACGGGGTATGATACTCGAGATTCTTCTATCACGTAAGCCGAGGGTCAGACGACCGCACGCCTAAGACCATGGCCAAGGACTTCCTTCAGGGCCTAGATTCCCGTCGTGAAGATATTTTCGTTCCTGCTGCATTCCAACGGTTTTCCTTCACGGTTTCCGTTATGAAGGAATTCTCAAGGTTATTTCTTTCAGGACGGGATTATCTTTTCTTTCTCTTCGCGATTCCTCTCGAAGGAAGCTGTTAGAGATGAGAGAAAATAAAGGGAATATGAACGGAAAAGAGAATCGAAAAGTGAACGAAATGAATGGAATATGGTTGGAGATGGTCTAACCGTGTCTGATGCCATGGCGTCTGGCCAACCAAACCGCGCAACCTGCTGTCAGTTTAGATCTCCAGATGTTGATGTACTACTAAGAGTTCGTGCGGCCATGAATTTTACAATCTCTAGTAAATCTAGGTCTGTGTCACCTTTTGGGTTTGTACACCCAGAGGAGCGGTTGATCCCTAATTCCCTACTGCAATAGCAGCTGCTAGCATGAAAGGCATTTTCTTTTCACTGAGGCTTCATACCAGTTGCCAAATACCAATCACCATTGCCGCCTTCGTTCTACTGAGAAAGTACTAAGCCCAAATGCCTGACAGGCCGAAATGCGCGTAAGGCCGTCGTGTTCGGGTTTCAGCACAGCACGCCGTCGTCGTCGTGTTCGATGGCAGCGGCTGGCAGGACGCCGGTCGAGTGGCCAACGCTGTAGCATGCAATGATGCTATCTGCCAGTAGCATTCACTTCTACCACCACCACCCTGGCTGGCCCGAGGAATGGCGCCCAGCGTCCACGGCCACATTCATCGCGTCTGCGACGGCAGACTGTTTCCACAGTGGCGCAGTTGCGTTGGACGTTAGCCGACGCGGGCGCATCCACCGCTTCCAGCGGCCAAAAGCCTGCATGGCCGCATGCCTCCCGCCAACGATCTTGAAATTTGCGATTCTATTCTAGCACTCTTAAGACTTTAGGGACATCCATCTGAGTATGTATTATGTTTGCTCGTAGCAAGGATTGGCGTAAAATCCCTATGGCATTCCTCATATAAAAAGTAAATGAGTTCAGTACAACGACGCAATTCTGAAATCCTGAACACCTATGAGGCGCTAACTTACATCACGCCATTGAGCATACAGCTATCAGAAACTATGGACCATGTTCTTTGGTCCTATAGCATCTAGTGTTTCCTTGAGATCCTACACAGGCTCATCTTTCGGTCGTCGAACAAAAATTGGGAAAATTGAACCAAAAATCGAACCTCCTCAAACTGCCCTCTTGGAGTATATGTATCTTTCCAACCTGCTCTACGGGGTTCCAAAGTTAATTCTGATACTCACAACTCGTCGTGAGATTCAGGTTCTGAATCGTTAGTCTTGGGCGATGTGGATTGATCCTCTTCGGGGGAATTTGATTCGGATGACCTTTCCGTGGATTCAGTTTCGTTGGATGCAGATTCTGAAGAGGTAGTTTTCTCTTTGTTAGCTGGCTCTTCCTCCTGTGGAGGTTTCTTTTCGATCTTGGGTTTTGGTTTTGGAATTCTATTGACACTCGAGACCTGCATAACAGATGAGTATCCATTATATTGACTACCTCGAGAAGTAGTTGCTGCTAGTGCATATAGTTATAGGATGTCTGTACAAATTTACTAACCTTATCTTGTAGGTCCAGAACTTTGTCATAGACTTCTTCAGATGTGAAAGCAGGTGGGCTGTGGACAGGGGTACTGCAATATGCTCAACGGGAGTTAGCCACTTACAAGACAATATCAGCTCGAGAAAGAAAGTTGGCTCAAACGGCCATACCTTTTCTGCAGGGTTTCCTTCTCCTCCAACCAACTTTTTACTTTCTCTGCTTCACTTACGACCTAGACCCAGATAGCATTACACAACAAAAAAATATGAGCATTACACATAATCAACGAAATGAGTCGAACTTCATTAAGCCCACAGGTTTTACCTCATCTACTCTTTTTTTGGGAAGCCATGGTTTGTCTGTCTCCCAGTTCTTGACAATCTGACAAGAGCAAAAAATACACTGAATTGAGAACAGAGTAACACATCAACCATGCACTTGAGCACAATCTAAAATTGAGCAGTTCTACAACACAGATAAAACGAAGGTTTAGTTCTTTCTGTAGCATTCAGTGTGTACTAAACTTTAGCCTTTTTTTCCTTTAACAATGTATTCGAGAAATTATTAGTCGATCAATTTCACAACATAAGACAAGTATGTAAGAGTCATGCTCGAGAAGCATAATCTGCATCTTCAAAATACTTTCTTACTCTATAAAAATAATTACTTGAGAATCAAGCAAGATTGCAGTATAAAAAGACAGGGAGGGAACATTCAAGAAGAGGAAATTTATTAGTTTGTTACAGTGTCAAGTTGTGTCAACTATGCCTAAGTTTTCTGTTCGTTGCACCATGCTTCTCAAGGTTTGTGTTTTAAAACCAAGCTTCTCCAACAATGATCTTTGAAAATCATTACTAAAATGTCTTGAGTTCAAATTGTACAAATTCAACAGAGTACACATGCATATAACGAATAGTAAAACTTTTTCCTTTTCAAATACAAGCAATCTTTTTTAGTCTAAAGTTGAATAAGATTTCTTGTTTCTTATATGAAAAGAAACTCTTCAGGTGCATCGTGCTAAAGAACATGAACTATTGTAGTTAAAATCATTAATTTATTGTGTTCGATACCTTTTGCAGCTCAGAAAGATATAATCGAGCATTTTCACAGGCCACCGGTCGGGCTTTTAATTCACTCAACCTGAATAACAAAGATATGAAACAATCTCAGTCATTGAATTATATGCACTATTTAAAAAATCATTTGCCTATCCTGCCTAGGTGTCACCCTCCCGCCTAGCGTAATCACACCTAGGCCAGCTAGTGTTTTTTGAAACACTGCCCATATGAACTAAAGGGGATAAACAATTAATTACCTGAAAATAATTGGGTCACCAATGGCCTTAAGTTGATCAAGGCGTTCTTTGAATTCATTTGCTTGAGCATCTTCGCCATCCATATACAACCAATCCTGCACCTGCACTTGTCATACAACAACTTCAGCATAGGACATATACTCGACAGCTGAGACTAAGAACAAGATCAATTTTTTTAAACCAACCTCACTAAGTTTCTCCATAAAGGATTCCCTCTCCTGTTCAGTAGAGACAGTCGAAATATCTGTGCTTTCTTCCAGCTGTTGTATATCAAAAGGCAACAAACAGGCAGTCAATATATAAATAAGATGTGTAACAAAGCATAATCATTGTGACACATTATCAAATTCTGTTGCATTTGCCTAGTTTATATAGATACGGAGATTATCAGGGTAGCTTTGAGAATCAATGAAAAAAATGATGCCCTTACAGTTTTCATATACATATTATATGAAGAAATAGAGGGATCACCCAATTCTCTGGGATACTGGGATACCATTACCAAATCACATGAGGTACATAACTGTTCAAAAACAAGTTAAAAACCACACCACATTTGCAAGTTTTCAGCAAAGTGTAAACAAAGAAGGCATGAAAGAAAAGGTACCTTCTCCTTCATAGTGTATATATATGACTCTAGGTTATTTTTTAGTTCAGCAGTTTTCCTTCGTTCAGCATCCTTCTTATCAAGTACCTCTAACCTACTTTTTGCTTCAGAATACAACTCCTTTGAAAGAATCGTTCCAGCACCAGTCGTTTTTTCCAGAACCTATATATAATTGACATACAAATTAAACTATGTTGTGCCAATATTAGCATCAAATCACAGAGCAACTATAGCTTACCTTCAATGGAACCCTAAATGTTCTTTTCTTGAGCACCTTTTCCGTAATAGTTTCTTGCGCATTATTCTCGTCAATAGGAGTGCTGGAATTAGTGTCACTACCAGAACTCAAATTCTCCTTACTATCTGTTGTACTATTAGCTGCTCCTGCTTCAGAAGACGAATTCTGATTGGTGATGTTACTCTCTAGTGTCAAAATCTTCTTTGGAACTTCAACCCATTCAGTTATCTCAATCACTGCTTCTGCTCTATCAAGAGAAATAATTCCGCTTCTACTCAAAGAAAAATGTAGATTTGCTTTGATGGGTGCAGATAGGTTACGGCTTGAATACCTGGTTGAAAAAGGCATCTTGTTAAGTTAATGCAATGAAATTAAACATATAGTGGGTACAAATAACAGGATAGCAATGACATTACCATACTCAATATCAATTAATTTGTGTTAAGAACATTGAGCATTTATTTAGTTTGAATGATTTTATCAGCATAGAATACCGTACTGAAACCTCAGCTATAGAATTACAACAGTATATACTGGTTTGCATACAAGGATAAACTACATTCAGGTGGTTTAGTTGTTTATGAACAGGACTGGAAATTGAAAATAACTAAAGCATTATGCTCGCTCACTTTTCACTGGCATCTGTCAGGCCTGATACAGAATACTCCGCAAACTTAAGTGATGGAACTCCTGGAGGCAGTTCGTAAGCTTCGTCATAGTTGAGAGAGACATCAAAGTCCTTGGCATGTCTGATGGACCTGAACATCTGTAGATAACAAACAGATACCAAACTACTTTAGATATATCTTTTCAGATGCAGGATGAAATGTTCGCCTACAATTTGAAGACAAAAGAATAATAAATTCGGTAACCTTTATTGGCATTTTCTTCATCCTCGACACCAAAATTTGATCAAAGCTTTCATCTTTGACATAATCCGGGCCATCTATTTCAAGCAAGAAAGCATAAGTAGAACCGTCAATCATCCCCAACTTACGGTTTAACTTAATTCCATCGCTCAGGTTAGCAGCATGCAGTGAGGCGCCCAGAACAATTGCTTCATCAGCATCAAGATGCTTATCCAGCTCGCGTCGACCCAGAAATTCTTGCAGCTTAGCCTGTAGCGGAAGAATAATATTGTGGTCAGTGAGACAAAATGTAAAATGTCATACAGAACACTGCATTAGAAGAGGTAGCAAATTTAGGAATGATGGAAGATATAAATATTGCATAAAAATAATTTCTGGAAACAGATAAGGCATAATTCTATTGCAGAAGATATAAATGAAGCCATATGTGTGACCAACAACTGTTTACAAACCCCTTGGAGGTCACAACAAATAGGAGATGTGCAAACCAGTTAAATATATTTATGATAAAAAAATATTAGTTAAAGAAAGGTAAAATATGAAGCATGCAATGATGCACATCACATGCATGCATGTACCCAGGTTACAGTACTGGATTAATTTCTGTGAGCAAGAAGGGGTTCAGGGAAAATGCTCAATAGACCCAACAATGCAATAATGCTGAATGCCATTACAGCCACTTGCATTAAGGGAAAGTTTGTGGTTGCGCTGTTGCGCTGTGATGCGAAAAACTAGTTTGCTATGGGAATATTTACTAATTTCAGTAAGATTTTCCTGACACTGACCCTAAGAAGATGCTTCTAACCATCTGCGATATCAAAATATAGAGAAAAAAAAGTGCTTTTGAAAATCCAGTGCAATGCCAAACGGAGCTTAAGTAGAACGAAAAAATGATAGCTAAATTTAATAACCTGCAATTTTGGAACACGGGTAGCTCCTCCTATTAGTTCTATAGCATAGATATCATCAATCTTCATGCCAGAATGTGTGAGCACTTCTTTAACTGGAGTTAGAGCTTGCTCCCATAAATCTTCACAAAGCTCTTCAAATTTCTCACGTGTTATGGTGCTCCTGTAACAAAAAAGCATGCATTAGCTTAGTAGGTAGCACCATGAAAGTTGCCCCAATCATTATTTAAGGCCACAAATATACTAAGGTGTAAAGTGAGAAAAGCATGAGCTGGGTGAAAACTCAACCATTACAGAACAAAATATGATAAGCAGTAGGAACTGAGGTCTACTCTCCAAGTCTCCATATTAAAAATTGAGATCTTGCAAATATTGGCAATGATCACTTGAGAAGAAAGTGGGTTTCACAATCTCCAAGTCTCCATATAGAAAATTCAACAACAGCAGAACTTTCAGTGGAGCAGGAACTACCCCGAGTGATGCGAAACCGATATAGAGCCTTTGTTTCAAATAAATTTTTTTAGATGCGATTGCATAGATGTACTTTGAAAAGGAAAAAAAGAATCAAATTCAATCCATCGCACGTCAAGACATTTGACAAAGATCCTGCCATCCATGCTACTCCAGACATAGCAGATTTGCCTCCAGGCCATAACATGCAGAAGCTTTTTAATTAAAAACTAATTTCATTCTTTTCAGAATAAATTAAACACAACACATTAGGTTAGACAGTAAATTTTCACAATGTTAGGTACATTTTCATTTATCTTGGATTTTACATATTGCATCCAAACTTCATGGCCAACGGTTATGCGTCTACAGTATATAAGATAGAATAGATATGCACCTGAAATCAACATCGTTATACAGAGATTCAACTGAAATTGGAGCAGCAGTGTTTGCACTCAGTATTTCTTTGGTGCGCTTAACTTGCTTCTTCAACTTAGCCATTGCCTTGGGTGACTGACGGATGTCAACTCCGTTACCGAGCTGCTTATTGAATTGATCAGCAAAATAGTTGACCAGATGCATTTCCATTTCGACGCCGCCAAGTTTGGAGTTCCATCTAACATCCTTAACCTGCAGACAATTAGCGTTAACAAAAAATTGTGAAGTCATCATCTCACGGTAGCAGCGCAGCTGAAAAAAAATCGTATTTTCTTCGGATCTATCGTACTAGCCATGAGAAATCACAAGTAACAGACTTTCCTCAAATAAATTGCCAGAAGACATCTGAGACAAGCGCAATTGAACAGCTACCATGAATGCCAGGAGAGGGTTTTTACCTGGAACTGGTTAACGGACACTGTCTTCCCGAACTCCTTGGCGTTGTACGCCGAGTAGTACACGAGCGCCGCGTAGGTGCTACCGGCTCCCATGTCGTAAAAGATGACATGCCGGGACCCGTTGGAGAAATCCTTGTCGATCCCGTACTGAAGCGCGGCCCCAGCGTGCTCGTTGATGAGCGCGAGCACGTTGATTCCAGCGAGCTGCGCGGCCTGCATGAGCGCCCGGCGCTCTGCATGCCCGAAGTAGGGGGGCACGGCCACCACCGCGTCCCGCACGGGTGCCCCGACGTGCGCATCGGCGAGCCCGGCTGCGTAGTGGAGAACCATCGCAACGATTTCCTCGACGGAGTAGACCTGCCCGTCGTCGGCGCGGACCGCGGCGGCGCCGCGCGCGTCAGGGACGAGGTCGTAGGGGAGGAAGAGCGACTGCGCGACGGACTGCACGTAGGGGAAGGGCTTGGCGAGGAGGTCCCGCGCCCGGGCGAACACCTTGGACGGGTGGCGCGCGGCGATTCCCGCCGCCTCCTCGCCGGCGAGTCGGTTGCCGTCGGCGAGCGCGGCAAGGGCCGGGGACTTGCGCTTGGACATCTCGTTGATGGCGACGGCGATCGGCGCCCGTCCCGGGGCGAGGTGCACGGCCGCGACCTTGAGCCACTCCGAGCCGAGGTCGATGCTCGCCACCGCCGCGCTCGCCGGCGGGACGGCGATGGCCGCCGCGACGAGGACGGCGAGGAGGATCCCCCAGGTGCGAGGCTGTGCCATGGCGTGCGGCTACTGGCTGCTGCTCAGTGCAATGGCATGTGGGAGACTGGGAGGGTTAGGGTTCGGAGATCTGGAGTGCGGAGTGGCTGGAGCGGAGGGGAGAACGATCTCGACGGGAGGGAGGTGAAGAGGCCGTGCTATATTTCCAATTCCAAATCTTCCTTTTTTTTTTCTTTATTGGATTTAAACTTTTGTTTATAGGCCCCTGTATGGTTTTAGATTCATCGCTATAGCCTTCCCACTTTTAGCAGAGCTGTACTACTGAGTGCTCTTTAAGAAATAAGTAAATTATCAAGGGCACGTGCATAAGGTGTTCGGAAATAGAACGGAGCAAGGACGGAACGAGTTGAGTCACCAGTCCAATGAAAAGTGTCCACGTGGAAAAGTGTCCACGTGGCACGCCGTGGTGCGCGCGGTGCGTTGGACGCGCGCGGGTTTATTAGAAGGGACCGCTCGCCTGATGAAGCCGTGCTTACCCGGTAGTAAAGCTGGTCATTGTAGGCACGGTTCTGGTCTGGCAGCACAGCGGCTCGGTGAGGCACGGCGTGCCCCGGTCAGGCACAGGCGGCAAGGGCGGGGACGGGGGCATATCCGGGTTAACAGGTTAAATGGATTGTGCTTGATCTGTTTAACCTGCTAATCCGTTGTTTTTAAATTATTTAACCGTCCTGTGATTATTTGAGTCAAAAAATTCGATAAAATTATAAAAATCATCATTTTTCATCTATAAATAATACACTATTGTAGCCAAAATAATCTTACTAGATTACGATTGTGATTTTAATGATTAATAGTAACATAGTCATTAAGACTAACATGTTTATCAAAAATATATGTTAAAACTCTTATAGATACAATATATAAAGAAGTTACTGAAATTGGGATAAAATTCAAATTAAATTGGAGCTATTTCACCCCCTCTTAGGATGTCAATGTTTCTCACAATCACACTTTTCTTCCATTCCACACCAGCAATAATATTTGCTTTCTCGTTTCCTCATCTCATTCATCTCAAAGTTTTTGACAATTTGCGATAAATTGGTAAAATTAGTTTGAATTATTGTAAAAAAATCTGAGAAATTTCAACACCGTCATCCTGCTGTCTTGAAAAAATCTTTGTGATTTTTTGCATCATTGTTCTTTCTTGTTTCTTCTATTTTTGTTTTATTATTTCATTATTTCTAACTCCAAATATTTGAATTTTTTGTAATGCCCTTCGATGTGGATCATGGATGCCGGTGATTATGATTATGATTTCTTCAAGACTATGATCATGAACGCTGGTGATTATGATCGTGATGATACGTCTGTCGATCATGATTTTTTTCTTCAAATACTCTCAGGGGACTACGACCCCTTTCATAGCAGTGATATAGGTGAAGGACCCGACGGTGAACCTCCAGGTGGTTCACATGTAGCAGCATCTTCATCGTCAGGCTCTACAAGTATACACACGTCAGCAAGTACTGGCTCTAAAAGATCAAGAGTCGCTACTTCCGAAGTTTGACAAAACTTCGAAAGGATCTATAGAGAGGAAGATGGAGTAAGTGTCAGATATGCTAGGTGTAATATTTGCAAACAAGAATTATCTACAAAGTCCTTATGTACAACGAGATACTTGAAGAGGCATGTCACAACTTGCAAACGAAAGTATGAAGAATTCATGAAGTAGACGGAGCTATAATGTAGCAAAAATGATCCTATTATGCCATAATTGTGATTTTAGTGATTAATAATAATATAGTCATTGGGACTAACATGTTTATAAGTATATGCGTTATTAAGTCATGGATGGAATATATGAAGAAACCACCGTAGTCGGAACAAAGTTTGATTGAATTGGAGAAGTTCTAGGAACAATGTACTTAGCGGATGGTTCAGTTGTGAGAAACGGTGCCGTCCTAAGAAAGAGGGGGTAAATTAGGACACTTAGAAACCTAAAACAAAATAGCTCTCAAAACCTCACAAGATAAACCTATCTCAATTTCTACCTAAATATGATCTAAGTTTATCTAGTGTGTCTACTCTACCGCTCAAGAGGATTGCAACCTACTTTAGCTAGGTAAATTGCACGTATGTAAATGCGAAAATGTAAATAAGGTAGAGAGATAAACTTAGCACAAGGGATTTTTATCCCTTACTATCGATGGCATGAATGCCACCTCTAATCCACATTGGAGCTCCACAAAGTATATACTCCCAGTCAGTATACGGTCACGGCTATTGAGACACCAGGTCACAAAGACAAAATCTCAACCCGGATGAGCCACCAAGTCACCAAAGCAGGGTCTCTGCAAGGAATGCTCCGGTGTTATACTCCACTGAGTTGATCTTCATTGTTCAACACTTGCAGTCATCTCTACAAGAAATGCTCAAGTGCTATACTCCAGTGTGCACAAACTAAGTACCGAACTTTTCGGTGGGTTGATCTTCAGTCTTTGCACTTGCATTCTTTTCTGTAAGAAATGCTCCGGTGCTATCCAGTGCAGATCAACAGACTATCTAGTGAGGTCATCAGCATTCTCTCTTTTATCAGAAATGCTCCGATGAGTTCAACACACAGAGCATCGGACTATCCTGTGAGGCTATCATCCTCTATGCACAATACTTCGATGAGTGCAAACTCTACTACACTGGACTATCCGATGAGGCTAATTCACCTGAGACTTCTACAATTCAATCAAACTTTGTCCTAATTACGTTGACTTCTTGATGTATTACATCCATAAGACCTACTAACATATATTCTTGATAAACATATTAGTTCCAATAACTATGTTATCATTATTCATCAAAATCATAATCATAGTCTAATAGGGACATCTTCGCTACAATCTCCCCCTTTTGTGATTGATGATAACGCAACCAAAGCACTTGCAAATAATAAATGATACCAATCGTAAAGAGCACAAAGTGAGGCTATCATCCTCTATGCACAATACTTCGATGAGTGCAAACTCTACTACACTGGACTATCCGATGAGGCTAATTCACCTGAGACTTCTACAATTCAATCAAACTTTGTCCTAATTACGTTGACTTCTTGATGTATTACATCCATAAGACCTACTAACATATATTCTTGATAAACATATTAGTTCCAATAACTATGTTATCATTATTCATCAAAATCATAATCATAGTCTAATAGGGACATCTTCGCTACAATCTCCCCCTTTTGTGATTGATGATAACGCAACCAAAGCACTTGCAAATAATAAATGATACCAATCGTAAAGAGCACAAAGTCTTACCACATTGTTTAGATACATATTCTTACCATTTAGTCCTCTTTCTCTATTTCCACTATCTCCCTTAATCGACTTATGCACGAGCTTTTCCCTCTTTGTCAACCTAGGTACCTTATGTTGCTTCTTATATCTTTTCTTCTCCCTTAAGCTCATCATGCTTTTTATTTAGTAAATTAAATTTACTCAATAATTATTTATAATTAGAAATAAAGGTAGCATCAATGTCATTGAGGCTATTTAATTTTGAGTTCCTTAGATTGTTTCTTAAGAGTCCTTTATTACTCATTGATAAAATGATGATAAAATGAAAGAGTTCATCATGGGAGGGAGAATTCTCATCGGATTTATCATCACTTACATCACTATCCATACATTTGGCCATAGGAGACTTGTGTGAAGACTTGCGTGATGATGACCTTGAGGAAGAGCTTCTTTTAGAGAAGTGAGGGGCAAAACACTCATCACTTGAGCTTGAATCTTCATCTTTACTCACCCAGTTTCGCATACTTCCAAATGCTTTGATTCTTCCCCTTGTCTCCCTCTTGCTCTTGGTCTTCTTTTCCTTCTTGATGTGATCAATTGTTTTGACCAAGTTTTTCATTAAAATTTGTTGATGAATCTTGGAATTGATCTTCTTGATGTTATTTTCCATTTGAGAGATAAGCTTAGCGACTTCAGGATCCATTTCTTCATCACTAGATGTGCTTTTCTTATCATCTTCATTTCTCTCTTCATCTACATCATCTTCATTTGAGCTTGACTCTTGCTCTTGCCTCTTTATTATCACCTTCATGTGTGGACATGGAGTTTGCTTGCTTGTGAGAGCAAGATTCTTGGTGTCGGATGAGGAAGTGACTTTCACCCCATATTCATGGTCACCTCATGAGCGGTGATCTTGCCGAGCCCTTAATTTGGAGTCATCTTCTTAATGTCATTATTATCGTAGATGATGGAGACTTTCACCCCATATTCAAGGCATCGAAAGGTCCGACAATCAGTGAGGATGCATGATGGATTATTTCTTGCAGAGAAGAATCCAAACATGGAAGAACGAAGATCAACGCATCAGAAGGTTCATATGCTGTGTTATACACACCAGATGGTTCACACCGGAGTATTTTCTACATTAGTGTTTCCAAGAGTTGAAGATTGAAGAATATCTCACCGGACGGTCCGGTGATAGGTGTTGTGTACATCAAAGGCTTATACCGGAATAATTTACATAGAAAAATTGCAGAGGCTCAAATGGCCCAAATTACTCACTCAATAATCCAATGATGGAGATGAAGTATACACTGGAGTGTCCGGTGTTCACAGAGGCTTTAAGTGGGGGTTCCAACAGCTAGTTTCTGATATTATACTCATTGGATGATCCAGTGTTAGTACTACTATTCTCATCGGATCATCCGGTGTTAACAGCTTTTCTAAGTCATTGAGAAAATGACTAGTTGGTGGGTTTGAGTCTATAAATACCCCTCCACTCAGTCATTTGAATGTGTTAGAGTTTAGAGAAACACAAAGACACTTGAGAAGACATCCAAGCCACTAAAGTACTTAAAAGTGATCATCCAAGGTAATTAAGCACAAGATTAGTGAGTAATTAGTGTTTATAGGCCTAGAGGCAGTATTGCTAGGTGATTGCTGCTTAGAGAGTGGATCAATGAGTGATCCTAGCTTGTACCGGGTGGTACATCGGTGTCTTGGAGTTTTGGTGACTTGCTGATACCTTAAGTCGGAGCTGCTCAAGCTTGTTGACCTTCCGATTTGGTGTGGAGCGGCGGCAAGATACGTATACGGAGACGCGAAGACCCTTGCATTGGTGGCTCAAGATCTAAAGTGAAGATGTAATAAGTGACAGGGAGAGAGACTAGTGGTAAGATCTTATCTTTGTGGCTTGGTAGCTCATCTGGGCTGAGACTTTGTCTTTATAACTTGGTGACTTAAGAGTCGTGACCGGAAGAGTCTTGGCAACCATGAGCATCTCCTTGGTGAAGCTCCAACGTGGACTAGAGATAACATTCATGCCATCGATACCACAAGGTAAAAATCCCTTGTGCTGAGTTTCTTTTCTCTACCGTATTTACGCCTCCGCATTTATATTCTTGCAATCTAATTTTGTACATTTACTTTCCTAAGTAGTTTACTAGGATTAGCTATAGGTTACAAAACCTTTTGAGCAGTAGAATAGACACACTATATAAACCTAGAGCATATTTAGATAGAAATTGATATAGGCTTATCTTGTGAAGTTTTTGGAGCTGGTTGGATTTTTAAGTATCCTAATTTATCCACTCTTAGAACTTCTCCGATCCTTTCATGCAGTATAACCTCGATGGCTCTGTTTTTCATTAGGAGTATGACTATGCCAATGCTTGAAAAGAGCTATTCCGCTTCATTGCAAGAGCGAATCTATCACTCAATATCAGTAAGTCTGCTGCATTTGAAGATTATATTAAGCAAGCTCATAATCCTAGGTTCACGTATGTTTCTACACAGATAACTACTAAGGATATGGTAAAATATTATAATGCGTGTTGTAGAAAACTTAAAGAAATGTTGGAAACATATATATTTCTAGTTGTTTTGACCTCGGACATATGGGTAGGTAGGGCTAGAGAGAATTATCATAGTGTGGTTACTCATTTTGTTAATAATGATTTGGAACTAGAAAAGAGAATAATAGTTTTCCGGTTGATTGATAATGTGCATACCGATGAAAATATTGCTGAAAAAATATCTCAAGTAGTTGAAGACTTTGGGCTCATAAATTAAATATTTTCTATCACTTTAGACAACACCGGTGCAAACTCTATATCAATGGATATTCTTACTCTGTTGTTTAGTGCATATGCTCTTTCTTGTTACATCAACGTTGTGCTAGTCATATTATCAACCTTATAGTAAAATCCGATTTAAAGTGGTTGGCGCAATACCTAGATGATTTTCGTACTGCAATAATTTTTTGTAAACTCCTCTAACCAATGAATTACATCATATAAGCATTATTGTGTTGTAATGAGTGAGTGTCCTTGTAAATTTGTTTTGGACATGTCAGTAAGATAGAACTCTACTTTCTTGATGCTCATAAATATTCTACCATATAAGAGCACATTTGATCTGTTTATTCATACACACTATCATAAGTATGAGGTCAAACTTTACTCATAGAAGCACATTGGTATGTTGTAAAAAAGATACTAGAGTTTCTTGAATTTTTTTTTATGATTCAACTATGAGTTTATCAGGAATTTATTATTTAACATCTTATTTAGTAGTGCATAATATTGTTAAAATTGCTACTCATTTAAACAACTATGAAAATAACAATCTTCTAAGAGATTGTGTAGTTCTAATAAAATCTAAAATTTTAAAATATTGAAAAGAAATTCCTTTGTTGTGTGCCTTTGCCTTTTTAGATCCTAGAGCTAAAATTGTAGGTTTCTATAGGGTTCTCAAATTCTAGGTGATACTCTTGGCCACGATGATTCTACTTATTATACTAATGTTCGTTGTAAGCTATTCGATATTTATAGTAAATATGAAACAAAGTATGTCGAAGTTCATCTGCAACGACCTCCACTAGCACCCACAACAACTAATAATATGACAACATGAGGAAAAATATTTGGTGGAGGTTCTTCATCAAGAAGTTTAGACTCTTCATCACGATCGTCTACGAGCACCGAAATTCCAACATCTGGAGGGGAGCTAACAACCTTCATTGACAGCGATGTTATCAATCATGAACAAGAAAATTTCAACATACTGCAATAGTGGCATGAGCACAAGACGAATTATCCAATATTTTCACTGTTAGCACAAGATTTATTAACGATCCCTATATCTACAGATTATTCATAAGCTGCCTTCAGTCTTATTGGAAGAATGATCAAAGGGGAAAAAACAAGTCTCACAAGTGAGATGGTGGAAATACTTACCATAATAAAAGACTGAGAACAAGCCGAAGTACAAATGCAACACACTGCAGAGAAACTGAGCTTGTAGAATCATTCAAAAAATTATATCTAGATATTGATGAGAACACGTAATTTTTAATTTTTTGAGCTAGGTTGTACTCTTTTTTTCCTTTGCTAGAAAGGTTTTTAATGAGACAACCTATCAATAAAACTCATTTTTAAAATTAATTATGTGTCCCTATTATTTTTTAAAAATATGATTTTTTATTTTTCAAAAGCGACCGCGACCCATCTCTCGTCTTGGCCTATAAATAGCCACCATCCCAAACTCCTAGTGATCCCATCGGCCACCCATCTCTCTACTTGCTAGCTAGTAGCCACTTCAACAAATCAATTCCATATCTCCATTCATGGATCTTGACGCTAAGAACTCGCGTGCATAGTCATCAGTATGACAACGGTTGATGGGCCGTGCCATGGGTTGCGCCTCCAGCATAGCACAAATCTTAATCTTACCAGGCATGTCAGGTCATGCCTTAGCCAGGCCCATGCCTGGCCTGCCCGACATGCCTATTTGGACAAGTTTGCCTAGTAGGCTCCTTCAAACCCACTGACAGGTCGACCATGCCTTGCTGGAACGTTCAAGTGGAACGCTAAGGTGTAACACATCGCCACATCAAGAGGTGTCGTCAAGTACGATCATCTACGGTCAACCTTGGAGAAAGTTTTTTTAGACTAAACATTTATTTTACTAAAATTGTTAGAACAACGAGAATGCTCTTGCTCGAGCATCCTAAAGAGAGAGAAAATATTGGACGAACAACAGTATAAAGGTCTTGTAGCGAGCCCCGCATCCCTCCTCCTTTCATCCGCAACATCTGTCATATCAGACCCTAATTTTGGACACCTATATCTATTGTATTAGTCTCTAAATCAGAGCTAATATGCATAGATTATAACATAATAGCATCATAGTCATACTTCGATTAACATTACATTATAAATGTCTGTCAATACAAATTTCTTAATCCATAGGACTTGTTACATCTATGACTAAATAGCCAAGCAAGCAACAATGAAAACTAATTAACGATCCAATGTCACATGTAACTTACGTGCAGACACAACCTCAACCTAATACTCATCATCTTCGTCTTCAACAAAGTTGTACTACGACTTCTCATTTTATTAGCAAGTAACAATGAGCATGGAAGGTAGTCAACAAGCCTTAATACTACTAAAGAAGTTCATAGATGCTTAAGGGGTTAATAAGGATTAAGATTAAAAGGCAACCTATTACTCATCATCTCCGTATTCAACTAAGTTGTACTCTGGTTTTTTATTTTATCAGCAAGCAAGAATGAGTATGCAAGGTAGTCAACAAGCTCTAATACTACTCAAGGAGTTGATAGATGCTTAAGGGATTAAAGGATTAAAGCTATTAGGCATAACTTTGAGCATAAATCAGGTTTTGATGCAATTGATTAAGTGATATATCTAATTAAAAATATGTAACTATCGACCCAAGCTTTTAGGTCATAATTAAGAGTTTTAGGCTCTAGGAGAAGATATTCCATTCTCCGCAGTTCTCATCTTTTAGGCTGGTAGACACATAGTAACAATTAGACTACGGATCACAACTGTCATTCACTAAAACACTAGCTCACGGCCCACAAACTCACTCATCAAGGATTACTCACACTCCAATTCTAACCAAGGTGTTGCCAACCTTTATATGGCCATGCCCACAGACACGGTTATTCGAATAGATTAACATTCACTAGAGGTGTACAACTTTACCCACACGATATACTCAGCCTTCAGTCGTTACAAGTGGTGGAGTGAAAAAAACAAGTCTCAACACCTAGCCTTCTTTATCATACTCCCACCTACGGAACGCCCTATGGGCTCATGACTTTCATTCCATCTCATATAGTCTCCAGTCGAATCTCAAGCACCACATAGGTCACTTAAGTTTTCTCCTGGTCTCCCATTGCTCACAGCCCTCTAAGTAGTTCTTCAGTTAGGTTGGAAAGGTATGATCCAAACTCTTTACCATAATCAGGGACATGTGGCTGCACAATGGTAGCTTATCATGACATCACAATGATTCGGTCTTTATATAGCTGAGGCAAGCATCTTCAATAGCAACGAATACTACAAAGGCAGACTTGCACCCTTGAGGGCTATCTTACTCATCCCTGCCAAAACGGGTTTTCTAATTTTCACTGCACTATCCCACCTTTCCTAAACACACAACAACATGCACCACCCCTCATTCCACACATTTACAATTTCATGAAAGATAACAGATATTGATCGAGTGGACCATCTCTGAAGAGAAAAGTAACCATCCAAAATATACTAGTTGGCAAAACATCATCTAACATTATTATAATTAATGATGGATATAAACTATGGATATCAAGTAGCATGGTAAACAAGTACTCAATGCAAGACATAGCAAGATAGGTGATTTGGTACCGCTCGCATTGAAACTCATTGCAATGTGATATTTGGTGTTTCAGATATGTTTTATACTCACATTCGAGTTTCACAAAATCCCGAAATGCTTCACATGTTCCTTTTGTGCAAATTTATATGCTCTTATTAACACATGGTTAGAGTGCAAAATATAATTGTTTCATGTAGAATATGGATTTCTACTATAATGCAACGACACTTAACTAATGCGTGTATATATATGTTTGTGTATGTGTACACATTGGTTTTAGTTGTTGTTAGCTTATACTCCATCTGTTCAAAAATAGTAGTCGTATTTTTTTAGCTCAGTCTTTAAAGTTAAATTTTGACTCCGATTTTTTCACAAAATATATCATTTATAGCAACAAAACCAATATAGTGTGAAATCATTTTGATTGTGAACCTAGTTGTATAATTTTTATACACTAGACACTCTTATAATTTAATTAAATATTAGTTAAAGTATACAAAGTTTGACTTCTCTAAAACAAAATATGTCCACTTCTTCTGAAGAAGGGAGTAAAAATTTAAAATTATAGTGAATTCTGACTATCCTCTCAATGCTAACATGTCCTCCACGTAACTCATGCCTTATCTCTTGTGTCCCAAAGCCATCATGTGCGTGCACCCCGACCTTATTTTCTCCATCGATGGTTACAATGACTTGCGACTGCCTGCCGCGAGTCAACACCGGCCATAGCCTATCTTTCCTACATCTCTCTGCACCTCCAGCTCCAAGCTCTTCTCCCCCTCCCACTTTTGGTTGGCGCAAGCACTGGGCAGCGATGCACAAGTGTGCGACAGGGTTGGTTAGCGTGCAGAAGTGCTAAGGAGCTAGCCTGCGAGGGCTGGAAGAGCTCTCAGCGGCAGGAAGCGGTGTGGAGGGGCTCGACTGCGGCGAACTCAGCATCATCCTTAGAGAGCTTATCGTGGGGCTTATCTTGGGCTCTTGGCTGTGTTTGATGAACACCCATGACAAGTGGGCCTATAGGACCGAAAACAACGACTAGAGAGGGGTGAATAGGCGCCTTATAAATTTCTTGTGAAATAGATAGCATACTCCTTGTTCACCCAACGCACCTAAAAAACGTACTACCAGAAGCATAAACAACATAAGAGAGAAAGATTTAGTGCACCATGACTCCACGGATGAAATATGAACTATTGGTTCCATTCAAGACCATTCCATATGTCTTTGTGCATGAAAGCTATCAACTTTGAAAAGAAACAAGACCAAAGAAGATCACCGGACAATGAAAACTCTTCACGTTGATGATCTAGAGGCAAGAAAATTCAAGACCCATCGCATATACAAGTGTATATGAATTTTATGCCTCTAGCAACAAGAAGAGTACCTTGCCAAGGTGGAAAAATTTCAGCTCAAGACTAAAAATGAAAATCACCATCGAAAAAGTAAAATTGGCAACCAAAACAACTGAACCAATAGAGAGACTAAAAGGAGATGAACAAGAACACTTGAGAGAAAATAAACTTCATTAAGCTCAGAGGGTTAGCCCTATTTTAGGCAGAATACAAAGTATTTTCTCTTATAAAAGCTCTAACCTATTACAAATACTAAGCATATCCTCTCCTTTCCTCCAAAACCTATCACTAGGGCCTCAAATGGTTGGCTCAAGGCTCTCCTATAGCTCTACCCCTCTATATATAGGACTAGCGAGGTACCTTAGCCCTTAAGTTTCCTTATTCCTAAAATACTCCTAGCTTCCAATGGCCTCCTACCTACCACCAGAGCATTTTGGTCCAAAATTTTCTCCATCCATCGAATGCTCGTGGCTTTTTCATGACTTAGCTTCACCTTGACGCAAGCTTTGCGATGATGTCATGCGACCCTCTAGACTTCTCGTGGTTTTGATACCAAACCGTAAAACCCTAGCACACTTCTCAAAGCGTGACTTGTCGTCTTGCTTACATCTTAAGCAAGCGCTCTGATGTTGACATGTGTACTCTATCTTGCGATCCTGACCACCGGCAAGTTTCTCCCGCTCCTGATCCATCGGGTCGCCTTGTCACTTGTACCGGGATCATCTTCGCTTGACTTGGTCAATATGCCGTCTTCATCCATCTTCTATGTTTTGCTTGACCTCTACGTGTACCGCTAGGATCACCTTTGACTCCGTCTGGCCTCCTTGATCATCCAGCACCAAGCATCTCGCTTGGCCCTGATCACCCGTCGTCGACCGTCAAGTTGCATATGTCACCTACACACCTCATCAGCCATCAAGTTGCATCTGTCACCTACACACCATAAGACAAGAAAACATGTTTCTTCAAACCATCTCCAAATCATCTTATGTTAACTCAATATCAAATCTTCAATTGAAATCCAATTCAATTCATAGCACATCGCAGCTATTTTCTGACCAAAACATCTGGTGTGTGCATTGTTCTCAACCCGAAGCATCACTCACCGGACACATCCAGTCTAGTTCACAGACAACACATTGGAACTTCCGGTGTATACACTGGAACTTCCGGTGTAAAGATTTCTAATTTTTCTCCAAAAGATTTCTTCTCTACAAGAAAAGCTCCGGTAATACCCTCCGGTGTAGCCATCACACTCATCAGACCTTCTGATGCATTGATCTCTTATTTTGTCCAAAAAATTGCTCTTTGTAAGAAATAGTCCGGCGAGTATGCACTTCCCACACCGGATTTTTCTACGAACATAGAAGAATTTGTCAATTTCCAACATCGCCAACTCAAGTTAGTCATGAACTAGAACAAACATACACAAACACATGCTAACCAAATTTAAAATAAATCAATTATTATCAATACCTTATCAAATAATAACCAAAGCACTTCTCCAGCTGAGTTTGTTAGAGCCACTCCTCAGCGTGGTCCTCCACAGCAACTGGAGCTCGCTCGTTGTTTTCCTCCCTCTCCCTCTCTCCCAAGTCCCAACTGCATCTACCAGTTGTTGTCAGAAGTGTGCCGCTACCGTCGAAAACAAGACTGTGAGCGGAGCAATATTTGCCTTGTTGCAATGGGTGATTTTTTTTATGTTGGGGACTGTATTTTCGAATGTTGCAATAGCGAGACTTGATCAAAGTTTGTCTGGGTGACTTTTGTTGCAATAGGTGATTCCAAATGTTGCATGTTGTATTTCTGAATGTTTGCGATAACGTAATATTGAAATTGATATTTTTTGTTGAAGCAATTTGTTGCGATAGTTGATTTGAAATGTCATACCTTTGAATGTTGCACATTGTACTTCGGAATGTTGCGACAGCAAAATATTGAAATTGATTTTCGTCCGGCAATTTGTTGCAAACAGTGATTGAAATGTTGGGGATTATATATTTGAATGTTGGAATAGCAAAATCTTGAAACAAGAAATTCTCCACAGGTTTTGATGGATGTTGCGTAGCTTAAGCATCCAATATCTTTTTGTTGCAAACCAGTGATCTTGTTGCGGTAGATTGGATGATCTGAGAGCAAAATATTCCTTCTTAGCCTTTATGTTGCAAACGTTGGTCTTTATGTTGCGGTGGGTGTTTTGTAACTGCTACTGAGTTGGGAGGGATCTGACAGTGGAGCTTACCTGCTATCACGAACATCTACCGTCAGGGGAGCGTCCGGCTAGCAGCGCCCTTTAGACAAACCTTGGTCGTTGGCTCCTTGCTGCTTAGATGGAGTGAGGCGTGGCAGGAAGCTGATGGCGTTTCTTTCCTTTTCTTTTTTCCTTTGATACTTGATGAAAAGAGACGTTTTTATCCAAAATTTGGAAATATTTGCCAAGCTTTTCTACTTCAGTGCACTAGCCAGCAGTGTACAAAAAAACACACCTGTAAAAGCATAGAGGAAATCTGGAGCTGGAATTTGCACGTTTCGACCTTAGGGAAGCAGGAATTATCTTACCCCAAAACATACTGATTTCGTCAGTAGCAAAGCTGGCTACATAGCTAACAGTGTTTTGCAGCATTCGCCAAAAGGTTTGCTCACCAAATGGAATGTCAGCTTTGCCCCCAAAGCGAGCATTACTACATCTACATGATGCCCCCAAAGCGAGCATTACTACATCTACATGAAAACTAGACTGCCTTGCAAGTTACAACACAGATTTCACGAATGCCTTTCCCGTTTCAGTCAGTCTCCGAGAATGCACAGGGGCTGCCTCATGCTGAGTTCCACCTTCAGCCCTGGATACAGAGCTAGGTCGTTGCTTGCACACAACACTTTCTGCATTGTAACAAAAGAATAAGTTATAGGGTCAGTCAGATCAACAGGAATGGAAGCAAGTTTATGGAAAGACGTTACCAATGCAGCAAGATGGGCCTCTTGCAGAATACCGCCATCGATCTCCAGTCTAGCTATTGGGAATTCTGGAAGATGGCCAGACTGCTTTTTGCCGAGTAGATTGCCAGGGCCACGCAGTAGCAGGTCAGCGTTAGCTAGGTAAAACCCATCGGATGACTTTTCGAGCACCTTTAACCTTGGCAGCGTGCTATTAGTGGAAGACAAGAATATACATCTGGATTTCCTTTCGCCGCGGCCTACTCTCCCTCGCAGCTGGTGCAGCTGAGCGATTCCAAATCTCTCGGCATTCATGACAATCATCATAGAAGCATCAGGAACATCAACCCCAATCTCGATCACTTGGGTCGAGAGGAGAATTCGTGTTTCTCCGCTTCTAAAACTGCTAAGAGCTTTGTCCTTCTCATCGCTCCTCATGCGGCCATGCAACAGCCCACAGGGATAGCCTTCGAATTTTTGTCTTATGGAGTCGAAATCGGCTGTTGCAGCATGAAGTTGTGGCAACTGCTCCGACTCATCTATGATAGGATACACAAGGTAGACCTTGCCCCCATCTATCAGCTCATCCCTCATCATCTGCAAGCCATAAGATTCAAAGAAAAACATAAGCAAAACGGAGCACACTGCATCCACATACAAACTAAGACAAAGAGCAAACAAAAGATCTAGAACTCTAGATTCAACAGCGGAAACAAAAGAAAAAGTCGTGTCATCACCTGGAAGACAGTTTCAAAACCAGCATCATTTCCTTCAAGAGCAAGAGTTTCAATAGGTTGCCTTCCTGGAGGCAAGTCTGTAATCTACAAGAAAAGTGGGTGTCGGTTGTAAAAATCTGAAATATCTGTGAACGAATTTACTAGATGCAACAAACCAAATTTTGCATTACGTGCTTTTAAATCTAATATGTTAAGTTTTGAAGTAGCGGATCCTGGATGTCTGTGTTATGAATAACTTGTATTCAATGGGAGCCCATATGGTAATATATAAAGTACATGAGGGAAAACCTAACCTAGAAGATCACCATAATACCCTAGACTACTTGACTATTACACCCTTAACACCTCCCCCTCTTAAATGCAAGGCGTATGCAATAGCATCGTATTTGAAAGAGGTGATACTAAGTAATAAACTTAGAGAAAATAAAACTAATACATCCAAAAAATGTCTCTTCAAAGCCATTGTGGAGTTGAGCCTTGGTAATCTTGTCGAATCAAGCCGAAGAAGTGCAAAACGGAGCACAGGAATAGAGTCATGATGTTGACAACAAAAGAATGCCCTTGATCAAGAATCACAACAAAGCAACAAGTAGCAAGATGACAAACGAAAATTGCCACTAAAGCTACAGAAAGACCAAGATGAAAAAAAAAATGCAAACAAAGAAATGGCGAGTAGCAAGACAATAAATGAAGTTGTCATAAAGCTACGAAAAGATCTAGATGGCATTGTTGCATCTATAACGACGGGAAAAAATCGACTAATTGACGAAGAAATATGTGGACTCGCACAACATAGATGAACTCTAAGAGAGACTAAGACTTAGATGTGGACGCAACGGAATTACAAAGACTCTAATACGAGACTAAGACACTAGCATGCGTCAATGGGATACTAGCAACACAAAAGCTAATTGTAGCTTAGAGAAGCCAAGCAGAGGCCCAACAATAGCAACACATCATCCAAACGACATGCCTAATAGCAATTGCAACCTAGCTCGGCCATGCTCCAGCTGCTCAAAATGAAGCCCAACAGTACAGCTACAGGCCCAAATGTGGCCCAACCATAGCACAACCAACACTAGCCACCAACACACATCAGCTCCTCCTTGGAGACCAAATCCAGGTGGATCTAGCCGAACAAGGGCCGACGACGCACGAGGGCGGCTCAGTGTGGATTCTGCCAGGGCGACCAAGAGGCTGGGACGCAGAGGAGATCCCGTCGGGAGCAACCAGGACCTGGCGGGACTTTTTGCCATGTGGCAGCCTGAGGTGCTCGTCTGGGAGATGGGCACTGTCGACGGCGAGATAGCGACACGACGACAGGGAGGCGAGTAGATCCGACCTAGGAGGAGACGCATCCGACTGGTCTCTCCGTGCGCCGACGAGGTGGGCGAAAGTCGAGCCTCTTGCAGCGGCGCACAACAGGCGGCCCTGGCGGAAGATTTGGCCAAGGGTGATGGGGAGAGCCCCAACAGAGAAGCCCGACAGGGGGAGTAGCGGTGGCGGTGGGCGGGCAAGCTAGCCATTTCATGTACAAGAGCACCTCCCCGTCCCCAAGCCACTGCATTGGCCAACTCGCATCTGCGCAGATCCAATCAAGCTGCCTCACAACGGATCCAGGGGAGGGCAAGTGGATCTGTCATACCTCGTAGCCACTAGCGATGAGGACCGGGACATGAGGATGGTCTGAGCTCTCACCAGATAGGTTTCCCGTGGCCACCGGCGAGGGGCCATGACATGAGAAGCAATCGCCAAAGACGACGACGAACTGGGAGAAAGGGAAAACTCAGTCAACATGTTCGATGCCCATCGGTGCGACGCTGCTCCTGTTTTGTGGTCCAGCTAATGGGCTTGCTCTAGGGTTGTAACTTGGGCCAGTGAACATAACAACCCATGGCGCCCCTGGTATGGTCCATGACACTGTTAAGGCGTGACATTATCCCCGCCGCGAAAAACAGCTTGTCCCCAAGCTGTGGCACTCAGAGATTGCTTGCACCCCACAAGAATGTCACAGGCTGGCTTGTAGTTGTGCACATGACGTTTGCCGTTCACCTCTTGCATCATTTTAATCAAGCTGAGACAGTGGGCTACCTAGACCGTCAAGAGGCAAGAATCTAGCCAATTCTTTGTATCAGCTAGAAGAGTATTTTTCAGATGTTTCTTATACAATGTCAGGATGCTAACTGAATCCATATGAAAATCCAGTGACTTAGGAGCAAACTAAAAGGAGTTTTGGGCGGTACCTATCTCTGTTTTTACCATCATGAATCTCAGTATACCTGGATCCCAGGGCTGGCTGATCGATAAGTTAACCAAGAGGAACTCCTCTGAATCCACAAGGTGTAATATCTTTCTGTATATAGTACCTTTATTCAACACGCTGAAACATCTCTTGTCAGCACTGAGATTATCAAGAATAAGATATTTTGCCTTATATGCCAAACAGAATGAGCCCATCCTTTGTTTACTTGAATCCACAGCAAGAGATATCAGTCGACTGTTCTGCTTTGCTACCTTAACCTTTTCAATTCCATTGATCGCCACTGATATCATCTGTATCTCTGTTCTGACAGCAGCTGCAATATGTAGCAATCTTTTCTCATCTCTTCTAAATGTTACAAAATTAACAGTAGTTTCAGAACCTATCACCTCAACAAGAACTACATTTGTCCAGGCTTCTTGTAACTGCAGCACCTGAAACATGACCATTTGATTTTCTTGTACTAGAAGCCAAACTATGAACCATACAACAACAACAACAACAACAAAGCCTTTCAGTCCCAAACAAGTTGGGGTAGGCTAGAGATGAAACCCATAAGAT
This sequence comes from Phragmites australis, assembly GCF_958298935.1. Lineage (NCBI taxonomy): Eukaryota > Viridiplantae > Streptophyta > Magnoliopsida > Poales > Poaceae > Phragmites > Phragmites australis. The sequence continues at coordinate 40,082,572 of NC_084925.1, read as the reverse complement.
CTTGCAAGTCTAGTCATGGCTCTGGCACGTGGATAGCTAACTTCCACGCACCTCTGTCCATGGCTAGTTCTTTGGTGATATTCCAGTCTTTCAGATCCCTCTTTACAGACTCCTCCCATGTCAAGTTTGGTCTACCTCGACCTCTCTTGACATTATCCGCACGCTTTATTCTTCCGCTATGTACAGGCGCTTCTGAGGGCCTGCGTTGTATATGCCCAAACCATCTCAAACGATGTTGGACAAGCTTCTCTTCAATTGGTGCTACACCAACTCTATCACGTATGTCCTCATTCCGAACCCGATCCTTTCTTGTGTGGCCACACATCCATCTCAGCATGCGCATCTCCGCTACACTCAACCGTTGGACATGTTGCCTTTTAGTTGGCCAACATTCTGCGCCATACAACATCGCAGGTCTAATTGCCGTCCTATAGAACCTGCCTTTTAGCTTCTGTGGTACTCTCTTGTCGCAGAGGACGCCGGAAGCTTGGCGCCACTTCATCCACCCGACTTTGATTCGATGGCTCACATCTTCATCGATTTCACCATCCTTCTGCAGCATCGACCCCAAATATCGAAAGGTATCCTTCTGAGGTATCACCTGCCCGTCAAGGCAAACCTCATCTTCCTCGTGCCTAGTAGTACTAAAATCGCACCTCATGTACTCAGTTTTAGTTCTACTAAGCCTAAAACCCTTCGACTCCAAGGTCTGTCTCCACAGCTCCAACTTTCCATTTACCCCCGTCCGACTATCGTCGACTAGCACCACATCATCTGCAAAGAGCATACACCATGGGATATCACCTTGTATATCCCTTGTGACCTCATCCATCACCAAAGCAAAAAGATAAGGGCTCAAAGCTGACCCTTGGTGCAGTCCTATTCTAATTGGAAAATCATCGGTGTCACCATCGCTTGTCCGAACACTTGTCACAACATTATCGTACATATCCTTGATAAGGGTAATATACTTTGTTGGGACTTTGTGCTTCTCCAAGGCCCACCACATAACATTCCGCGGTATCTTATCGTAGGCCTTCTCTAAGTCAATGAACACCATATGCAAGTCCTTCTTTTGCTCCCTGTATCTCTCCATAAGTTGTCGTACCAAGAAGATAGCTTCCATGGTCGACCTCCCAGGCATGAAACCAAACTGATTTTTGGTCACGCTTGTCATCCTTCGTAAGCGGTGTTCAATGACTCTCTCCCATAGCTTCATCGTATGGCTCATCAGCTTAATCCCACGGTAATTAGTACAACTTTGAATATCCCCCTTATTCTTGAAGATTGGTACTAATATACTCCGCCTCCATTCTTCGGGCATCTTGTTTGCCCAAAAAATAAGGTTGAAAAGCTTAGTTAGCCATACAATTGCTATGTCTCCAAGGCATCTCCACACCTCTTGCGTAGGTGCCACCAAACTATGAACCATATGTTGATATAATTCGCCATGGAAATTCTCAACGCCCTTGTTTCCAGTACAGAGATTGATTCATATCCATGCAATAGGTGCCACCAAACTATCAGCAGAACTTGCTCTAATATACTAGTGGTAATGCCAAACTTAACTAATCTTGCGTCAGTTAGGTACTTGCAAGCTGATTTGTACAGTTGTGGATCCCATGGTATGACCATCCTCCTGTAGAGATCAGGCTGCTCACTTTCTCCTGGATTAAAACAACCATGCCTCCATGCCCGTACTTCCTCAAGAACTGGTGACTGCAGCTTCACTAAACCACTTCCTCGACTTCCTCGTAAGTTGGACCAATGTGGCACCACTGCTCCCAACACCTCCTTTCCAGCCTGTGTGAGTTTGTCGGAGTTGGATACTTGAACTGCATCAAACACCCCCAGCTCAAGCATTTTCTCAAACACGTTGTCTGCATCAGTCATACTGTGCTCTAGGAACAATGATGAGCTGCTAATATGGGTAAGCGCAGTGTTGGCCTCCTCAGCAACAAGCATGCACACATCTGCATTGGAGACCTCACCAAGTATTTCTTCACAACCTTGGTCTGCATCATCCATACAAAGCTCTAGAAATAATGGTAAGCCACCAACATGGGTAAGCACGTCATCGACGTCCAGTTTGACAATCAGATTTGTCTTCTCATCATCCATGTACTCCGGACCCCATGCTAGCTGCTGTAATAAGCCATCGCACGAGCCGAGGTCGTGAGACATCTCCTTATCCCACATTATCTCCCTAGACAAATCAGCAAACACCTCCCGTGCAACACCCTTCGATGTCATCGGAGACATGAACGTGAGCTGCTCAGCTTGTGCAGTTGCGTTGTCCTCAAGATGCATTTCGCTGAGCACCTCGCAGGCATCCCCCTCGGGCACCACCAACACCTCAAACACAGCCTGCTCCAGATGTGTTGCTGTGTTTCCCGTGAGAGGCATTTCATCGAACGCCTCCAGTGCAGCAGCTTCCGACACCGCCATGGTGACGAACGCCACCTCCCTTGCATTCGAGTTGTACTGTATCGCCAGATAATCCCATTTCTTCATCCACTGCTAGTGATTGGCTTCCTCTTCCTCCATCCTCTGCATCAGCCGATCCATGCCATCTGTTATAGATGAACAGCAGACAAGAGGAGGTGGCGTTCATGCCATCCCTCAACTACTTCAACAAGTGCTCTGCTGGTGCCTCCTCAACTACAGTCGTCTTCTCCACTTGGTACCTGAACCGTCCTTGAGGCATTTTATCAAACGCTTGCAGAGCGATCAAATCAGTAGCTTCAACACCCAGATCAATGCACGCCTTCCGCAAAATTGGTATCGTGCCCTCCATCTGATCCGCCACTTGCAGTTGGGCCATCTTCTCCATCGTCAGCTTTGCCACCGCCTGACCAGTAGCGTCGATCTGCTTGGTCAGCACTTGTTGCTCGAGCATGGCCTGCTCGATCGCCTTGGAGTTGCGATCCAAATTAGCCAACACCTGTTGCTATGTAGTGTCGATGGTATCAACACAAGCGAACAACAGATCGACGCTCTCCATCACACGATCCCAGCGATCGTCCTCCTTGTCCGCCGCCGCCATGGCGTCGAGGACGAACTGGGTCTACGCAGAAGTCTTGGATGGCGCCGTGGTGATCACCTTCAAATCGAACCAACCAGCGTTGGGTATTACGGGATTTCAAGCCTCGCCGATGCGACGCGAATCGAATTCATCAACCCGCCCCCAAAATTTTACGGCTCAAGATCGAAAGATTTCCGTGATCACGCACAACTAACCCACACTAAGGAATCAGTGTCTCTGATACCATATGTCATACCCCGTAGCCACCGACGGTGAGGATCGGAGCGTGATGATGATCTGAACTCTCACCGGATAGGTCTCCTGCGGCCACCGGCGAGGAGTCGTGATGTGAGAAGCAATCGCCGAAGAAGACGACGAACAGGAAAGGGAAAACTCAGTCAACTTGTTCATGCCCGTTAGTGCGACGTTGCTCCTGTTTTGTGGTCTGGCCAATGGGCTTGCTCTCGGGCTGTAACTTAGGCCAATGAACTTGACAGCCCATGGCGCCCCTGGTATGGTCCAAGACACTGTTGAGGCGTGACAGGATCCAGCGAGTGAAAGTGAGAGAGCCGACGGGAGAGAAGTCGAGGGAGCCAGCAAGGAGAGGGAAGCCGATAGGTGGGTAGTCTTAAGACCAGGACGAGTTGTGGCGCCCAAAAAAACTCTAGCTCTAATACCATATTAGGAATAACAACTTGTATTCAATAGTAGTCCATGGAGCAATATATACAGTATATAAGGGAAACACTTAGACTGAGATATTACCATTACGGTCTAGACTATTATACCCTTAATAGTCTAGACGAGGATAGAATGGCAACTAATTGTTAAATAATATATTTGTATTAATCTAGAATTAGTCAGCATGTGTTTATTTTGGACCCTGTACCCCGTGCACTCCATATAATCACATATAGTTTCCTATATGTTTAGCAAGAACAAATTACTTGGTAAGCTCAACGTATCTGCAATAGCATACCTGAGTAAGAGACATATCACCATACAAAGCGAGGGCCAATGTTCTTGGAATTGGAGTAGCTGACATTGCAAGAACATGGGGAGCCATAAATGTCTCAGAATCAGAAGCCTCATCTGGACTTGTATTTTCATCACTCAACTTCAAGGAAGAAGTATATAGCTGTAACAAGATGCAACAATTTGGCTTAATAAGCAAAATTTAATGTTGTCAACTATGAAAAAAAACAGAAAGGCATAAATCAACCCATGAGGTTTGGACATCAGACGTAACTAATCAGCAGAGGAGTTTGCTTTCGACAAATGACGGTAACAATAAATGTATGCCCATAAGGTGCAGAGATCAGAACCATGTATCCATCAAATCAGGTATACAAGGACATGAGAATCTCAAGAAATTTCTTCCTAATTTCACCAGCAAAGTTTACAGTTCATGTGCCAGTGCCAGAACAAACTAATATACAGAAAGAAATGCACTGTTAATATTCAATGTGAATAGCAAATGCTCAGCAGCTTACCTTACTATTAAACCTGCCTCTTTGTATAACTCCAAAGCGCTGCTGTTCATCTATAACAGATATACGTAAAGCTGAAAATTCAGTTTTATCAGCTATCAAGCTGTGTGTTCCAATGACCATCGCTATCTCTCCAGTTTTGAGACCCTGTGATGGAATAACAATAAAACAAGGATACAAAGATATGCATATGGGGACTTGAAAGAGTGTAAGGACTAGGAGAACAGCTTGCATTTCGAATTATCCTTGACTCCCTTGTGGAAGTTGAACCAGTTAGCAAGGCAATGTTTGGTTTCTCATCTCCATCAAACTTATCCAGCAACGAAGTTAGGTGTTCATAATGCTGGACAGCGAGTACCTCCGTTGGAACCATGAAAGCAGCCTAGAAAGAAATTTAAAAGGTTAATATATTAGACTGTATCTCATGAATGAAGAAAGCATCACAGGGATAACGATTGTATTTTTTCTCTCGTAGCTTCTGTTTGTGTCAACAGTTTAATATAACTCAGCAAGCTGGACTTCATACATGAAATCCTTTGATATAGAGTAAACAAAGCAAGAATAATTTGAAGTAGTATCAATACCTGAAATCCTGAGCTAACAACCTCCATACATGCAAGGAAAGCAACAATGGTCTTGCCACAGCCAACATCCCCCTGAAACAAAAAATCATTTGTAAGCTTATAGCAATATTCATATAAGCCACAATGAATTTCAATACCGCATTTGCAGATAGTGAATGCCAAATTCCAATAGATCCCTCAACTGACAAACTTTTATCAAAAAGGATGCACACATTCTGTAATGCTCCACCCGATCTTCTTTATTTGATGTTTTAGACTTATGCACATGTATTAAGCAAAAATCCGACATGATGCCACCCCTCCTAAAGTTGTGTTACTTGCTAGCTTTTTAATTTCATTTGTTCCTCAACTACCCATTGTGACAAATGAACAAAGGAATTGTATTCTGTAACATGAAGAGCACTAAATGAGGTAGCGGCACTTTAGGTCTTTCGGAAGATGTAGCTATGTCAAGAAACATTTTTCGACTCCTAAAACACCCAATAATAAAATGAAGGGGATATTAGATTTGGAATTTTCAACAGAAATATATTTTAATATCATACTTCTTATTTTCATAATGATAAGGTAAGAGGGGAATGCATGGCGGAAAATACTTCAAATGTTTCTAACTACTCCAAACAAATTCTTTAAAACAAACGAGACTGAAACAAGAAAAATACAACAAATTGCAATTGAAATGATGGCCATGATATATTATAGTTCAGTAGGACATCTAAACTGATGCGCAGATCTAGACACAAGAGTGAAATGTTTGGTTAACAAACTAAGAAAGGTGCAAACAATACTTACTTGCAAAAGTCTGTTCATGGGAACTGGTCTCCTGAGATCCCATATAATCTCTTTAACAGAATTCAATTGACTAGGAGTAAGCAAATAAGGAAGAGACTTCAGCAGTTTTTTTGTAAGAGGAGACCAGTCGTCTACACCAACAGTATTTAGCTCATGATTTTTACACTTAGATAACAATTCCTCCTTCTCAACCCGTGTACCAACTGCTTCAAGCATTTGAAATAGTCTTCCCAACTGAAATAATAACAAATCATGAGCAAATAAACTGAAATAATAACAAATCCAGAAAAAATTGATATCTGTGATTTATCAAATCAACATAACCAAACCAAACATATCAAGCAAGTTGCTAACTAACAAGCATCCATAATGATACTGAAATTTCTACACAAGTACAATGAGCTCTTGCACAGATGCCACAATGATTGGATTAAAACCTTGAGTATACTTTTCATATTTGATGAAGCAAAAGCGCTGAAAGCAACAATGATACCTGGAGGTAAAAGAAATCATCAAATATAAGCCTTCTTCGAGCAAAATCAGCTTCATCTCGAGTCTTAGGTTTGTGCATTCCCATGTAAGCCTAAAATAAACCAAAAATGTTATTGGAGATATTATTTAGGAGGCCTGAAACATGACAAGACATACAATAGTCACAAAAATGTTCTCTTTTTGACACCCAAAATAAAGTGTCATTTTGGACAATGACACGGTCCCCAAAAAAAATTTCCCATCGATCTCTTTTGCAGTATATTTGTAAAACATAATAAAATTTTCAAGACAATTCTACTCATCTTTTTTATATGTACAATTAATAAATTCATGGTATAAATCGTTTGTCAAGATTAAAATAGTTTGACTGCAGGAATTCTGATGACAATATGGGAGCTATAGTAGAAGTTCAAAATTATAAAATACAGCTGTACCAGTTATTTCTTGGAATCCAGCAGTTCATTCTATACAACATTTTACTAAATGCTCCAAAATTAGATATTAAAAAAGGGACATGTCTTTTATTAGTTAAAACAGTGAGATCATGCCTAGTATGGCCATCCAATAGTTGAAGAGATTAGCACACAGAGTGGTTAACACAGAGATATCCGAAAACAACGAGGAGCGAAGTTCCATATCTAGGTACCTACTATCATTCAAGAAAAAAAAAAGTTCCTACTATTGTTGGTGCAACAACAATTATAAAGTGAAGTATAATTCATGGTATTGCTTACATAGAAGAGATTGGGCAAGTTGAATTCAATGAGAACCTCGGGAGGCATAGGATCAACGTCTGGGGTCAGCATCTTCAAGGCCCTGAAAAAACAATTCAACATATTTACAGGTGCCGAACCAACAGTTTCAACATATTTTTCCCTAAAAAAACAATGTCAACATACATTTGATGATGAACATAATCACATCAAAATAATGGTCGACTTTAAGGAAAATCCCTTCAGGCCCAACATTCATTTAGAAACTAGAAAAGCGCATGCGGCATGCACTGACCTAGAGATAGAGAGGCCCAGAAAGCTTGGTTTCAATCCCGCTTTTGATGGGTATATAGGATGTGGTTTCCTGTCAAGCATAGTGCCTTGTTCCTCCGGTTCTTCAAGCCTGTCAATAGTGTACTCCTTCAACTCATAATGGCCATTAGCAAGCGCCTTCTTGATCTGCACAGATGGAATCAGTGCAAAGGTTATTCATCTATATATGCTGTTAAACCTAGTTCCTTATTTCCCCAAGGGTAAAAGAAGTAGTTCTTTACAAGAGATAATATTTGCACAATAGAGCTACTCTACGGCTATTCTTACAAGTGCACTTGGACAAAAAGTAAATGAGATTTTATGGTTACATATCATGTTGTATCGTAGCATTACCGAACAGACATCAGAAAGAGAGTACAAAAGGACCAGCCTGCAGGCATGCGTCACGATTAAGGAGCACCAGCAGAAAGGGTCAACAAGTAGCACGCAACAGGTAACAATATTTAAATTCACCAACCTTACCACTGACATAAACAAGATCCCCCTCTTTGTGCTTTGCTGACACACAGTTAAGAAAATACTGAGAAGAGAAACGAGTGCCACTGAAAAATTTCTTGAGGTGCAAATGAATTGTCTTCTGCTCTGCTCCAGAGTTACTACACTTAACTGAATAGCTTAACTCAGTCTCAACTATGGAACAACCAACAACCACCTCAAGAAAACCTAAAGTGGACTTAACCTTGATTCCCCTGAGAATACAAACACAGTAGTTACAAGAAAGCATAGTAAATATCAACAATGATGTACTGTTTAGTCCATGAAAGTGATAGCCACAACAGAGATTTTACAACCAATATGATTAGCATAACTATCTTAAGATATGTCAATATACAGAACATGGAATTTCAGGATATAATGAAATGTCGATTTCTCCTTTGTGCTGCATAATTGAAAATCAATTGGACATTTCTAGTTCTTTCTACATTTTCCTCAGTAACCAGCAAGATCTATGAATCAATTATTCTTTAAAATGATAACTATTATCTTCTCTGTTTGATCCACACACACCCACAAACATGAATTTACTTGCTGAACAGAACAAACCCATAAAAATTCATCATTTTAACCCCTTCCAAAAAAAGTGTGCTGCAATAGACTGACTAGCACTAGCTGAGCAACAACAATGCTATGGGGTATTTTTGAGAAATGTGCTATAGCACAAAATCGCTGCCATATCAAGCAGCCAAACGAGCTCAGTATTGTTGAGGAAATATTATACGAATTGTAAGTAGTAAAACGAGAATCATGAGACCAACTTCAATGAGTATGAAGTTCAGGAGTTGGCAGCAAGACTAACTGAATTTTGAATGTCTTGGCAAGGCCATACCCAAAAAATCCTGGGGGAAACAGTCCCATGAATTTTTTGGGAACTAGATAAGTATCTCAAAATATTCCAAGTGTATTTCATAAAAGCTCTTCCTTGCCCTCATCATAATTAACTTCATATCATAAACTTGTTTCTGACTATTTGACGGACTTTGTAGAAAATATAGCAACTTTAGATCTTCATTTAAGTTTCTATTATTTTGAAAGATCTGATGAATTAAATTACTCGTCCCTTTTCTCTAACTTTTCTGACACCTTCTGCGTGTATTGTATGGCTCTAAACCTCATATGTGTAATATTAAATTACCTGGAAGATATAACAGTACCAAAGAACATAATGTACTGCCCATCTTCTATGGGACCTTGAGGGTTTTGCAGATCCGCATAGGTCCGGGGAAAATGCTGCAATAATTTGCGGACCTATAAAGGAGACAAAAATTACATGTGAATAATTTTATGATTTTACCAAATCAAAAGGACAATACAAAATGAAGTAGCTGGATGCTGATACCGTATGGAAACCACCATCCTCTAGCTGGCGATATTGCCTACTAGTTGTTCCAGGCAAACACCTGATACTTTTATCCAGGATACTACTGTCAGGGGTTACAGCATCAGCTGATGACTCGGAACGAGCCTCCTTATCGACTGCTGGTTCCTGAGAAATATTATGTGTCATGAGAGAATTCTCTTCACTGATTGAAGGATCATCTGCTTTTGTGACGGTTTGACCCAATGGATGACATTCATTAGGAAATTCATAAGCTGTCTCCAAATTTCCACCAGAGCCTCGAATGAAATTTGTGAGGTTTTCAGAAAGCACAGTTTCTTTGCACTTCATGCTAGTAGAATCCTCATATAGTTCAATAGGTGATGCATCGCCAATTTTTATGCATGGAAACTTTGCAGAAATTTCTGGGAAGTCAACTTCTTTAAAGACACTGATAAGCTCTGTAGCAGCTTCTCTGCGGGCTCTTTCTTGCTCAACTAAATCATGTGTATTACTATAACCCATCAATACAGACACCTGCAACAGTACAAATTTTAGAGTAACCGCACTGTTTGCAGAAAGTATAGATGAATAATAATAGTTTGTTGAGTAGTGTTTCCATGCTTCACCATGAAATGGGAGTTGGGCAAATCTTAAAGCAATAACAGGGGTTAGTAGCTGGAATCAGCCCTGCATTGTGCTTTAATTTTTTTTGGCAACTCTCAAAGGGTAAAACATGAGAGCACCTCAAGTGGAAGTGACAACAAACAGATAAGTGCACAAAATAAAAAATCCGCATAATCAAGTAGATCACCCTTTAGCCTTCAAACAAAACTACAATGGTAATAATAAAACATTATAGACATGGAAAACGAAAAACTTCTCACGCTTCTGTTCTTAGTTTATCTGAAATCTAGTAGGTAACCTCTCCCAAGCATTTCCAACAGAAGCTATCAGGATCAAAAGACAGCTAGCATAGTAGGACTGGGATGTGGGAACAGATGAATAGACAAACTCAAACTCATTACTATGCACGGAAAAATCGAAGGTTAAAACTAAGAAGTGACAGCAATTAATTGCTGGCAAACCACGTACTTTCTTCAGGAGCTTTGATCTCTCCGACATGCCATCCACCTCCAACAGCTTCTGCACAGACGTGTGATTCTCACGCGAACACCACTGAAAGAGCTTAGAACCAAGAGCATTCCTAAACCTGCGGCCCAAACACTTCAGTAAATTTCCTCGTCACTAGTGTATACTTGCTAGACATGTTTCAAGCACAAATTAGCAGGAAAAGTTGGGGGAATCCTAAAATCTCTACAAAACAATACCTCATTTTGGAACGGATCCTTTTAGAAAGCCCCCTCCGAAACTCCAACGTGACCACCCTCGCTATATTATTATCACTGCCACACTGAAGAGAACCGACCTCATTTCAGGTACCGAAGAGGCTTAGGGTTTATTAGAGTTAGCAGGCGAGACAAAGCAGAATACCTTAAGCCATGACTGCAAGGAGTAGGAGGCGATCATGGAGTTGGACGGCCAGGAGAGACCCTTTCCGATTCGCCGCAGCGCCCAATTCGTCAAGCGCAGCCAGGAATAGCATTAAATTGCTAGAGCGCGAAGGATGGAGAGAAGCACGGGACGGCGCGCACGACCTCCAAGCCGTCCGGCGAGAGCACGGGGTGGATCTCCACGGCAAGGGCGGATGAGCACACCGACGAAGGACATGGAGAGGCCACGGAATAGAGCGAGGAGCCTGCAGCCCCGTCTGCTTCGCCTTCACCGAACGGAGGAGGTCGTGTGTCGGCGGAGACGCTCGGCGTGGTCTCCCCCCCTGCCGCAGCGCTCGCGGATGAGACGCACGAGCGGAGGCTGCACCCGCACCGCACGGAGGAGCCGGCGAACGGCGAGACCTTCGAGAGTTCAAGGGCAGCAATGGCTGGCGAAGGGAGAGAAGGGTGAAGGGAGAAGGCGTGGCCGCGTGGGGATGAAACGGGAACTGACCACCCATTCAGATATACAAAGCGGCCACGATCTAGACTGACTCGAAATCGGCCGTGACCCAGTCCAGCACGAGATCTTAGTCGGCCTGAACGATCGGCCCATCAAACGTTTTTCGGACCAGGTCGAATAAGCCAACCGGCCCGGCCCAATTAGCACTGCAAGAATACGCAGGCAGACAGAGACGGGGACAGAATTTGTTCTTTTTTTAAAACCCCAATACAGCATGTAAACGAATGTACACACTCATGTCACTATATATACGTATTCACATAATAACTACTGTAGATGCAAAGCTTGAAGATTAACAAAGTCAACATTAGGAGTGGCAATTGGGCGCGACAGGCACAGGTAGTACCCCCTCTACCTGTATCCGTCATTTTTTCCTCATCTGTGGGCATACCGGTGAGCACCCATGGGCGAAGAGCCGTGAACAAACCAATCACTCATGAGCATACTCATTTACCCACTAGATCTATATGGGATCTTGCTCCTTCCCCTGCTCACTAACACTGACTGCCTGACCTCTACTGCTTGTCGGTGGCGGTGTTCTTCCCCACCTTCCTCATGGAATCCTTGTTCATCTCCACCTTCCCCTTCCCAGGAGCAAGAAGCAGACGAGATTTGTGAGTGTGTACAAGGCAGATAGCAGGTACCTTGTGGTCATGGAGGTATGACTCCATGTGTGGCTTGGCAAGGTCGACGTGGAGCGCATCGGTGATGTCGGCCTCCTTCTCCTCGATCATCCTGATGAGCTCCCGCAGCAGTGTCGCCTACCACTCCATTGGCTGTGTCCTAACACCCTCTCTGAGGCTCCGTTAGCCTAGTGCCAAAGGGACGTGCGTGCGGCGAAGGCCACATTCGAGCTACCCGAGAGGATGCAGTGGACGAGCGGAGGTGCTCTTAGGCTACAGATCGTGGAGGGGTGGAGGGGCTCTCAATCCTAGGGTTTGTTGGCGGCCGGCAAGGCTCTCGGGCCTGGCCACCTAGGGGTTGGCGGTGGCCGACTGGTGTGTGAATGTGAACGGCAGTCAGCGAGGGGATTACGGTTGAATGGGAGGCTGGGTATGTCGGATTGGGTGCACCTGCCATATTTATATATAGGTAAACGAGTACCACATGTATAGGTAAGCCTTATACATATTCGTATACCCATCGGGTAGCAATTCACACCCATGAACGTACCCGCAGATAGTAAATAGGCAACAAATCCGACCCTATTAGGATATTTACCTGCAGGTAAACAGGTAAACTATCATCCCTAGTCATAGCAGATGTCTCGATATCAGTAGGTGTGTCGCTTACTACTGAGATAAAATCCAGTCTTAATAAGACGCATGAGAAATAAACATAGGGTTTGATCCCTGATAGGTAGAGATACACCCACCTCAGCTTACAACTCTAGTTAGGCTTTGTTCTCTTATTCCGTTTTCTTTGCAACAGCACAACCCAGAAACATACAAGAGAGATGAAACTTATAGCGATCACCAGTAGAATATACGTTGATATAAAGAAAGAATCGAGAAGTATGTCGACAGTTTAACATGCAAATTTCACCTCAAAACCTTCTTCTTTATATTTCCCATACATGATCTTCGATGGAATGAATCTTACCGGCGATTCCAACAATTCATGCCAGCCTCAGCCTCCCTCCGGTGACCAAATGCTCAGCAATACCTCTTGCACGCAGATGATTCCATCCATGCATGCGGCCCACCCGCCCAAGACAAAAAAAAAAAGAATGTATAGCCTGAACAAGGTGGGAGACTAGCCATGGCAAAATGAAGCTATAAATATATAAGGATGCATTTTTTTCATTTACCATTTTCAAATATGCCACATATATTGTGAACGAGCAAGGAGCTCGGTGGTAAAGCTACAAGGATGGAGCCAAACCGACGTGGTTCGATTCCCCCATCTCGCACACCCCTGTAAAACCTCCAACTAAGGTCGGGTAAGGAGAGCCGTTTCTAAAAAATCTGCCACATATACAAACGACTATGTGCATATATGGGTCCTCCTAGTCGAACTAACGGGGACATATGCCCTAGCTCGCTAAGAGCTTATGCCTTCTTCAATTCCTTCTAGCAAACTTCGATGCTACTCCCCGGTAGGGCTATCAACAAGCCGAACTCGAGTGAACCCGTCGCCTCAAGCTTGAGTTTGATAGAAACTTAAGCCGAGCTCGATCCGAGTTAAAGATTTAGTCAAGCCTACAACCAGACTTAAGCTTGGCTTGTTAGGATCTCAAACCAAAATTGAATCGAGCCTAGAGCTAGTTGAATTCGAGTAGCTCGTGAGTCTCAAGCTTTTTTTATAGCTCTATACTAGCAAACATGCCCTTGAGGAAATTGTAGTGATCATCTTTAGGACATATATGTGATTTTGGTGATTAATGATAACATAGTGAATATGACTAACATGTTTATCAAGTATATACTTTAATAGGTCTCATGGATGAAATATATTAAGTCATTGCATCCGAGATAAAGATTGATTGAATTGGAGAAGTCTCAGAAAAATTGTACACGTCGGATGGTTTGACACTCAGAGGTTTGTACACACCGGAGCTTTTCCAGAGAAAAGAGTTGAAGATGTCACAGGCTGGAAGGTCTGATGTTCAGAGTTGCACACGCTGAATGGTTGCGCCAGAGTATTCTTTGCAGAGAAAGTCTCAATGGCTACTTGGAGTGGTTATATACGCCGGGTGGGCCGACGCTCTAAAGATGGTGCACACTGGAGTATTTCCAGTGGAAGCAGAAAATGCACAATAGACCAGATGGTCCAGGGATGAAGAGGTAAGCCGGAGTGATTTTTCAAAAAAAAAAGGTCTCAATAACTAGTTTGGTATGGTTGAACACACCGGATGGTTCGGCGATGAAGATTGGCTACATCGGAGTATTTTGCATAGAGAGAAATGGCGCGGTTTGGCTCGAGTGTATATGTCAGATGGTCCAACGATGGAGTTGAACGCAATGTCAGAATATCTAGTTTTCAAAATGATTTTGAGTGGGGTTCCAACTATAGATGGCATTGAGGCTCTGTTCCTCGGTAACCCGTAGGGATTTCCCCTATCAGTGGATGTGTATGAAAAGATTTGATCCCCGCGAACTTATATGGGGACATGGATGGTGAAAGGACAACAATAATGTCTAGAGAGGGGAGAATAGGTATTTTTTACAAAAATTCGTCCCCTTTTATTGTTGATCTAAACTTGCAACGGAAATAAACTAACGGATTTACACAAGTGAAAATCCTAAATATGCTAGGCTCAACTAGTGCACAATCACTCTAAATATGTGTGAAAGTTACAATCCTAAGATGACAAAAATTATTCAAAACTAGCAAAAAAATATATGTAAGAAAACTCTAGTTAAAAAATCCCGAAAACACTATTCATCAGAGGTTCCGGGTTCAATCCAGAACTTCTAGGTTCAGTTATACAAAATTTGAAACTTTCGAGTTAAATCCGAAACTTTCGGATTCAGCAGAGAATGAATTTGAAACTAAAATTAAAGGACACCTAAGGAGTTTTAGCTCAAACCAAATGAAGTTGTGTGCTTCAAATGATGATTCCAAGTAGATCCACGAATAATCTATAATCAATTTCACACGAGCAAGTAGATTCAGCAATATGCATAAATGTTGAGCAAGAACTCAAGAAAAAAAGATAGAAGAGGGGACACAAGATTTGTTTCCTGAAGTTTGGACACCTCCTCTAGAGGTTTCTACGTCTTCGTTAAGGGGCTCAGTCACATTTGAGCCGGGTCTCTCTCAACCCTTTTCCTCACCAAGAGCTTCGGTTTTCATTCTTGTTTTCTTCCTTTCCGGAGGCGAAATCAAGACCTTCACAAACTTCTCACGGCACACCACAACCTTGGATGATCGCCGATGATGCCTAGCCACCTAAGGGATTGAATCCCCAAGAGTAACAAACGCTTCATGAACTTTTTGCCGATGAACTCAAGTGCTTAAGATGAGATTTAGCTCACTTGCACTCAAACTTCTAATAGCTCAACCCAACTCACATTTTTTTCTCAAATCTCACACTAGAATGGAGTGTGAAGGAGTTCTTTTGGCTCTAGAATATTTTTCTTTCATGTCTAAGCAGCAGCAAACAAGGATAGGGGTGAGAGGGTATTTATACCCTTCCCTCAAAAACTAGTCGTTACAGACTTTTTCTGGCCTAACCTAGAGGTTACGGGTTCAACCCGAGAACCCCTGGCCGGCACTTGAACGTGTAACCGAGAACCCCTAGCCGGAACTCAACTTGGAGGGTCCGGATAAAACACCAGAACCCGAAACTTCTAGGTTAACCCAAAACCTCCAGGTAAAACATTTAGACCTTAACCGATCACTCTTGGTCGGAGTAAAGTCCGGAGACTACAGTAACTCGAAGTATCTGGGTCAACCCGGAGCATCTGAGTTAACACAGAAGACCATCTGAGTTACCACATACTCAACTCAAATCCAAGTTCTTGTGGGTGGATTTGAAGGAGGAATGGAGAGAATGCTTGAGAGGGAAGGGAGAGGGAGTTGCTCCTTGCTTCTTTGGCCAGTTGAGCACGGGAGTGAGGGTAGGAGCAGGTGGCTGCACGTGAGGGAGAGGGAGGGTTGGCCAACTTGAGTGGGGCCCATGTGCTAGAGAAACAAAGTATTTCCAATGCAATTTCTATTCTTTTCTTTCTCGGATTAGTTTCTATCATCCGAATGATTTTAAACGAATTGCTTTATAGTTACAAAACAAAATCACACAAAATTAAACATAATACTTAAGAAGCATATTTATGCTTAATTATGTAATTACAGATTTTCGGACGTGACAAATTCTCACTTTAGGTTGGTTAGAAACTCTTGAGCACTGAGACAAGACAATTAGCTCTACGTTGCATCCCTGTTAATAGTGTGGCATACAATACTAAAATTCAAATGTAAAACTCATTCGAACTAGTTTGAGCTTTTGAATACCTTCAAATGCTACTTCTTTCTTTCAAACCTTGAGGATAGCCAACTTCTGTATCGTCTTCACTTCATCACTTCTTGATTCTTTATGTGATTGATACAAATCATCCATAGCTTCTCATGACCTCGTACGGTATTGGTGTAAACCCTTCACTCTCTCTTCACAACCGTCTTGGTCCTTCAGCGCCAAACCATTTACTTTCCTTCACCATCAAATGGTCTATCGCAGCCGAGTCTTGCTTGGCCTTTACCGTCTTGCCATAAAAAGCTATTTTGTATCCGACATCTTCAATAAATTCACTTTATCATATATGAAGTCTAATCTTGTTCTTCACTCTTGGCATATAGAATATATTCAACTCATGCCTTCTTAAGTAACCTAACCCCACCTCACTCTCAAGCATAAAGCACATGAGTTAGTCTATAAAAAAACTCAATTGATAACTTTATACCTTTAGTCACTTAGTCTCCACAAGTGACTTAGTTTTAATGCTTATTTTCAATCTTCTTTGAGCTTCTCCTTCTGAGCATCGCTCAGAGCTTATTCATCTTGATGCACATCCCTTCTTCATGCATCACCTATGTAACAATCTACTAACAATTCTCACCATCATTGTTAGTCTATAGGTATTGTTATTAATTACCAAAATCATACATAAGGGCTAGATACACTTTCAATATCCCCTATTTTGGTAATTTGACGACAATCTCAATAGATGATTATATTTGATAAAATGTAAATTTCTAAGTATATATTTATTCCAAAGATGAATGTATACAAGGAACAAGTTTTAGAAATATCAAACATCATAAAGATATTTGAGATTACCAAAACTAATTTTACTAGCATCAAACACCACAAAGGTTTTGATGTTAGTAAAAACCAACATATATATAGTAAACTCCCCCACAATATATGCATGTGTGAGTGAATTTTAAATATCATCGTATATATTGTTTATCTCAAATTTTGAAAGGAGTTTCCTTTATACATATGAACAAGGCATGATAAAGTATATACCAAAGTGAATATGCTAATGCAAAGCAAAACCCTTGTTTTAAAAGAAATTGCATGGTTTTGCTTTTGAAACTCCCCCAAATAACCATCCTCTTTACAAACATAAGGAATTACACATTCTCCTCCATACGCAAAAACCTCTTATAAAATATAACATCTAGTTAAAATTCTCTCCCAATTGACATCAATATCAAAATGGAATTATCGAAATGAATTCTCCCCCAATTAACATCAAATTAGTAAGAATTATAGAGGACTCACTAAAAGAGAAATTCTCTTTAAAACACATTAGCCCTATCCGACAAGAGAAAATCATCGAAAACTAGTGCATGATCATGTATAGTGTAAACTCCTTATGATATGTGTCTTTCTCATAATTTGAGTTAAACCAAATACACCTATCTAATTATGAACTATGTGAGAAGAACAAGCTATACAATAGTTCAAAGGGGTTCAAAGAGATGCCAAATGAGATTTCAAAAAGAAAACCAATATATCAAATGAAATCGCAAAGAATATCAATTAAAATCCCAAAGGATATCAATCGAATATCTACAAGAGGTACCAATTGAAAATCCAAAGCATTCCATTTGAAAGATATAACGATTCCAATAGAAATAGATATCAATTAAAACAATTCAATTGAAAACAAATCAAGCATGAGACCGAAATTAACATCCAAAGCACAAGTGCAATGGATTAGGCTCAAGGTTGAACATAGCAAAATTGTTGACATTATAACGAATTTCTGGTTTATCACAAAGTGTCAACATTATATAAGTATATATGTCCAAAAGATCCAATTAAAGCGGACTATAAATCTCAAGCAAAAGATTTTGCTAATTTCATCAATATTGCATATAATAGCAACTCAAGCATTTGATGTGAATTCTTTGGCATATTTGGGATCGGATGAATCATAAATATGATTATATAGTTCTCACAAAAAATATGCTATTTCAAATTGCTCATATTTGCAATATAGAGGTTTTTAAATATTTGTATGAAAAATAAATTTTCGCAAATTATTTTCATGCTATAACATTGAATGCATGAATTAAGAACAAGTTACCAATGAGAAGGCATTAGATTAATGTAGTAGATTATTATTCATCCTTTTTTGACTTTACTTTGATATGATTCTTCTTTATAATTCCAATTGAAGTTGAAGGATAGGGTCTACTTTTGAATACCAATTGAAAGATAAAGATCTTCTTCATGAATTTCAATTGAAATGATCTTCTATTTGGAATGACCTTCATTATGATTAAGCCTCATTTAAGTACAATTTAGTCCCCAAACATATTGGGTCCAAAAGGGTTAGTGAAATCCCACCATATAGAGTAAACTTTTTAAAGGATTGTGCATATAAAATATATACCAATTGAAGGATTGAAAGCATATATTCCAATTAAAAGTCAAGTGAAAAACTCTATATACCCTTTATCGAATCAAAGCACTTAAGAGAGGCTTACTCCATATGTTAGATCAAAGAAAAACAAACATGGTATAGATTTGAACATTTAAGTCAAACAAGTATGCTCGTTATTTTCAAGATAAAGAATATATAATCTGGACAAAAATAATATATAAGCTTTAAAGATACAAAATAAAATATAAATATCAAAAGGTTGTCCAGATTACATCTAAGATAAAATATCAACAAATTATCACTCGCAAACTTCAACTAAAGAACTAAGTGAATGGATTGAGCATATAGAGAAATGAATAAGTTCCAAACATGCTAAAAAAAACTTATCTTAAGCAATTATATGGATAATGATTCAAGCATTGAGATAGCAAGCTTCCAAAAACTCTAAAATGAAAGTTTCTTTGAAGAAACCAATATTCATAGAATATAAGTTCAATGAAATCTTTAACAAAAAAAGAAATCACTTGAAAGAAAAAATTGAAACAAAGATGATCAATAAGTGTTACCACCTGTATTACTATCAATTGTAAGAAACAATCATATATGGAGATTTCACAAGTCAGTAATTGCTATAAGGTATAGATCAACCTTCTTTTAAAGAAGCATGTGAAGAGGGTTTAGAAAATAAGCATCATGCTTCAAATACATTCATCACAAAGTCAACTATTACAAATGAATACATAAACATCATAGTTGATTTGATTGGAATGTGAGATTCAGCTAAACATCTTGAGATTAAAATATCACCAAAGAAGTACCAAAGAATCTCAAGTTTCAATTTAGAACCAAATGTGGATCAATTAATAGATTCTTGCGAAATTGAACTTTATATGAGCACGACATACCACATAGATGCTAGATAAGTAATTATATCAATTTTTAATGGTATTGCTCAAATATTCACACTTAATTTATCTAAAAGAGCCAAAATAGAACTCAATAAGATGGATAAGATCAAATGAGGCTCAAAACCACACAATCAACAAATGAAAGTTCAATGCATCCTACCCATACTAGTGTGTAAGAAAAACTAGATGTACTAGAAACAAATTCATAGCACACTTAGCAAGTAATCAAGACATGTATAGATATAAAATATAGTCATGACAAGATTGCAATAAAGTCTACGCATGCTAGAATAAGCATAAACTCTAAACAAGTATAAATACAAAACATATACATGCAAAGACCTAGGAATTTCCAGAATTCGAAACTTCCAGATACAACTCGGAACTTCCAGTTTCTATCAAACCCAGAACTTCCAGTTTCTCTTAAACCTGAAACTTCCAGTTTAAACTCGGATATTCCGAATTCTATAAATTCTAGAAAACTATGTAGAACAACAAATCTATCACAAAGATGTAACTATAAATTTAAAGATATTATAATAGAAAGTTACCTGCAAAGAGTGATATTGGATAGGTAATAAATATAATTCCACATAACTTGGATCTTTAATCAATTAGATAAGTCTTTAAATAATTTAGCCAAGTCTCCAATACCCTCCATTTCACCAAGAGACTAAACGAAAATTTCACTTGAAGAAAGATTAGTCTCAAAGCACAACACATAGGATGAGCTCCTCATATATACATGTATTTAAGTACTTGAATTACTCGTAATATGCACTTAGTTATTCATGAATCTATAGGTGTTTACCCTATATTTTGAGTTAAAGTATAAAAGAAATTTACAAAGAAAATACTTGTGCCCAGAATGAACTTATAACCATGAGATAATATAGATTACCACAAGATGTGAATTATGGCTTGGCAATCTACATATTTTTCCACTTGTTTTTTCTTCATAAGGTAGATTAAGTTCATCTTTCATAGCCCTAACCAAGTCTAAATCCTCTAGTGTTTGTTTTACCTTATATAGCTCACAAAGACACAAAAATATAAAATTCACTAGAAATTATAACTAGAATTTTTTTAGTAATTATCATCCCTCTTTCAAATGTCTCCTTAAACATCATTGATAGAATTGTTTCTTGGACACTTGGTGAGCTTTTGAATAAAGTATTTGAAGTGGAGGTCCAATTTTAACTTCTTTCTTCATCTTGACATACCTCTAATCTTCTGCAAATTTCAGAACTTCCAAAATTTAGTCTGGAATGTCCAGTTTACAAAGACCAAAACTTTCGGATTCAAACCGGAATATCCGGATTATCCAGAGAGATAAGATGCTTGGGGTTTTCTTGATCTTTTCTTGATATTTTTCTTGATGACCACCACCAAGCATTCATTGTTTGCATCACTCACAAGACTTTGCTCTAGTAGGGCACCATTAAATGCATCATTTACAAAAATATAGAAATTTAAGCAAAACTACTTAGTCAACTTCAAGTGTTCACAATCACGAAAAGATGATGAACGGCTCACACCTATACAAGATTAAGGAGATTAGATATTTTAAGGTAAGTACTTTTTTTGAAAGGGGTAAACTCAACAGGGGAGGCTCCTACTGAGAAGTATATTAAAAGATAAAGGTAAGTACAAAGTAAGTAAGACTATACAAAACCCAAAAGATGGTGAAAACTCCAAAGCAGAGGAAGGGAGAGGCCAGCAGGTCACTAACAGAAGAGATTTAAATTAGGGCAAACTGAGATTATCCAGTCTAGTAGCTCAGTTCTTAAATCTTCCTTGATTCTATTAGCCTGAAGTAGAACTTCATCAGCAAAGGTCTTTTTCCAAGAGTTTAGAGAAGGTTGCTTCTAATCAAAGATCATATTATTTCTTTGCTTCCAGATTCCCCAAGCAGCTAGTATGAAGATTTCCATAAAGAAAGGCTTGTTGAAGCTTTGTCTGGCATTTTGTATTAAGGTATGTATTTATTACCGAGATGGCATTGGTTCTTGATGTTGAAACAATAATATTCATACTTGGCGCCTTTTCTATAAATGATGAGAAATACAATTTGAAAAGAAACTCGATATGTGATGTGCAATAAATTCTTCTCAAGTGAGACAAGTCTTCAATGCATCTCCAAGTACCTATTTAGCAAATTAAGTATTTTTTAGTATCCAAACCATGTTGAGTGCTTTAAGGTTAGTCACGACAGACATAGGCACCCAAATGGCCCTTGCATTAGCATGAGGTAAACTAATCACCTTAACAACACAAGCACAACTCTTAACCTTCCTAAGCAAATATTGATCATTATTGAAAGAGTTAAGTTTAGAAATATTACCCTTGAGATAATTTTTACTAATATGTCCCTTTTCGCTACATGTGTAGTAAATTTTACCGCCAAGCCTCTTCACTTGAAGCTTATCACCTTAATGACCTTTTGCTTTACCCATTGTCTTGAGAGATCTTGACTTAGCTTGGATGCCTCTTCTTTTGGCGTTTGTTATTATGATGAGAGCTTGCTTGAGTTCTTGATGGTGATGAAGCTTCTTACCTCTTGTAAGGACATGATCCAATTTCATACCCCTTCTTACTGCAATCATATTACTTCCTTTTGTTAATTCTTGATTTCCTTCTTTGAAATGCTGTGTCATCATCAACTTTGCTAGGACAACTTGAGGCAACGTATCCCATATTGGTACACTTGAAGCACTTGATGTGAGTAAAATTCTTCTCATTTTCTTCTTTCTTCCTCATCTTCTTTTCTACTTTCTTCAAAGGTAATATCTCACATGGTGTCCCTCTTTCTTGCATTTGAAGCAAATGATGAGAGCATCGATCTTCTTTTGATTTTACCCCTTGATCTTGATATTATTGGACTTGTTCTTCTTATTGAAATTGAGTTTCTTGATTTTTGCTTTACTATAAATATAACAAGCAACACTAAGAAAAATATTAGCTTTAGAGCAATAAGTATTAGTTGGCAATTCAACATTGGATATAGAATTGACATCAATTAAAGTGCTAGAACTAGCACACGTCAAATTTACACTAGACAAAGAAAATATGCATGAATTAACCAACACTTGCATGAGCAGTCTCCCTATGTATATCATATGCTTTTATCTCCTTCCTGTCGGGACTTATGATATGATGGATACTATTAGATCTAAATTTTTCTGGAGAGGGACCTAGGATAAATTCAGGTATCACATGATTAAGTTGGAGGCCGTGTGGAAACCAAAAGATCAAGGAGGTTTAGGTATTATCAACACACAAATTATGAATCAATGTTTAATGGTGAAATGGATTTGGAAAATCCTAAATAATGGGGATGAACTTTGGTGCAAACTTTTAAGGGAAAAATACATGAGAGATGGGGACTTCTTTAGTTCTAAGAGGTTAAACACTTATTTCGGTTGGGGGGGGGGGGGCATATACAAAGTGCACAATGGGAAAAGTATTAGATTTTGGACTAATACCTAGATACAGGATATTCCTCTTAAGATTCAGTTCCTGAACTATACAAAATGACCTCCTATGCAACTGCCAAGATGGCTGATTGCTTTGAGGATGGCACCTTCAGAATCATTTTCAGAAGAGTTCTGACTTCCTCAGAATTAGGGAATTACGAGGAGTTGAAGATGTTGATAAACTCTATTAATTTGGATAATTTGGACGATGAAGTCCACTGGACTCTGGAGAAGTTTAGGAATTTCACCACTAAATCCTTATATCACTTTATTCTGGATGGTGGAATTAGAAGCAAAATCAGTGGAGATATGGAATTGAAAAGTTCCACATAAGATAAAGATTTTCCTCACAAATATTTAATGATAGACTCCAAGCTGCAACCTCTCTAAAGAGAAGAGGATGGAAGGGTAGTGAGTTTTGTTGTCTTTGTGGTAAAAAAGATAATGTAGATCACATCTTCTTTCAATGTGTTTTGTCTAACTTCACATGGAGTATAATTAGAGAATGCTTTGGCTAGTCTGGGCAACTAAGAACCCTTGATGACTTTACCCTTGGATGGTTGACTCAGAAACTAAAGCTACCAGCAAAACTGGGTCTCTTATTTTTTGCAGGGTTAAGCTAGGCGATTTGGCGTGCTCTTAACAAGATGGCGATCGAAAAGAGCTTCCCCCATAAGCCAAATGATATTCTACTCAATGGTGTTTCTTACTTGCAGAGCTGAAAAATCCTGTTAAGGAGGGCGACAAGGAGAAGATTGATTCAACTTTAGTGCATCTTGTGGAATGGTGCACCAACTTCCAGCCTAATCCTAATATTTAATCTGATATCATGGAGCTGTAGGCATGATGTTGTGCCTGTGTGCTTAACTTCGACGCTAGTGACCCTAACCTAGTCAAACTATTCTTCTTCTTCTTTTGTTTTGTTTTGTTCTGGTGGTCTTGTTAGTGTGAACTGCTATTTTGCTTTCAATAGAAGTAGAGTTCGCTCTTCTTTCAAAAAAATTAATGGTTCTTGGTCCGAATAACCTAGATGAGTAAATTTTCTGAAGAAAAAACCTACATGAGTATGATATGAAGAAATAGGGGCAGTACATGGGTAGAGAATTACAAGGATTAACAGAATGTTAAGCCTCTCTTCTACATGTAGTACTATTTCCCTAAAAAGAGTACATGTATAGTGCTAATGATCAGTTGGGAAAGAGAACAAAGGAGCTACTAGTATGTTTGCATTTGCCTCCTTATTTATCTTCGAACGAGGTGGTTCGTTATTAATTCCTAGCTATCGTATCGTTATGCGTTTGATCCAGAGCCTTGTATTATCTTCTCTAGCTATTTCAGTGTCCCCTCTGCGACGATGACGACAAGATGGCGTCAAGCGCCTCCCTCACTTGAGAGATCTCCGGCGCCTTTGCACCCTGCGCCGGCCAGAACTCGTCTGTTGCAAGAACCTGCAATTTGTTAATCACACAGTTAATTACAACACTGGGTTCGATCACTGCACATGCACGCACATAATTAACAACAGGCGCCTTATATATTATTCACTATATAGTACCTTGACTTGCAGCTGGAGGAACTTGACGTAGCTGATGGCCTTCTCTAGCATGGTGACCATGTCGACCTTGGTGCCGTTGGGCACGAGCTCCTGCAGGGTCCGCAGCCGCTCGCTGATCCGCTCCCGCCGATTCTGCAGCACGCACGGCCGAGAAGAACGGCTTAGACCACCGGAGCAATGCAAGAATTGGAGTGGAGAAAGCTTCAGTTTGGCCACCGAATTTACCTTGGCGGCGAGGCTCTGCGGGTCCTTGGTCGGGACGGTGGGCGCCGACATGGCCTTGCTCGTCTTCCTGCCCGCGCCGCACGGCTTCTTGGGGCTCACGTCCTGCGGCTCCACACCCTGCATGCACACCCGCGCGCAACCGTGAGGAATTCCGCGTGATTTACGAGTCCGAACCCGCAAGTTATGCAGGATGGTGTTGTGTGTGCACTGCACGCACCACGTAGGGCCGCTTCTGTGAAGCGCGCGCCGGCGCCGCGCGGTCGGACGGACCACCCGACGACGTGCTTGGGAACAGCAGCCCGAACGGCCGGCCCGCGCCGCCTGATGCTGCTGCTCTCTCCGTAAGGGTGAAGCAGCCCGTGGCCGCGTCGAAGCCCACGGACGCCACCGGCGCGTGGCACGCGGGGGCGCCGTAGCTGTGGTCCATGGCGTCGATCCACGCGTCGCACTCCTCCTCCTCCCCTGAAACCGCCGCGGCGGCGGCCTGGTCGAACGCGAGCACGGACGATGCCCCCGCGCCGGCCCAGACGTTCCCGCCGTCGGTCGCGTAGGCACTGGCACCTGCCGGCTCGGCGCTGGCGTACCCCTCTCCCCCGAACAGCACCGCCGCGTCAAAGCCCAGCAGCGTGTCGTGGCCGTACCCGAGCTCGTCGAAGGCCGCCGCCGCCTCGGCGCCGTCGAAGCCGCCGTACGCCGTGGGTTCCCGCACCAACGCCATGATCACTATCGATCACCTCTGCTAGTTGGTTGGACACGAAGCAAGTGGCTACTCTTCTGCACTACGAGCTCTGTACTCCTACGCGCCAACAGACGGCTCTGGCGGTGTGTTTTTGTGGAGTGTGTGCTTCAACTCACGCCATGGGGCGCCGCTTATATACGCAACTCGTGGCGCCATGCACATGGGGGCAACGAGGATTTGCACAGGCGCAGGTTCATTAAATGCTCGCGCTAGCTAGATGATCGAGTTGCCGATCCTTGTCGAAGCCGTGTCCCCGCCCGAGGTGGAGGGGAAGGGGACACAGGGAGCAGAAGCCGCGGCGGAGATGGGTTTCAGCTCTTGCATGGGCAACTTATGTTCCTGGAGTTCCTTTACTGATTCCTAGTAATTCTTCTATGTTCGCTACGGTAGATGATCATATTGATGATGTGATGGTTGAACAAGGTGCAGGTGAGGCATGGTTTGTCTCACATACTAACGTGGAGTATGCGCCCTGCAGCACAATTGCCTGATTTGAACTCCACATTTG
Source organism: Phragmites australis (assembly GCF_958298935.1). Taxonomy (NCBI): domain Eukaryota; kingdom Viridiplantae; phylum Streptophyta; class Magnoliopsida; order Poales; family Poaceae; genus Phragmites; species Phragmites australis. The sequence continues at coordinate 40,056,560 of NC_084925.1, read as the reverse complement.
AGATCAAAGCACACAAGGATTTTCAAGTTAACTTCATTTATAACCTCAGAACTGTACTCCTTACGACCATCTTGAACGTCGTTTTCGATATAAGTATATGCTTTCATGTATTGAATACCTTCCATGCAATTCGATGGAGGGAATGTAGCATATAGTCACTCGGATCCTAGATGATAGTACGTACTTAGAGATTAAAATAGCGGGATAGGGCCTTATTTGGTACAACTAAAATTTATAGGTTTTTCATAAAAAATTGCTTATTGCTTTCGAGAAAAACTATTAGTTTTTTTGTCTTAATTTTTAGACTCTCAACGTAGCTTTTTAAAAAATCACTCTCAGTCACCTTATTAACGTTTAATTCATTTAATTAGAAATTAGCTTATAAGTTTTTAAAAAACCAACATAAATCCAATCTATTTAGTACAACTTATAGCTTCTGAGAAATAGAAATTACTGATAAGCTAAGACAAATAGTGCCAAGGTGATTCGGATATTGTTAATCCCTCGCTTTGATGCTGACAAATCAGATGGCGCCAGAGGCAATTCCCTGCTCTCGTTGAGCTGCTTGTACCTCGCCTGTTTGTAAGGTCACAGACTCGATGTTACTCCCCTGTTTTCTATAGCGCATGCACACGCTGTGATTAATGCGACTGTCTCATGACTATACCGGCATCCATGCATGCTTTTGATTAATGCCGTTGATCCTGATAGCAGTGCTATCTCCCTCTCCGTGTTAATTTCTCTCTAGGATATCTGCAAGTTGATCTGAGAGCTCGATCATAGCTCCCTTAACTGTGAGTCAAGGATGGGTAGCTAGCGTGCATGCACGTTGACGTGTCGAGAGTGTACTCAATCTCCTCACTCGTGGCTCGCTCGTGCTTAGTGGGACTCTCTTCGGTCTGGATCCGTGAGTGCGTGCGTGCATTGATTGACGGTAGGGTGGGCAATAATGGTCACAGATTACTCGCATGTGGTTGTGGGTAAAAACCTAATGGACATGGTTTTAGGTCGTATTATTTGCACACCAGTTTAGGTACGGGTTTGATTCTATATCTAACATGCAGATAGACGTGGCATGAGAGTTTTATCCGTACTCATTTCATCTGTGTACCCGTTATAAGTACCTAATGATTATTGAACTTTCTGTTTGTATAAGTCAACTATGTGTGACATATTGTCATATGTGCTCGTTAATTATCCGAAAACACGCCAGTTATATGTCTGATCATTCTTAATTGATAAAATTATTATTATATATTTCATATGGTTCTACTACGCCTGTTGTATGTTTACATGTCGGTGGAGATTCGAGCGTGCCTATAGATACGTGATGACGGATAGCTATGTGTGATATTTCTTAAACATAGAGGATAATAGGCAAACCTGGCTAAATGGGCCATGTCTACTGGATCGATCCGAGGCCCACCACTGTAGGCACAATTTAGACACGATATGGTGCTACAAGTTGTGTCTAGGCCGAACGTGCAGCACGCTAGGACGACACGACATGACCTGGCTAGTACAGATCGGCACAGCATGGCCCAACTGGGCACGACCTGGCCTGACTGGGAACGGCCTAGCCCATCACGCCACCGGCTCGTGCGGCACGGCCGGTCCGGTTAGGCACGGTGTGGCCCGGCACGACAGTGGATTGTGCGGCACGACTGGCTCGGCTAGTCAAGTGGCGGCACGACTAGCCCAGCCCAGCACGGCATGCCAACGGGCGACGCGGCGACACGGCCGGCCTGGCCTGCACAGCACACCCGACACTCCAGCGGCCCGGCGCTAGCCATTGGGCGTGGGGCGGCATGACCAGAGCACGAGCGACACACAAAGCGCGTGAGAGCACGCCCGGTTAATGAATTCAATGGGCTACGTCCGGTCCGTTTAACCCGTTAATCCAGTTTTTTAAATTTTGTGGCCGTTTTGTGACTATTGGAGCTCCAATTTTTTTTTTTGCAAAAATCAACATATTTCACCTATAAATAGAGCACCACACTGTCATTTCATTCCACACCAGCAATATTATTTCCTCTCTTGCTTCCTCCACTCATTCTTGTCTCGAAGTTCTTGAGAATTTATGAAATTTGGCAAAATTAGTTTGAATTGTTGTAAAAAATCCAAGAAATTTCAACATCGTCATCCTGTTGTCTTGAAGAAATATTGATGATTTTTTTTTTTTTTGCATTGTTGTTCTTTCTTGTTTTTTCAATATTTATTTGATTATTTGATTACTTCTAACTCTGAATATTTGAATTATTTTTAGTGCTCATTGACGTTGATCATAGACGCTCATGATCATCATACATCCATCGATCATTATTTTTTTCTTCAATGACTCTCAGGGGACTACGGCTCCTTTGATAACAGTGCTACAGATGAAGAAGGATCCAACGGTGAACCTCCAGCTGATTTACATGCAACAACACCTCCATTGTCAGACTCTACAAGTGCATAAACGTCAGCAAGCACTGGCTTCAAAAGATCAAGAGTCACTACTTCTGAAGTTTAGCAAGACTTTGAAAGAATCTACAGAGAAGAAGATAAGGTAAGTGTCGGGTATGCTAGTAGTTATATTTTTAAATATGATTTATCTGCAAAATCTTTAGGTGGAATAGGATGTTTGAAGAGGCACATCATAACTTGCAAGTGAAAGAGTGAAACAGCCATGAAACAGACGGTGCTGCAGTACAATCCCGATAGCTCTGTTCGTCATTGGGAATATGACTCTACCACTGCTCGAAAAGAGATATGCCGCTTCATTAAAAGAACATATATACCACTCAACATCAGTGAGTGTTGCATTTCAAGATTACTTTAAGGAAGCTCATAATTCTAGGTTCACATATGTTTCTAGATAGACAACTACTAGGAATATAGTAAAATACTATAATGTGTGTCGTAGTAATCTTAAAGAAATATTGCAAATATGTATATTTTTAGTTGCTTTGACCTCAGACATATGGGTAGTTAAAGCTAGTGAAGATTATCTTAGTGTAGTAGCTCATTTTGTTAGTGATTGGAAACTAGAAAAAAGAACAATAGGTTTCTGGTTAGTTGATAATACACATACTGATGAAAATATTGCTGAAAAATATCTTCAGTAGTTAAAAACTTTAAGCTTACAAATAAAATATTTTCTATCACTTTAGATAAAAACTAATACAAACTCTAGATAATGAATATTCTTACGTCGTTGTTTAAATACATATACTAATATTTCTTGTTACATCAATATTATGCTTATCATATTATCTGCCCGCGTGTTTTTGTGCCCGTCGCCATACCTAATTCACAGTCACGTTCAGCATTGCATGCCACATATCTCCATCTGATTCTGTGCTGGTTTTAATTCGCACATGCGATCGTTACTCACTCTGCCATTGACAGTTACTCCTATTCAATCATGCCATACGTGGTGGTCGTGGAAGTACGTACGTAGGCAAAGCTTGAGCCTTGAGTGTCCCTAGCTACTTGGTGCAAGTGCAACTGGTGGTAAGTACGTCCAGTTGGTTAAGTACCTGCTAATGTGTGGCAAAACTCTGTTACTGCTACTACCAGAGTCTTATTTTTAAGATGCTGTTAGTGTTACTGTTACCAGTGGCTATATAGATCACTCTGAATCTAGAGTTGGAAATGACATTTACTGGTCAACTTGGCAAATCCCTAGCTAATGAGTGGGAGGATTAGGCGCCTAATTAATGCGGCCGGGAAGATTAGGGCATTAATGGCGTCCGTGCCAGCCATGGTTGCTCAATTAATCCAGGCATGTGGAGTTCATTAATGAAGGCGACTTGCTTCTTTAACTTATTAACTAACTAACTAACCCCAGCTGCCTCATGCCTGCATGCAGGTTCAACGATCTAGCTGGTCCCTCCGGCTTGCAGAAGTCCTCTCCTTCCATCTCTAGGATTCCACTGCAATGGCGCAACAGTTACCAGCTGGGAAGAGGAGGCTAGAATGAACCGACCGTTTGATAAATAAAAAAATGTAGAATTTTCGCTAGCTCTAGTGCATAGATGATTTATCAGACGTTCATTTGCGATGTGATTCTTATTTAAAATGTAAGTGAAAAAATCATAAGACATGTGACAAAAATTAATGAATTGATGAATATTAAATGAAATAGATAGACAGGTAAGATAAATCAGATTTCCACAAGTCCTCATGAATTTACATTTCCCAGCACAAAACTAAGTGTGCAACTAGCTTGGTATGGGACTATAGGTTAACAATAGAGCGTGCGGCATGCATCAGGCGTTCGGCATGTACACGTGCACCGCTGACATTTGGGGCTAGGAGCGTAGCTAGACGACGCACACGTGCGCGAGAGCTGCATTTGTTAACGAGGTGTGTGCGCCGTCGGATCCATTTGTCGGGCGGTCAGGAGTGGCCGGTACGCCCATGGCTGCAGTTATGCTTTCTGCTTGGTCAGAACAGAGCATGCTAACTGTTAAAAGTATAAGTACTTACCACTTTGGTAACTTGTTAGAGTATACTACTAAAAAATCAGTAATAAGAAATGATTGTAACCCCTCATCAGAAACGGTATTGTAACCGGTTTTCACTCGAGTGTCCGTGATACTGAGAATTATTAGAAATGGCTAGCGAGCCGTTTCTAATAAAGAGCATCAGAAAGGGCTCTAGTTTAAAGTCGTTTCTGATAAACATTTTCTTACTAATTGTCAAAATTTGGAATTACATCCTACATACATTGATTAGAAAAACAGCAACAATTCACAGAATTCATAATTAACTGATTCAACCACATATATATATATGACACATCACAGAACCATACACATAACATTATGCAAAAACCAACAAGTACGACATCAAAAGTCCACAAGCACTAGTCCGACATCACAAATTTAGTAGCACAAGTCCATATATACACATGTCCACATATACTTTCTACAAGTTCACACAATAGATAAGACCATCAAATGTGATTATCAGGCACATAGTATTTTTCATGTTTGTTTAGGACCTCTCGGTTAATGAAGTTGCAAAGCTGTTCTCGAATCAATTGTAAGTCCTTTTCCTACAGGGCATTTGTCGGAATACTCCATTGTGGTTTGTCCATCTTGTCCTGCAAAAAGAAAATAGAATATCACATATGAAAAGGTGCTTAAAGGTTATAAGATCTGAACTTTTCGTATCCTATGCCATCACTATTAATAGATGAGTGGGATTTAAATCAAGTTAGAACAAAAAATACTTAAGTGTAGTAGGGTTTAATTTCCTGTTTTTGACAATATATACAATCAACTAGAAACATATGAAGTTTCTAAAAATTTGACATCCATAAGTTTGCATGTCATATGAAGACGATAATAATGCAACAATATTGTCATATTTGCTAAAAATGATCTTGTCTCATAATTTAGTTAACGGTAATTTAAAATGTAATTATATGACTGGTCATGACATGCATATGGAAAATAAAAATGAAAAGTAGAAGGCAACAGATCAGAATTTTTGGATGCATGATGGACACTAATTGTTTCATGTACCAGCAAGTATAGAAGCTACATTGGTGGTTATTTGGAGGCTGCATGTTACACTACAAAGGAAATAATATATATTAAATCTGAAAGTTAACAAATATAATGGTATGAGCAATGATTATTTAGTAAATAGCTATTATATACCAGAAAATTGAAACAAAGCTTTCCTTTCGAGTGCTTGTATATTCCTTGTTCTATTTGGACAAACATTTCTCAGGCCCTATTGATTGTAGTTGTAATAGGCTTGTAGTGCTCTCGAGGAAGGTTCTTGGAGTCCATGTAAGTCACTGAGGTTGTAGTTAGATCTATCACAACCACTATCCAGTGCCATTTAATTTGACAGTTGTAGGCTCTAACAATGTAATCTTTTCCTAGACTATTGACTAGAACCTTGAAGATGTAATCCACTACTCCTTGCATGTTTTCATTTGCTGCATTCTCATTGATCAAGGCAAGGTCCAAGAATCCCACCTTCAATGTGTCAAGTTGGGCTTCGTCAAACATGTACAATGTCCACACTTTTAGCAACCCAATGTCGAGCTCCTTGTATTGGTAGAGCAGGTGGAGATCATCAAATGTAATCACGAAGTAGCTATCCCCACTAAGAAGCACCTCATTTTGGATTAAGCATGTGATACTTTGTGGCAAGGCTTTCTCTTCATTTGTCCTCTTTATGTACCACCAATGCAATATTTGGCAAGCAAAAGTTAGGGACTTTAGATAGGCGTCGTTGCCAAAAGGCAGCCCCAATTTGTACAGATATACTTAAGGTTTCTCCCTCTCCTTCTCCTTAGCCTTAGCCTTAGCCTTAGCCTCCTCCTTATCCTTCTCCTTCGCCTTTTTGTTGACTTCATTGGACTAGAAATGTTTGGTTCAGAGAAAGGTTGTTGGCGCTTCTTCACTAAAGGTGGTTGGATGGCCAGCACAGGAGAAGATCTTTGAGGTAGCTCTTGTAAGACTGGAGAGGATGGAGCTTGTGGTGGTGGTGCATCAAGGGTGATGTCACCCTTGGGCCATTGGATGAAATGCCGAACAGCTTGCCCAAGTGTTGTAATTTCATCGTCTGTTGGATATTTCAGCTATACGGTTCTAAAAAATGGCTCCACCCAATTCACCGAGACCTTTACACATGCTTGATTTATCGGCACCGTGTGGATCACATTGCCTTCAACACATGGGTAAGCCATCCCTTTTGTTGTGTCCATAGGTTCGTCATTAACAATGACATACAGAGTGCAGGGCGTAGGCACCTACAGAACAAATGCGTGCAGGTTACATACTATCATGGACCAATACCATCCATTCTGTAGTAAAACATATCTTCACCATAAACTTGAATGTTGTTGATGGGGTAATAGACGACATGTTGAGTGAACGCACAGCTGCTTCGAATCTGGGGAGGGCTTGCTCCAAAAGAGGCTGACCCACACTATTGCGACTGGGTCAGGCAGTCTATCTTTTCCTCTAAGCTCGATATTTGTTGTCGGAACTCGGTACAAACCGCCTCGATCATTTGACTCTCATAGGCTTCCTTTTTCCTATGCATGCTCCTATAGGAATTGTCATTCAAAAACCCATGCTAGTTGGCATACACGCTGACACCGCGTGTCCGACCTGGGTGCTCTGGGTGACCGAGTGATTTGGTTAGCATGTCATCTTCCATGTTGAATCAAATGGAGTCTTGTGAAGATTCAACAATCAATCGGTGCTGCAAGAGTCAATCAAGTGGTTAACCAAAATAGGGAGAAGACGTGGTCAAAAAATTGCATCTATGTAACACAAATTTCTTACCATTTCTTGGGACACCTCCCGGTCCCTAGGGCTCTTGAGGATGAGCTGGCTTGTCGAAGTTTTGGAGGCCCTCCCTCGCACCTAGTTCCAACAACGCTCGCTCGCTATACCGGAGTATGGTGCTTCTCATCCTTCGTGGATTGCCTCCTCGTCCTCACTTCGTCATTTCTAAGCCTTACCGTCATACCCGGCAGTACTAAGTCTATGGGGGTTAGAGTTATGTGACTGGATTTCCTTGTGGTCTCGGCTGATCTTTGCAATCCGTCAACCTTATTGCTGATCTTTGCAAATTTATAAAAAAAGTTCTTTCATGTAGTACATTTTCTGAAACGGCTCATTATAGGAGGTGTCTTTGATATTTGTAAGTCAAATGGTTCTGTTGAAGCCGTTTCTGATAGTCTATTTCTGATCACTAGTTCAATAGTAGTGGTAGATGGTACATGTTCTACGACCTACGCTACTTCTTTGGGCATGCTCCGTAGCTTCTTGAGTTCATAGACCAGATAATGACATGCATTTTTGAAGGGTCTAAACATGATTGAAAGCAAAGTTTGTGGCAAATGTTTAAACGGTCTAAGGCAATAATAATGGGAGATGAGGAGTATTAAAAGTACATGCTTATATTTTACATGCCGGATTTTTACATGAGCATTAGATTTATATGTCAGCCTGGAAGCAAATCACTAGTGGAGCATCTTCGATGTCTACCGCTAGTCTGCCAGTGCTAGGCACTAATTAATTAGGTGCGGTTCATGAATAAAAATGGCACTACCCGCTAATCGGCAAGACTACTACTAATATAATCTACTATGCTCTGTTTGCCACAGCTGAAGCTTCTCCATAGGCTACATTTTGGCTGACTGCTATGAGAAGTTGCTGCCTGAATAAGCTACTTCCCAGAGAAACTAGGAGTCTGGCCTTTTTTTGGGTCGATTAGTTCCTGAGTTGGCTTACAATTTGAATTTGTGAAACGTTGGCTACTAGAAGAATTAGATTTGTGTAACTCGTTAGTTACTCCATTATCATTACAAATCCATAGCATCTCGTTGTATTACAACAACATATATAGCTCAGCCACTCGAATTAACATATATAATAATCACATAATGGTCCTAAATATATAATTTTATTGAAATTAACCACACAAATTGCCCGCATGGAATCTGGGTATCTGGCAGTTGCTCCTATCGTTAATACTCTCATATATTCAGCTTGCAGCGGACATGCTGCGCACTCATGCATGCGCGCGCGCTGTATGATAAACCGTCTGAATTAAATCCGCCAAAGCCTGTAGAGTCAGCTAATTCCATTGGTTGGTGGGGCTACTTCACAGCTTGATTGATGATGCATCATTTATGAAGCTAATAGCCCATTCGGTGTAACTGAGTCAACTAATATTCTACGAGTTTATATCATTTGTGATGCGGCAAAACTAGCTGGTCAAGCATGAGTGTCACGACTAGCTGGTCGGCATGAGTGGTGGGGAGCGCGAAAATGAGAGGTTAGTGAGGGAGGGACGGTATCTGCGGATCTGGTGGCGGGGGAGGATGGGAGGGGGGGGGGGAGACGACCAAAGGAGGATGGGAGGCGGGGGAGCGTGTCGTGGCATCGTGAGAAGGAAGAAGTCACTAAACTCATCAAGAGAAATCGCTATAGCGCGAGGTTAAAGATGAACAGAGTGAAAGAGTATGAAGATTGGTTAATGTTGTCAGTGTATTGCATTAAACCTCGAGGGCTGAATATATAGAGTATAGATAGCTTGAATATCAAGCAATCCTAGAGATAAGATAGAATCTAATCCTATCCTACCATAATAACCAGATCCTTGTATATCCTATACCATACACTCTAATATCCTCCCGCAGTCGCAGCAGGAGTATCACAAATGATGAGACCAGAGAGGAAGATGAATGGCATCCCCTGAAGTCAAAACAATATGATGCATATGCTGTGATTGGAAAAACTAACGAGTTGCTCATGCAGATGGTAGCCCTTTGTGCCGAAGGTAGGGAGCTCAACCATGCGCCAACCATGCCTCAGTGTCTGAGGGACCAGCAGAGAAGGCCTTAACAATCGCAGTGCGCAGAGCGACGAGGAGGAGAAGGTGCCGATGCAGCCCGTAAATGTCGGAGTAGACGAAGAGGTCGAGAAGGAGACTGTGACATTGGAGCGAGGTTATGCTAGATGAAGACGGTATAGGTAGAACCAGCGGCCTTGAGCAGCGACGTCAGGATCCGAGAGCATGGTGGCGGTGCTCAAAGAAACCGGCGAAGAATACCCGAACAGCTTAATGAAGACCAAGTGCACCGACGACTAAGGTGATGACGCGCCGAGAGAGGCAAGTCGGTCGGCCGAAGCATTGTGGCGCATAGGACGGCGATGAAGGGCAACAGTGGGATCCTCCGTTCGGTTGAACTGCGCCAGGGAGGGCGCGGTGGCACTACGGAGGCACGGCCACGGGCGACAGCACTGCAGTCCAAAGGCGACGCATTGGCAGCCCCGGTTCTCAGGAAGGAGATGCACGTACTCGTGGATGAGGAGTATAGGAGTTGCTACCAATCGGTCAAAATGAGCTGCACACGATCATCTGATCAGATTGAGGACGCGCGAGACGGTCTGAGGCAGAGGGTCTCAAGTGGAGGCGACGATGAACCATCGGCGTTGATGTACTGGCGACGTGGTTGGAGGTGACATGTGATCGGGGGATGAGAGATGAGGAAGCTTCGGTTAACATCTTCTTGCTGGCCCCAGGTGCAGACAGATGCAAACATACGTGCACGGTCGCAGATGTGAATGGATGCAAACAAGCATGCAATGCGACAACAGTGCAGGCGGATGCAAGCGGGAGTGCTAGTAGATGCATATCAAGCAGCAGACAGAACGATCAGGCGATCGGACAGATGCATGCCGAGGCAGCAGTGGAGACGCATGGAGGCGTGGTGGTCGAGGACATGTGATGTGGTCGGACCGGCAAGAGGTGTGAAGACGGTGCAGCTCGTGCACGACGCATGGATCAAGCAAGCAGGAGCAGGTCGAGGCATAAGGAAATGGGTCACATCGACTGCGACGGCGCATCGCTCGACGCCCACAACCTTTCACAACAGCTTGCAGAGCTGCACGTGGAGGCCTAGCATTGTGGCGGATGGCGTGGGCGCGAGGTCATGTGGCGTGGCCAAAGGGGGAGCCGGTGTAGTCGTGCTGAGGTTGGAGTAGGCGTGTGAGATCAATGGGCGATATAAACTGATTTTCAATTAGAAAAACCAAAGATAAACACCAATCAACGACCAGCGAGAGAGAAAAACCTGATCAATAGATCGGGAAAAGATCCTCTCAAAAGGTTGATCGATATGATTGGCAGCACGAACCCTAAGTACGGACGACACTGCCCCCGGTGGAGATCCATCTCCTTAGGGGCGCGCAGAGTGAAAGCGAATGGCACTCGGGGTTATGATCTAGGATTATAACTTAAGCTCTGATATTATGAAAAAGTATAAAGATTGGTTAATATAGTCGATATATAGTATTAAGCTTTAGGGATAAATATGTAGAGTATATATAACTTAGATATAAAAAATTCTAGAGGTAAGGTAAAATCTAATTCTATTATACCATAACAACCGGAGATGATACTCTGACATAAAATTAGATAGATCATCAATTTTGCATCAGATGGCTCAGAGTTGTCGCCAGAAGCAAACGCTAAATTCAAGCACTGAAGAATAGTATCAGCCTTATTATTTATGTGTTAGTTTCTGCAAGGTCGGCAGATCTGTAATGTGCACCGGCTCTGAAATTTTGTCCCGGCTCAAATTAAGTCCTCGTAGTTCTACACAAACCACTACATAACTTTGCACTGAAAACACAAACTACTACTACATAACTTTGCACCGAAACATGTGCAAAAAATTGTAATAAGTTTGGAGGGGACGACAAAACGAACGCCGCTGTTGCTGTTAACGCAGCTAGCGCGCGTGTTCATGTCATGGAGGAAGAGGACTCCTCCCTTTGATCTGCGGAAATAGCCGCAATGGCTGTTGGGGAGCTAGCTCCAGCTCCATTCGTGTGCGTGAGAGCGCCTATTATTGCTGATGCATGACTTCCACCCGACAGTGAAGCCGCCCAAGATTGGTCGCACGTGTGCTCTTTACTGCCGCGCGGTCAGCAATTGACGGCTAGTTTATAAAAGTTTTTTTATATTAATCTAGAATAGGAGCTCTCGAATCCACTGTATAAGTAGATGAATAAAACATAAATAGTCACGTCTAACAAAACATAAATAGTCACGTCTAACAAAACATTATTTTTCAACCCAATGTATCCTAAATCAGTCTTACTACTTGAACCCCGGTAGATATGGAGGTTTAAGCATCGCCTAATCCTCACCACCAGGACATTGGCCTGTTCTGCGGAACAGCCGATGCTGGTGTAAGGGGAAATTGCATAAGTATTGTAGAGTATGGAGTGGAGTAACTAAAAGAAGAGATTTGTATTTGATCACAGCTTCATGTAGTGTTATGGACCGTCATACGTGGAGTAGAATAGTTGCCATTTGCACTCAAGATTTATGACAACCTTCTATCGCATCCATTGCAATCTTCTCGGGACCACTAACTGGATTCTGAGTCGATCACATTAGTGTCCTGAATCTTCTGATGGCCTCGCTAAAAAAAAGTCTAATTTACCACAGCCAGAGTCATTGGCAGACACACATTAGGACAAGGCTTTACATATGTGCACCTAATTTTTTTAAAAAAGTTGACTATATATACCGTATGTAATACATGCAAATGTTAATAGTTGTTAAAATTTCAAAATTACATGATATATCCTGACTTAACAAACCATCCATATTCTTCTTAGCCTTTTCTTACGATCGAACTCTACCATCTCAAAGCTTAATTAGTTCTAATGGTCCAAATGTGCAACGTAGTTTGTTTAACAAACAATTTCTTTTTAAGTTATATACATCTATAGTTAAAATGTTGGGCCCATCCTAGCCAGATTATCCCAAATTATCCCAGCTACTTCTGACATCATTCATAATCATATTTGAGGTGAAAAAGAAAACGACTGTATGGTAATCATCATATGCTTGACAGAGGCTTTAATGTTGGAACATGCATATGGAACTACTCCATTAGTCCATCGATCCTTCAGTATTAGAGGTGCACCATAAATATATAATTTATCGATCACCGTACGCTTGATAGTGTTCTTAAGAAAGCAGAATACAAGAAAAAAATATGTCACGTGAAGAACATAAAGAAACGTCAAAGAGTGTAGGCAGTTTGGACAGTTCAGTATACTCCGTCCACTTCAGTTTCGTCAGACAAAACCTTAACAATCTTTATACAGTTATATACAGCAGTGTGTAGCCTTGGTCCGAGCAATAATCACTTTACATGCACGCAGATTCCATCTGATGATTCAATGAATGTGCAGTATATTCAGAATCACAGCGACCATTTTCTGAGCACTTCGAACGGCAAGCAAAAGATACTGCAATTTGCTGTATAACCCTTAGTTAAGTAGTACTCCGTAGCAAGTTTCAGAGTAATCCCACGTACATGCACCTAAAAGGGCATTAATGCGAGGGAAATAATTTAACATAAGCTGATTACAAGTATTCTGAATCATCTAGCGGTGCCTTCTCCGGCACAGGGGGGAGGAGGGGCAAATTGCAATTAAACAGTTAAAACTCCATCAACTTAGAGTTATAAATAAAAAAATAGACATTTAAATTCGCATCAAAGAGAACTCCGAATTAAATAGTCTAGGTGGATATCCAAACCCTAAAACAAATGAGCTTTAAAACTCGACCGACCTAGTAAAAACTATGTAGCATTATAAATAAGGAAATAAGCACATAAATTCGCATAAAAAATTACTCGAACCTAGGTGGTCTAAACTTACATCCACATCCCCAATTAACTGAGCTAAGTACAATTCCTAAGTAAACCAATCTAGTAGAAATGAGATTATTAATAAAAGAAATGAATATTTAAATTCATGTTGAAGAGAACTCCAATCTAGATGTTCTAGGCACACCTCCACCCCACAACCAACTTAGTTATGATAAGAATCGATTATCGGTCTGACCAAAGGCAATTATCATCTCTGGTCAACACTTTGAGCCTTTGACTGCAGGAAGAAAAGGAGCAGATACTCCATCTGATTCAGTAATTCTATCTGATTGTGCAGTGCACACTCGTTAAGTAAGTACCTATCCTATCGGTTAATCCGTTACAATGGTGTCATCTGTTAGCCTCCATGTAACTTAATAGACAATCCTACGATGTATTATCTTTTCAGTGATATCTTATGAACTCCACAAACTCTTAATTCGTGGATCAATGGAAAGAGAAAAGAACACATTCATCCTAACCACATAGGATACAATGATATGTGCGTCGTTTTATAACTCTAAATTTTAACTTATAAGACAGTTCTTTCACAAGACAAGATCTTTTTCTCTTACCTCCCTCTCCCTCTAATTCATATCATCCAAAACATATGGCAATGCACGAGACAACTTATAACATGAACAATTGTAAATAACCTTAAAGAAGTAGATGAGTGTCGAGTCAGTCTTACTACTCGAACCCAGTTAGATGAAGGGATTAGCATCGCCTATTCCTCGCCAAGATGACGCTGTCCTGTTCGCAATGGCAGCCATTTTTCAATTGTTGATGATGTTTTAATGGGAAATTACACTAGTATTGTAGAGAGATTGGAGTGGAGTAACGAAAAGAAGATACTGGTATTTGAAAGCAGCTTCATGTAGTGTTATGGACCGTCATACGTGGTGTAGAATAGTTGCCATTTGCACTCAAGATTTATGAAAACTTTTTGGCTCATTTACTGCCAAGTGCGGTGTAACTAGGGTTTGGACGAGGGGTTTTAGTTTGAGCTGAATCCACCTGACCAAAACAAGCCTGGAGTTTGGAGTAATACTGCATCAAGAGGCTAATCAACAGAAAGCATAAATAGGTCACATGTGAACCGGCTATTTATTCATTTTGTTCCTTGCTATAGTATTAGACCACATCAATTTCATTTGGGGGTGGTCTCTAGCCACAGCCTGTGATGCTAACTGATTTAGGTCCAGTTTTGAACGCGCAGTTTTTCCTTTAACCAAGGGGAGGAGCTCTGCCATCCATTTAAAGAACGCACGATTTTCTTAATTTCTGTGGGAATTTAACTTTTTTTGAAATTTGTGTAGCGAAAATGATCCTATTAGATCATAATTGTGATTTTGTTTATTGATGATAATATATTCAATGTGACTAATATGTTTGTCAAGAATATATGTTAGTAGGTCTCATGGATACAATACATGAAAAAGGCATCAAAGGCGGGACAAAATTTGGTTGAATTGGACAACTCCCAGAGAGTTTTGTATCATCGGATGATCCGATGTTGAATGTGTTACACACACCGAACAATGCACAGTGCATACAAACATAGGCAGGTTTGCCTCACCAGATATTCTGGTGATCAGTGTTGTGCACACCGGAGCAATTCCACCAGAGAGGTTGCAGACGTGGAAGCCCGGAGGTCAAGGCATCGTATAGTCCGGTGTAAATGAAGTGCACACACCGGATAATGAACAGTGCAAAGACGAAGAAGAAACAGAAGACCCCATCGGATAGTCCAGTGATTGATTTGATCACACCGTATGAAAGCACCGGAGCATTGTTGACAAAAGGGATAATGCAGTGACCTCACCGGAAGGTCCGATGCTCAGAAGAAGTGTACACCGGAGCATATTTTCCAGAGAGGGTTGCATTGGCTCGGCTCGCTGAGGATACCTCATCGGAAGGTCCGGTGCTCTGAAGAAGTGTACACCGGAGCAATTTATAAAGAGAAGAAGTTGGCTCGGATGGTTAAGATATATTCACCGGAATGTCTAGTGATGATGTTACAGTATACACCGAAGTATACGATGTTCACAAAGGCTTGAGTGGGGTTCCAACGTTTAGTTTGTGAGAGTGTACTCACCGGATGATCCGGTGTTAGTACCACTGTTCTCACCGGATCATCCAGTGTTAACAGTTTTTTAGAGCCATTGGGTTAACGGCTAGTGCGCGAATTTGAGGTTATAAATACCCCTCCACTCAGTCATTTGAGTGTGCTGAAGTCCAGAGAAGTTCATATACACCTGAGAAGACATTCAAGTCACCAAAGTGCTTAAAATGATCATCTAAGGCGATTAAGCACAAGATTAGTGAGTGATTAGTGCTTATAGGCCTAGAGAGTGAGTTGCTAGATGATTGCTACCTAGAGAGTGGATCAAGGAGTGATCCAACAGTGTATATCTTGATACGTCGACACCTTGGAGTCTTGGTGACTCGCCGACAAGCTTATTGACGCTCCGACTTGGTGTGGAGTGGCGGCAAGGCGATTGTGCGGGGACATGGAGACCCTTGCCTTTGTGGCTCAAGCTCCAAGTGATCACGGCGGCAAAGAACCGGAAGAGAGGATAGTGGTGAGACCTTGCCTTGGTGGCTTGGTGGCTCATCTGGGTGGAAGCCTTGTCTTTGTGACTTGGTGGTTCAAAAGCCATGACCGGGTGCGACCGGGAGCATATCCTTTTTGGAGCTCCAACGTGTACTAAGGGTGGTATTCATGCTATCGATACCACAAAATAAAATCCTTATACCGAGTTTATTCTCTCTATCTTATTTACGTTTCCGCATTTAATTACTTGCAATTTACTTTCATAGATAGTTTGCAAGCACTTTAATCGGTAGAGTAGACACACTAGATAAACCTAGAACATATTTAGATAAAAATTAATATAGATTTATCTTACGTTGTTTTTAGAGCTGAAATAATTTTTAGTGTCATAATTCATCCCCTCTTAGAACGTCACCGATCCTTTCAATTCAATAACTCCATGCAAATTTGAGATCCTAGATCGAATTGCAGAATCGGATTGTAGAATCATGATTCTGTCATATTATAAAATATACATATATTTTATATAAGAATTAAAATTATTTTTAAAATAAAGTCTATAAGTTGATTTGATAAATTAAATTAAATTTGTAAACTTGAGTGCACTTATTCATATCAATTTCAATTTAACTTACTTTTAAATATCATTTAATCATAAGTCATCCATTAAAATGTCCATACAATAATTACTATATTATTTAACCTATCACAAAATGTAAAGAGGAAAAGGATGTTAAATTTAACTGATAAACTTCTATATTACTCAATTTTATATGTTGACAAAATTTGCTATCAGGATCGGGATCTATGTAAGATCCTATTGAACCGTGGGATAGTAGATTTGTAAGATTTTAAGGTACATATCGAGACCCTAACAAACTTGATTCCATGTAGGCTCTCAGAAGACTTCAGAATCAGTGCCGTGAGCAAACTCTAGCCGTCATAATTTAACCACCTAGAATTGAAGCTTAAGCTAGAAAGAACGAGAATAAAGAGTGAACACGCACAGGAAAAGAAAAACGGTGAGGCAAAGAAGTAAAGATGTCTCCTTCGAAATTATCATCTTTGCACTTTCTTTTCTTCCCAATCTCGGCCTTCACTTTTTTTAGAGGAATCTCGGCCTTCACTTGGTACCTCTTCTATCTTAGCCCATGCCCTTCCTCGTCTCCCTGTGGATTTTTTTTTCTGGGTCGGTGTGGCCATAGGGCCGCATCCTCTCACTGGGCCTCACTCCATTGTCCAGGCTTCTGATCTCGGCCAGTCATCCTTCCAGAAGCAAAACCTCGACTCAGGAGAGAGAGAGAGAGAGAGAGAGAGAGAGAGACGCAAACTCATCTCTTGAATCATCGGCAGCTCGTTGCACTTGAAGCTTGCGCTGTCGTACAGGTCTAAAAGGATCCTCTTTTTCTTGCCTTTACTGGAAACGCTATCAATTGCTATCGTGAGAAGCATGGTGCTCTAGTTGCGCTACCTTTGCCGCTAGCTAGTTGGCCAAATAAAAGCGACAAAGCTTCTGTGATCTGCCCGTTTCTTCTGTTCGGCCATAGTAGTACTGGTACTCATATGTGGATCTAGTGCACAGTCTAAGTGGGTATGAACTACCTAAGATCTGATTTATTTTTATGTAAGTATGTGCAGAGTCCACGAAGCGTAAGACTATAAGTACATGTCACAGCCACTCAGTCATCATAAATGTTTGAGATTTAATGTTGTAATGATGTTAACTTCAATTGATCTTGTAATCTTATATGTTCAATATTGATTGTAATTTTTAAAATTGCAATGCCGTGAGATTCAATTTATCCGATATAAATAATTGATGATCATTATAGAAGAAAATGTATTATGGTATTATTAATAAAATTTAGCAACAACTTAACAATGAGTAAGTTACTAATTGCTTTATCTTTGCCTAGAAAATCAAGTACTAGCTTTGATTCTTATCTTAAAAAAAGGAAAAAGAGAGAGCGAAACAAAGTGGCTGAAGCACTAGCTAGCAGCTAAAGCAGATGCATTACACGATAGAGTACTAATTGTTGTTGTTGAGATTGATATCTTGTTAGCTATTTCAATATTTGTTTAACAGATATCAATGTTATTGTTTTTCTTTATTATTCAGATTACTCACATGATACTTAATTAGTAAAATTTTAAAATTAGATTGTGTGGTTTATGACAAACTTTGAACCATTATATGGCTTAATCACATTTGTTGAGCTAGATATTTTCTCCAAAGTTAGTAAGAATGATATAATTGAGACTTTTATGGCCATGAGAAAGCGCAAAATGAAGAATCTAGAGTACTATTGTAATATCCTATTTATGTAAGACATTTATTTCATATTTGATCTATTTATATTGTAAATTTTGCAAACTTTGAACTTATTTATTGAATTTATGATATTATGATATTTTAAATACATTTGTATTGTGCTTTTAGGAATTTTTTACCTATATATTGATTCCACCGTCTTATGAAAAAATGGAGTGCCCACTCAATGCAAAAATCTTAGCTCCACCACTGCTCATACTCTATCCAAATGTAGGACTAGACTAAATAAGCTTCAGTTTTAGAAAGTCTGGGTTTGTTTTGTTTCTGCTTTACATTCAAAGACAGAAGAGTTCTAATGTCGAATAAACACTACTTGTGTTATCAAGGATTCTGACTTGTGTACAAGTAACTGCGGTCTAGACGTCTAGTAGAACTAGATTAGTTGTAGTACTTTCCGTAGGATATATTTTCTTTTGAAAAAGAAAATGTCAGGAGTTTGCCCTTCACTGATGAAGATGTCATTTGGGTCAATCACATAACTAGAGCTCCAATAGAGGTGTTTTTGCAACTGTTTTAGGGAAACTACATAAGGGCAACGATATATATATATTTTTATATAAGAAAATGAACAAGGCAGAAACTAGGGAAAAGAAGAAGAGGATAAAAAAGTTAAAAAAACGATTTTGTTTGATTCTGCTTCGTAGAGGCTCCATGTTAGTGTTTTTTTCCTAAATATGCGGTGTGTACTTTCTATAGAGAAAAAAAAACTTCTTCGAGGTCTTTAGTTGTGCATGCTTCCTACACTACAATGGTCTGACATTTCAAAAAAAATTCAGTCAACGGTGGCATTAGCGACGGTGGCTTCTCAGCGGAGATTTTCTCTGTTGTTGTGCTTAGAAGAAGACCACGAGAGCTAGGTCGGTCCAGAGGTGGTGGCGGACACGGAAGCGGGCGATGAGACGACGGTGATGCCACATGCCACGAGAGGCAAAGGACTGCTAGATAGATAGTGTCGGGGAGGGGGCGTCATGACGACAACCCTGTTGAAGCCAAGTTCCGGTGATAGAAAAGCCGCCAAAGGCGGTGGCAAGTAGGTGGGGCAGGGTGCGGGCATCAGGAGAGTAGCATTGCAAGGAAGGAGAAAATAGAGGAAGAAGACGACTCCATGACCATTGGGTCTTCAACGTACGGTGCGGAATTATCAACTAAAAAAATATAAGCAAAGTGATAACTGACATATAGTTTCTCCATTTTGTTATTTATTTTGGTCGATTTGGCAAGTTCGAATTAAGAGGACAGGGATCGAACAGAGTTTCCTAACTGATTGATCTCGTGTATGCTTATGTTAATTATGCTTTTTTTTAGCAACTGAGACCTATTCATCAACCAAAGAGCAAGCCAAGATGAAGATTTGGGCCATCAGTCTTGGACACCATTTGGGTCCTGTTTGGGGATTTCGATGGAAATACCCGTCAAAGTTCATAGAGATACTTGTGGGATTTTCTTTAAAAAATATAAAAATGCCTAAAGGATTGTACCTATTTCTATAAAATTCATATGAAATTCTTGTGCTACAGACGAGACCTACAACTAAGAGCAACGGTAAAAAGAGGTCCATCGTCCAATTTCTAGGGGTGTGACTATCGTTATAAGTTGGTATGTTAACCTGCTCTCGGTTTCTGATACAATAGGTGGTGTTGGTAGCTTTTATACGGCTTTCAGAAACCCTGCACCCCTTTTCTTCTGTTATTTGCCACCCCAAGTACCTTTTTTTTTTAACACTACCTGTCATGTGCTTCAAAGATAGTTGTATAATGTTTTTTTGTTAATGGGCAGCACCTTTTTCATTCATTTATAAATTTGTTCTTTACTAATAATAGTTCTGATCTCATCATAAAACTCATTAAACTAATAGAACCTAATGTCATGTTCTGTTGATTTAGCAAGAACATAAGCTGTCTCGTTAAATACTAAATACAAACTTTGTAGCCCAATACTTAATGTCGTGAACTATAGCTCCAGTAGAGATCTATCCAAATCTGAAACCTTTACCTTGTTAATAAGTGATAAACAATCTGAAGCCACAATAATCTTCTGTGCACCTGCATCTTGGGCAAGGATTAAGGCCTAACATTATGCAAGGGCTTCTGCGATTTCAGGACATCAAACTTGGTCCATGTAGCCATGACTTGCCACTTACACTCTCCCCTGGTGATCACGAATCACCACACCCAAAACCTGCTCTTTCAAGTTGGGTAAAATATCACTGTATCAACATTTACAAGCATTGACTCTCCGGTGGCAGAGACTATCTTTGAGTTGAGTTTAAGGTCTCATTTTTTGTGGAGTTAGTCAGGCATTGCAGCAGCCATTTCTGTTTTCACATATGTGCCAATAGCTATTGCTAGGATCATGAAATGAACATATGTAGCTTCTGCTATTCAATCCAAAAGCCATTGTCTTATGGGGATTGATGTCACTTGAAGTTGAGTTCATGCAGGGAGGCAATCATGAGCCATTCTCTATAATATTACCTTTATTTTATTGGGACATTTGCAAATATCTCTTTAGTTTTTTATTTTTTGCAAGAGTGTCACTCGAATGATAATTTTAATGGTATTTTTTAATTATTTAGTGTCAAGCTTACAATAACACTAAAAATAGTGATTTCTTTACAATTGTCACTATTTTAGTATAACACTATATTATCCACAAATTTTTTCAAATATTCTTCATTAATTTCTATTCTGATATAGCCCCTTTGCCTACAACACTACCGTCCCTTCAGAACAAATATGTTCTTGCAATGTTATATGATGATCTAACTGTATATACACTTTTTTTTAATGCCATGATACAAAATCCATACAACCTACATAACTTAAAGAAATACTCAGTATTTTCTCCGCTATGTCTTTCTTAATAGATTTTTAATTGCATCTTCATTCCACTGTTATATATGTTCTGTCATCCAAAAAGAGCAGGAACAAGAGGTACGGTGTAGGAAAGATACCGGAGCCAGGTACGTACTCTGTCTGTAGCCAGCCAGCTAGATTCCCAACACCCTGGCGCCTTGGCTCACCGCGCTGTAAAGATCGGGAGAGGCCCGCGCCGCCTCGCCACGCCACGCACGTGCCGCCATTAACTAGCCGGGCCATAAGATGATGGCCTCTCTGTGGCCCACGCTCAGCGAGAGGCGGCGAGGCGGAGACGGGTGCGTTTAGCACCGGCGCGCACCACCGCGAATATTCGAAACCCATCCCCACGACGCAACGCCGCCGCGCAGTTTGACGGTTCTGCCCCTCCCGTCAGGGGGCGCTCGCCGTGGCGCCCTCTGCATCATCGAAGTCGTACGCAGGCTGAGCCATCGCTCGTCCTCGTCCGGTTTGGACCTTTTTTTAAGTGCTAAAATAGGATGGGATAGAGATATTTCTGTTTTATAAAGAGATAGAATGAGTTTTTTGTTTGGTTCTGGATGAGATGAGTTTTTTTATTTTGTTAGAGGGATGAGGATGGATAAGCTATATATGTTCACTTTTTTTAGTGTTAAGTTTAGTATATGATCACTCCTCATATATGCACAGCGCACACTAAATACTAAAATTTCATATGTAATTTAGGGTTATCAATAATTTTAGATATTAGTATATTAGTTTATATGAATATTTATAAATTTTCTCTAATTTTTTGAATTAAATTTATGCCATAACAATTCAAGCTAAGTCCAAAACTAGTTAAATTTGGAGAATTTTTATTTAAAATTTGTAAGAGATTTGTAGTTAGAATCAGTTAAAATAGGTTCTATGTTACTTATTCTATGAGTATAAAAATCAGTGCGATTTTAGAATTTTCAGAAGTTTACTTTTTAAATTTATAAAAGAGGGAAGAATAAGAGAATTTTTAAGCAATTTGGCCAACTAACAACTGGTCCTAGACTTGCGTGTGAATGAGGATGACTTCAAATTTTTTAGAATAGACTCATCCTCGGATCCCTTTTGAGGTCATTCCATACCTTGCTGACAATGAACCAAACATAAAAAAACAGGATCTTCTCTCATCCTATCTCATCTTCTGAATCAAACAGTCTCTTAGACCCATGCTTGTGGGTTTATGCTCTGCTGGAAACCGAACATGACTATACTGTTATCCGTCTAACCAGTAGCAGATGCAGAGAAACAGGTGGGAAGGCTCGTTCATTTTTTTTCTTTTCCTTTTTTATTTTCTTTTTTCTTTCCGTCGTTCTTGGTTAAAAAAAAAACTTGTTAAGTAGTAGGGGTCTTCCATTCATCCGCTCCTCGTCTGAACAAAAGCTTAACTTGATAAAATTGGCGAGCATGGTCAAACAAACGTCAACTCGAAAAGCAGCAGATCTTTCGATTCCTTTTGTTACGTTCTTGTCTTCTTTGAGCAGCCATCTCACGTCTATATACTCTGAGCTAACCAACGAGTAGGATGGAAATGTATCGAATATAGATTGAATAGTTATTTTTTACACTGTAATTTATATTTTAATACGAATATGAATATAAATTTGAATATACTCGAATGCGAATGTAAATCAATAGCACTAATCCGAATCCGCATTTGAATATCTGCTCGATCGGGTTATATACAAATATCCTACACCTTTAACTACAAAAATTTTATTTTGGTGAAAAAATCGTTCACATTTGGAATTACTGGGATTATCAAAATTTTAGAAATTCCGTTCAAAAATCATGTCGGAAATTTTATTTTTTTGTTAAATTTGACTAATTTTTTTTTCCAATTTGATTGGATAGGAATATATAAATTTCGTTCACCTCTAAAATTTCTAAAATAATAGCGAAAATTGGTTTCCTAGTTGGCGGATACGGATATTATCCATTTCTATATCCAAATTCAAAGCAATTCGGTTATTCACATTTGAATTCGAATCTTGAAAAAGAATTCGTATACATATATTTTAATATTTGTTTTAGAAACAAATACGGATACAAGCATCCATATTCGTGATTTGATAGATACGAATATCAAATAATTTGGATACCAGCTATATATTTTTTCACCCCTACCAACAAAGCCAATTAGTTTGAAAAAGCATAAGATGGCATAATGGAGTCTCCACCCTGGCAAGTCATGAGAGTATGTTGCGTGTTGTTTCTAAGGTTCATAAATTCATTTTGGCAATAAAAACTGCTCGTTGGTGGTTACTAAAAAATCACGGTTATCGTGATAACCGCGTAAAATTCAGCAAGAATTCGCTCAAAATTTACTCGATCAAATTTGAAATTCGGAAAGAATCCGGTCCGAAATGATCAAACGGTAACTGGTCAGTTTGCTACGGTTACCGACCGTATTTAGCGATTTATCGACTGATTTTTCCGCATTTTCCGAATTATCGGTAACCGTTCGAATTCTTCGATAACCGTTTGGTTTTAGCGATTTATCGAGAAGTTTTCTCGAATTTCAGTGAAGTTAAAAAAAACTAAAATAGCTCAATCTTGTAAAATCAATAACTAATTTATCCGAGCTTCTAATCAAGTAAAATAAATTTAAATTTTATTGATTTTCTTGTAACATGATCTACATGATAAAGTATTTATACTCATAAAAAGTAGAATATTTTCTTTGAGAAAATATATTTGGTAAACCAAGTTAAATGCATACTCTACTCTTTGCTAATCTAAAAATCATGAAATAAATTTTTTAGTCTTCTTACATGATTATATGTCTTTTAAAAATACATGAACTCATGAAATAGTTATTGCTACATGCAAAATTGTGATGTGTTACAACTAGATTAATTTATAACTAACCCATCACACATCTAAAATTAGTAAAACCACTTTAATTAGTTTACTTATACTATGCTTTATGTAGAAAAATGGTAGATATGAAAAAATTAATTACAGTGATGTTTCTTAACATATTTACTTTATGCTTACGAACTTTGTAAAAGTTATGGAGAAATTAATAAAACTCTAAATGAAATGAAACAAACTTTAAAGATATTCTTAAGATACGTCATACATAAAATAAATATGTGTTTACATGTTAAGCTTTTTCTTAATATAAGTTAATAAATGAGATGTGTGCTTCAACTTTTTTTCTTCAAACTTTCTCCCTATAGAATATAATGCAAATGACATTATTTTTGAACTTTTTTTCATATAAGGTTTTAGAATTGTCTATAGTATTTTAAGATTTTTTTTAAAAAAATTAATTCTTTAAATTTAAATTTGATTATCGAACGATTTCTATTACAGGTGTGAAACAATAAGCTTATTTACCACGATTTTCGAGTAGTAACCGTTGCATTTGTCAACCCTGGTAGTTTAATGCTAGACTTCCTTGATTGTGTCTTCTGGATTTGTCTGCATCTCCTGTCGATCTCGGCGCTAGTCGATCTAGCATTGTTTATTTGGATGTAGTTGGAGTTAAAATTGTAACGTGGTGACACAGGGATTGACGTTTATTTTCATCATTCGTCATGCTATCTACTATTTTATATAAGACTCAAAGTACGGACGGAAAAATACTAGGGGACCCAACACCATACATAGATACATGAGAACATTTCATGCTAAATAGGTGGTTTGAAAGATTTTCAATGAAAAGCGTGCCAACCAAACGTATTTTCTTTACCATAGTGATTTGCTTAGTTGTCAAATTGAAAGCCCAGATCAATGTCAGTAAGCGTTGATCTAGTCTTATTGTCAAACAAATTGTGCTCGGTCTATTGGTGTTACAGAAACTCAGTATTGTAAACTTCAAAATTAAATCCTCTATCTGAATGATATTTCATTGTAATAAGATTCACACCGGCTTATCCCGAATGACCTACAAAGAGCAGGATAGTTTGTTTGAGTTTGTGCTTCTGGTTTATTTGAAATGCTGTGTGTTTTATTTTTTAAAAGTTGTTTTTGAATTTTAGTTGTTGGATTTTATAATAATTTTCTGGCTTCTCAGCACAATACTTTTCAGAAAAGCTACTCTCAGTTAGCTTCTTAGTTTCTAGTTTATTTCCTCAAAAACAGACTTCTGGCTTCTACAGAAGCTATTTTTCAGCAAACTCGTTTATTTAGTTTCTGACTTTTAAGCTCCTGACAGAAACAACATGAAACAAACAGACGCAACATGTACTCACATATGTACCTGGCACTTTTTTCAACCTCCTTCCCAAACTCATGTTACATTTCGTCGTAACAAAGATTTCACTACCTTTCTGAGACCTCACGATTGGTCAAAGTCTTAACATGTACAATTATAATATTATCCAAAGAGCACAATTCTTTTTTCTAATCTCATAGGAACTGAATTCGTGAAATATCGCTGTAGATTTCCTGAGTTCCAATCAAGCCTAAAAAAATTACTGAGTTCCAATCAAGTCTAAAATACTTACTCCTTACAGTCAGAAATACATGATGCTTTAGATAAGATCCAGTTAAAATTTTAAACTTTGATCATCAATAATTTTTAAAATATTTAGTTTTAAAACACGAAAATTTTATATGTGAATTTGTCTTCAAGAATATTTTAAAATATTATAAACTTATTGAATTGAATGAATACATTCTAGTTAAAAATAACGATCAAATGTGCGCATCGAAAATCTTGCTAAGCCCAGGCTCTACTTTTACACTGAGGAACAATGGAATATAAAACATACTTTGTTAAAAAAGGGAACATACTATACAACACTTTTCGAACTTTATTAGGTTGTCCAGTGTCAGGCTGACAGGCAGTTCTATCCACTTACATCGATGTCCTCATTAAACTTCAAATGATAGTCTAATGAGAGGACTCAAGTCGGACTCAAAATGATCACGTCATCGAAATTCCAAAATCAGGAGGGCATCGTGGTCATTTGCCGCACCGCACGCTCCCTCACGAGCACCGCTTTTTAGCCGGATGCAGCGAATTTACCACGCTACCCCTCCGCCCACCTCTTCCTCTCTCCTTTTCTCTCCCCTGCTGCCCCCTTTCCCAAATCAACCGCACGACGCACCAGCCACCAACCGAACCCCCCCCCCCTACTCGAAGCCTAACCCGACCCGAGCTCCAGGGTCCCGTCCACCCCGCGCGCTCGCCCCCCTCGCCTCTGCGCCGCGCCGGCCGCCGGGAGCGAGCCGGGCACCTCCCGGTGAGCGCCCTCCCCGCAGATCCGTTCGGTTTTCCCTTAGCTTGGTTCTTGGGGTTATTGGGATTTCGAGGGTTTCTGTCCTGGGGGTGGGGCGGGGGTTAAAAAATTCGAATTTGGGAGCGCTCGGTGGGCCGCTTCTTGGTTCTTGGTAATGCCGGGGTTTCTTGCTGCTCCGGGGTTGGATTTGTTGGGTTTTCTTGATAGTTAGGGTTTCTTTGCTTGGTTTTCTTGGTAATTAGGGTTTTGGTGAAGGGAGCTTGGTTTGGTAACCTGTGTGTTCTCTTGGCTGTGGAGTTGCAGGGAGGGCGAGGTGCTTCAGTTCTTGGATGAACTGCGAAGGAATTGGGAGCAAGAAGGCGTGATGTTTACTCCGCAGGGAAAGGGGTGGACCGGGTGGTCGACGCCGACTCAGGCGAACCAGCGGAGCGGTGGCGGCGCTCCGGCCGCGTCGGCGCCCCATGGAAAGGGGAAAGGAAGGGTCGCCGAGCTTGAGCAGGAGGTTTGGCCCAATATTTGCCTTTTTGTCCAGTCGTTGCAGCTTCAGAGTCTGATTTGGGACTATGTTCTGCTCATGTGTATTCCGAAATCATTTAGAACTAGGACTCTGATGTAGGTTCAGCTATTGTATTATTTGTACATCGTACTATTTCTATAACATGTAGCCATGTAGTTTGTCTGTGAAAAAGATACAACACATTTTAATCTGTAGGCATCCAAGCCTTTGATTTAAACCGTCGTGCCTTTCAAAAGTTTGAATTTGGTGCCAATTTTTATTGGCATGAAGAAAATTAGTTGAACAAAACTATTACAGTATTGCTAATGATGGAGCGATGGGTTTATTATCCACCACTTATTAAAGTAATCTAATTCTTCAAATGGCCTAAGGAAGACAACTTTTTTTTTGCCTCTAGGCTAGACAGTGTGAAATAAAGCAATACTTCCAAGCTCTACTGACTTTGTTATACCTTTTAAATCTTTTAGTCATGTTGGTAGTCAATAGTTTGATTTTTTTTATTACTTTGGTTATCTGTTGTAGAAAGAACTGTAACAAGTTATGTTATTCTAAAAGAATAGACATGCCAATACCGATGCAAATGTCTTGCATGATTGCCTTTTATCCCCTGTTTCAGTCATTTGGTGCAATTTTGATTTTGCTTCCATTTTCTTCTTTTCCTCATTGAAGTTGATTTACTATCACCTATCAGGGTATTTTAAACCCCCCTTTTATTGGCTTTTGGTTGTTATCATAAGAGTTATTTACTTGTGTGCTTTCATATGCATATCTGCAGTTACATGAATATCAGTACAATATGGGGCTGCTCTTGATTGAAAAGAAAGAATGGGTGGCCAAACTTGAGGAAATCAGTCAAGCGCTAGCACAGAAAGAGGAAATTTTGAAGCGGGAACAAGCTGCACATTTGAATGCTATATCAGAATATGGAAGGCGGGAGGAGAACATGCGGAAAGCACTGGGTGTTGAGAAACAATGCGTTGCTGATGTATGTTGGTGTATCTCATAATTGCTTTAGTCTTGTAGTTCATCATCATTATTCTGATCTGGCGATACCATTAGTAAAAGAGCATAAAGTATATCTATACCCTCTACCGTGTATAAATATGTGATAACTAGAAGTCCTTTGGAAGAGCCAATCCTGAACGCGTTCCATAATGTCTCAATTTTGAAGGTGACCTTTAATAGCGAAAATAATTGTTAGGCAATACTTAACCCACCTAGCAGTTTATACTGAGCACCTGTAATTATGTCTCATGTCATCAGCATTATGTTTACACTCAATGGTATTATTTTTGTACGTGTATTGTATTGCACTTGCCTTTTGACTCTTCCAGTTATTATATTGCTACCCTTTCCTGAAAAATATCCTTTTGATTAGATCTTCAAAATTTCTATGTAGTTTTCCTTACAATTGTTTTGTTGAATCCTGCAGCTCGAAAAAGCTCTGCGTGAAATACGTGCAGAGATAGCTGAGGTTAAATTTATGTCCGAGAAAAAGATAACAGACGCTCAGTCTCTTGAGGCCAGTTTGGAGGAAAAAACCTTGGAGATTGAGGGAAAGCTTCATGCTGCAGATGCCAAACTTGCAGAGGCAAACCGTAAGAAGTCACAAGCTGACCGGGATTTAGAAGAGGTTGAAGCTCGTCAACGTAGATTGGAAAAGGAGAAACTGTATTTTGAGACTGAGTATGCTATTTCCTTGTTTCTGTCTATGCTTAGTTGTGTTACACATGTGGTTAACTGGCTGTATTGCGTTTCATTGGTTGGCCATATTTAGGCGGAAGGCACGAGAAAAGCAACTTAAGGAGCATGAAGAATCACTGCAGGAATGGGATAAAAAGCTTAAGGAAAGTCAGAATAGACTTGTTGATTTACAGAGATCTATAAATGATCGAGAGGAGAGAGCAAACAAGAATGACCAACTTTTCAAGATAAAACAAGATGAACTGGAGGAGGCAAGAAAGGCAGTGGAAGCAACTAAAATTGATTTGAAAGTCAAAGAGGATGATATTAACAAAAGACTAAATGATTTACGTTCACAGGAAAAGGTAATTAATTGATTAGTGACTGTTCTCTTTTCTCCTGCAATCTGATTTTTATTTGTTGATGTTTAACAGTTTAAGAGATTTCTGTTTGCCTAATTCTGATTCAACTGCAGGATGCTGACTCAAAGTGCCGGGCATTGGAGGAGCGAGAAAAAGAATTGGTTGAGAGGGAAGAAAAGGCCAATGCTAGAGAAAAAGTAAGTGCAACAGACTAATAGCCTGTGTGTTCCTCAGTTTGCTACTACCAATAAATGGATACTCTTGATGTCACTGTTTACATTGGTCTTGGTCATGTGGTTTGTTCTTTGTACCTTATGGCCTGTGAAATTTCTGTTATCTTTTGTGTTGTAGCTAAATCCCATGTAATGATTTCCTGTATATTGTGAATTTTTTCATGCTGGCACCTTGTAGCTTTATGATTCTAAAATTGGTTAGTATATTGTTCTGCCAACTTATGAGGTCAGACTTAGCTGTGTTGTCACTATTCTAAGTTTACCTTAACGCTTGCCACTATGCTTTTCAAATACTTTCACTCTATACCGTTTCTTTTCTTACAGCACACCATGTCTTCTATGAATGTTGATATTCTAACCATCAACCATCAGAATATTTTGGGTGTATTATGTTGTTCTTTTTTACATATCCTTTATATTCTTAGACTTTATCTTGGCGTTCGTTGTGTTCCAGGTGGGTCTTCAGAAGCTTCTTGAGGATCATCAGGTGAAGCTTGAATCCAAAAGACGGGATTTTGAATTAGAGTTAGAGAGGGAGAGGAAGTCCTTTGATGAAAAGTTGATGCAGAAGGAAGCGGATTTGGTGCAAAGGGAGAAAGATGTCAAATCTTTGGAGATTAAACTTTCTAAAAGTGAGCAGGCATTGAATGACAAGAAGAAAACAATGGAAGGTTGGCAGAATGATCTTGATGCCAAATCCAAAGCTCTGAAGAGGTGGGAGGAATCACTGAAAAATGAAGAGAAAAAGTTACTGGAAGAAAAGCAGCAAATGGATCATGAAAGAAAGCAAGTTGAGACATACAAATCAGAGCTTGAAAGGATCAAATCCGCGATAGAAGCTGAGAAGGAAATAATATTAGAAGAGCAGCGGAATCTGAAACTCACAGAGGAAGAGAGACAGGAGCATAGCACGCTGACAGAAAAACTTAAGAAGGAGATTGAGGAATACAGGATGCGAAGCAACTCGCTCTCTGAGGAAATTGAAGATTTGAGGAAGCAGCGGGAGAAGTTTGAAGAAGAGTGGGAATTGCTAGATGAAAAAAGAGCTCGCCTAGAAGAGGAGGACAAGAAGCTGAATAATGAAAGGATCAATTTAGAAAGGTGGCGTGACAGTGAAGAAAAGAGGTTAAATGATACAAAGCTCGAAATGGAAGAAAAATACAAGGAACAGCTGGAGATTCTTGAACACAAGGAAAAAGCTTTGAATGATGATATAAAGCACAAGCAAATGGAGAATGATGAATTTCTGAAGGGAGAACGTGCTGATCTTCAGCGTAAGTTGCAGCTCCATCGGCATGAACTGGAGATGGAGATGGAGCAAAAACAAGCAAGTAAAGAGAGAGAACTGGAAGACAAGGAAAACACGTTAAATAAGAAAAAGGATTTTGTGGAAAATAATCTTAGACATGCAATTGAGTTGAATGAGTCCAAGATTCAGAAGATAATATTGGAGAAGCAGCAGCTGCAGATTCAAAGAGAAGCACTACTGGCAGACAGACAAAAACTGGAAATTGACAAGGTAGATATTAGAAGAGACATTGATAGTCTTCACTTGCTGAGCAATAGCTTGAAACTACGTCGAGAAGCATATAACAGGGACAGGGATAACCTCATAGATTTATTTGAAAAGTACAAGGTGTGCAAAAACTGTGGGATTTCTATTTTCGAGGGACTAGATTCTCTGGCTCTTAAAGACAGCGTTGAAATTGAGCACCCAAGTTTGACTGTTGAGGGAGATGATCGTTCCTTGAACGCTGATACATTAGCTCAAGATACAGGAGCCCTTGTTAATTCAGGTGGCCGTTTATCTTTGTTGCAGAAGTGTTCGAGGCTTTTCAAGTTCTCTCCTAGAAAAAAGGGTGAGCAGTCATCAGAACAGCCAGCAGAGAATGACATACCTTTTGGTGCAAGACTGGAGGAAGCATCACAGAGCGATGGAGATTATGAGCCAACTCCTGTCTATGAGATAGCACATGATTCTTTTGATGCAGAGGATCTCCCTTCTGACAGTGGAGCAAGGGAAAATGAAGAGTCTGAAAGGCATGACATAGCAGATGATGTCCAGATGGAGTCTTCTGTTGGCGTAGCAGATAATGGTATAGATATTCTTGGAACCCAGTCATTTGATGGCACTAACGACATGGCAGCTGATGCAACTATTGCCTCTGTTGATCAAAATGGAAAGGAGTCTGCAGCTCCTGCTGAAGCAGACTTACAGCCTGAAACATCAAAGCAAGGACGACGCCAACAAAACAGGAAGGCTAGAGGAAAAGGTGGTGTGAAAAGGACACGGTCTGTTCGTGCTGTAGTTGAAGATGCTAAAGCGATACTTGGCGAGACTTCTGAGGAGAAGAATGATGGTCAGGGAGATTCAGTTGCGGTGGGTGGTACACGGAAGCGGCGTTTTGCTGGATCCACAATAAGTGAACAAGATGAAGAAGACAGTGAAGCACAATCAGAAAGTGTTTCACTTGGAGGGCAGCGTCGCAAGAGGCGGCAAACTGCTGAGGCAGTGACACAAGCCCCAGGAGAAAAGCGTTACAATTTGAGACGCGGTAGAGTGTGAGTATCTTTATTGATCCATTTCATATCTACTCTGGGTTGGGTTGTCTTCCATTCTGTTTCCTGATTCTGTGTAGTAAATTAATACTTTTGCATTGTATTGTGCCAAAGTGCAAATGCTGCCGCTGCAACAGCCCAAGCTGACAAAAAGAAAGCTGCAAAGGCAGGAAGTAAACATACAGTAGAAGCTACTGGTGATGGCACGGAAGGAACCTCAAAGGTTGAGGAACCTGCTGCTGGGAGCAAGAGGGCCTCTGAATCTGCAGATTATGGTGCATCCCAGTTGCATGACTTTTTCCAGGTAATACCTTTGTTGCATTTCGTGTGTGGTACTGCCGCTATGTACTGTCATTTGATTTAACGACACCTTTTCCCCATCCTTGAAAGGCTTTCAGCATCTGTATACATTTGTCATTTTAGGTTGCGTGCATGCCTTCTGGGTGTAACACATCCAGGATCAGAGCTAATTGGAACCTTGTCTCTATTTTAGGCTGAAGTTGGCGATGCCCACCCTCCTGTAGAGGGCGCTGTTGAGGAGGATGCCGATATTGCGGATGGTAAAGATGCATTGCCAGATGTGCCTATGACTCCATCTGGAAGCGAGCTTGGGGCAGAACAGGACGATGATGACGATGACGATTCCGAGAAGCGAAACCAATCAATCGGGAAGAAGCTATGGTCTTTCTTCACTACATGATGATTGAAGAGGCTGCAGCATAGATTGTTTCTAGCGTTTTTGTTTCCAATTCATGATATCTCATTCTTGAAACTGTAGAGCGTATGCTTGGTGGTGATGTACTACTAGAGTTTCCACATAATTATGCTGTCTTTCCCATGTAATTGAAATATATTTGCACTAGACCTAGCTTGATGACGCTCACAGAAGTAGCTGATGAGATGTACGACGGCAATGATGCCTGTAACACCGGTAGCTTGGTTTGTAATTGTTGTTTCTTTTGCCAGGTTCGGATTACTTCGTTGACCTTACAAAGTGTTGTGGCTTTTGTCATCATGGGAAATATTTTCCCTGTTCTGATTGTCTTGCATATTTATGTGCCGTAAGAAGTCAATAAGAAAAATGTCAGAATGCAAGGAGCATCTGCTTCCTGCTGTGGCTTTCTGTTGAAAGGTACCATCCTTTTGTGGAGGGGTTCGTTATGGGCTTGAAGCCTTTGGTCCACCGCTTTGAAATTTATGCTGGGGACTAGTACAGTTGCATAGAATTTTCTTCTATCCCTGAGTCCTGCCTAGTGTTTTTATCCGGAGGTAGTTTGATGTTTGAGTATGGGCGATGTCTGGCACTTCCGAACCGACTCCTCTGACTTAAAGAAAAGTAAAGTCTTTGGTAAATAGTGCCAACGACTTTGCTCCTCTTTTCTACGGTTGGATCGGAAATAGACTTTGCTCCCTTTTTCGACCGTTGGATAGGAATAGAATGTCCAGGTTAGCACTACATCGTTACTACAATATGAGTGTACATGAAGTTTAGTGCATTATTTTCATGAACAGTGTCGTGCTGCAGTAGTGTATTGCAACTTACTGTTTTCTCTCTCACAAAACACTATTCCTTCAGTGTTTATCCGTGACTTTTCTTCTAAAAGGCAGAGGAGGCGGTTCTATGAGCTAGTTTTAGAAAATCTGAAAAGCTAGTTTCTATGAAAATAGAATAAAATTGAGAAGCTGATTGAGATGATTTTTTTATTTTTTATATGCTACAAAACTAAAAATTTATTATAAAAATAAATAGAAAAAACTATGAAAAAAAACTTAAAAGCTAAAAGTATCCGTCTAACAAACAGATCCGTACTAGCGACTCAGGACCAAACCACCTTTTCGTTTCTATTTGTTTCTGGTGGATGCGCATATGTACTTTTAGTTGTCACCTGTATCACTACCAGGACATCAACAACATATGTAATCACTTGGAAGTAATTTTAACACGTGTAATATAAGTGACCCTAAATCTTCCCACTTATTACTATTATTATTATGAGATCCAGTTCGTACTTCAAACGTGTTTGAAACTAGAAAAGCGCTTTTATAGGGGTGAAAACATCGCGTGATGTGGGATACAATACGGAACATGCAATATCAAGCCTATTCATTTCTAACAAGATGTCTAGGAGACATTAAATAAAAATGTCAAACTTAATATGAAAATTTCATGTCATGATACCGCGATCGGGATCCTCTGCAGTTGCAACTAGCAACTAGCAACTGCAGAGGGCTACAGTAAAATGTATTAGAATCCCTTCTCAGCCATCGAATAAAAAATCAACAGATCAGATACTACAGTAACTAATAAACAGTAGAAATCATCGTTACAGTATTTTACCTACTCACTGTTCATCTACTCGCAGTTTACTGTTTCAGCTGCTACAGTAAATACATTGTCTACTCCACCGCAGAGGATCCCTGTTCGTGATACCGATACAAACAAGTCAAAAGTGACCTTGAGATTCGGACCTAGAGTGTGAGAATCCTAAAGGCCAATATTAGATGTCTTGTACCTAAGAAGAATTTCCTATTATAAACAGAGATAAGAGTATTTATAGTCCATTCTTAATCATATGTAGACTTTTACCAATAAAACCCCTTATATGGAAGCATGTTATAGGGGTATAGTGGTTATTTGTTTACCTAACTCTAAATGTGACTGCAAGTTTGCCATGGTATATGACCCTTTGTTGGGTCCTATCGAGGAGAGATGAAAGGATCGAACGGTCTAAAAGGGGTAAATTGGACAATTAAAATTTCTACTGAAATCTAAAACAAATAGCAACCTTAGCCTAGAAGAAAAGAAATACGACTACACGATTAAGCTAAAAGAAGTTAACAAAACAAGCAAGTAAAGATACTAAGAAAATTCAGAATTGAAAGCTTACAAGAATGTAGATGTTTAAATTAAATTGTGGAATAGTAAAGAGATAGATAAGAGAACACCGAATTTTTTCTAAGGTACCAAAGAGTTGGTACTCCTCCTTAGTCCTTGTTAGAGCATCCACTAAGGATATCGCTCCCCCTTAAGTCACCAAGACTCAAGTGCTCTCTCATTATTGTCACTTCTCTATCTTCGGATTAGCGAAATCAAACCAAGTACATAGCTCGTCCCGGGGCTTCCACAAGAACTCCAAGAGCTCACCGAGACACCTCCAATCATCAAAGACCGGATAGGTGTTGTCAACCACCAAGAGTAATAAACTAATAGCTTCACTTGATCAAGATCGAGCCTAGACTATAGCTAGATGCACACTTGCTACTCTCCCAGTACTAATGAGTCCGTAATCTTCAATTAGGGACTTAGAAATCAACTCAAGTGCTCTCTCTTGTTTTTTAATGACACACAGTGTATGAACTGCTCTGGGTCGCAAAAGAGCCAAATAAAACCAAGTGGAGGGGTATTTATAGGTTAGAGATTCAAATTTTAACCGTTGCCTAATCACCCACTTTTTATGTTAACACTAGATGATTTGGTGAGTATCTCCTTACTTACACGGACAATCCGGTGAGTACAAATTTCAATCCCCACTGTGCCAACTGTCATTAGCCGTTACTGCTGAGAAATAGTCTGGTGTTATCGTTCGACGAGCACACACTTAGCATCAGATCATCCTATGAGTACAACATAGCAAAACTGCATTTTTGCAACATTCTCTAAAAAATATGCTCCGATGAGGATTTCATTGCCATCACCAAACTATCCGATGAGTTGAACTTCTTCTTCCCTCGAAAACTTCTCTACAGGAAATCCTCCAGTGTACATATTTGTTCATCATCAGACTATCTGGTGAGTAGAACTCATTCACACAATCTGAAACAACCCTCTTTGAAAATATTGCTCCAGTGATGAGAGTCTAGTATACACATCATGATCACCAGACCATCTGATGAACTGAAACTCATACTTCATCACTTGCAATCGCCTTTGGAATAAATAGTCTAATGATTTCATCATTGCATCACCGAATAATTTGGTGAGTTTAACTTAATTTGGACACGTGTCACCCAGAAAAGCACTCGATGATTCCACAACTTTAATCATCGAACCATCCTGTGTATGAAATGTGTTTTCTGACTTAATAACCAAACATGATTCAGCAAGAACAAGCTTCACAAGACCGGATCATCCGATGAACTAAAAAGACTCTGAGCTCGTCCAATTCCAACTTTCTTGAGCTCCAGCTTCTTGACATCTCAACCGTGGGCTTCTCTGAGCTACCTAGTGCTAGAATTTTATAAGTGTGCATCAAACTAAGTCTAGACTCACTAGGTCAAGCTACTACTCTTAGCTCCTCTTTATAGTACGGTCAAAAGACTAAGAAAATAAACTTATACTACTCTAAGTGTTTTTCATCTCCTTTGTGACACTTAAAACTAGAAAATCCTTAATGTTGACACATATGTCCTTTGATCGTCCATATAATCGCTTTAGGGACCAAACATACCCAATTATCATTGTGAACTAAATTTTTGATTCCCTTCAAAAGAAATTGTTAGTCACAATGATACGGTTGTCATTAATCACCAAAATACTTATCATTTATCTAGGGGTCTAGATGCTACAAGAGGCTTCAAAGTAATCTTTGTTGGTTTGATGCAGATATTTAGCCGTGTCCTTTGAAGAATCCAATTTCTTTTTGCAGAAATATGCGATGTCGGGTAGGATCTTCACACCAGATTCGAGGGCTTCATGCCTCTCCTTCGAGTCTTGTCCTCAGCTTTAACGAAGTATTAGGGATGTCAGTTGGTACCATTGGGTTAGGTCCCTGTGGGTTTTAGACCCGACGGACGACGGTGTTGGATTTAGGTGAAAAAATGGCCTCGCGGGCCGTCGGGTTAGGGCCCCGACTCGAACCGGGTCCGAGTCCGGGTTCAGTTTTCCACTCGCAGGGCACCCGAAGCCTGAAAATCCCGACCACCCTTATCCACTCATCTGGCCCTCTTGCCTTATCCACTCACATGGCGCCTTATTCTCCACACCCAACTCATCTGGCTGAAGCATTGAGCAGATCTCGTCGCCGTGTCGCCATCCATGCTGTCGTGCTCGCATCACTGCCTCCATCTCGTCCTCATCCTCGTGGCGCTAGTTAGACGCATGACAATGCTCCTCTGTGCCATCGCGGGCGCGTATGTCGCACACTTGCTGGTCCTCGTCGTGGTCGTGCTCTGGTGCAACCCCTACATCCCCGACCGCCTCCTCCTCAGCGGCGGGTTCTTGCTCGCGTCAAGCTCCACCGCGCCGCCTCCGTGTCCCTCAACTCCCGCTTCCTCCTCGACCCCTCCATCCACACCACCGCCATCACCATCGCAGACGCTGACATCCTCCCTGATTGGCTTCTTTTCGCATTCGCTGCCTGGCAAGCGGCTCGCTCGGGCTCCCTCTTTGGTTTCTTCCCGAGGTCGCACCACCTCGACCTCACTCGCGGGCGGTGGGCGTACACGGCGGCACAACCAGGAGCCGCGAGCGGTGCATGTGGGCGTGAGAGGGTGCAATCATGGGTGGCGACGGGAGTGGCGACGGCGGGGGCTTCCATCCTAGTTTCTTCCTTCCTGGCTCCAGTGCCCTCCCCAACACTCGTGCTGCCCTCCCTAGCAAGCCCCGCCGCATGGCCACGCTGCCCTCCCCAGCACCCTCCGCTGCACGTGCCTTCTGCGCTGTCGGGTTTTGGGTCCCCATCGACACTAGGGGCGGGGATATTTTTGTGCCTGGTATTGATTTCGGGGCCAGATCGAGTTTGAATAATCGAGTTTCAGGTCAGATGTGGGCAACCAAAACCCGATAGAAACAGACCCGTTGCCACCCTAATAAAATATAGTCCCCCAGCGGTTCATATTCTTGTAAAATGTTCGATAACTCATTAAAATATGAGTTTATAAAGTAGATGCGTGTTTGATCGTTATTGTTAAATACAACATATGATTATATAGCACAGACTAGATGGTTGACAATGTGCTATGCGTCAGATTATTGGTGTTCGCCTTTGGTTCCCATGTGTCCGTACGGAATCTGTTTCTCTAATAATCAGTATTCACATTGACAGATATTCCTATCTGATTTTGTATCCGAAGGAAAATACAGTTTAAGATAGTATAACAACAGATATAATATCAGCAAGTTAATTTTTAAATATTTACCCTCACTTATTATCCGCAACAGGTAAGAATTAGCACACACAGGTGGGATGGACAGGGCGTCTGTGGCCGGCGTGGTGGGTGGGAGGTGATGGCAAGTGCAGTGATACCATTAAATAATTTAGATTCACATGTCGCATGTTTGAAGTAAGTATACGAGAGAAACAGACATTGGTATAACTATTTTATACATATTTCTCTCTACCTATTAAGTTTAATGTTATGCCTGCATTTAGATCCAATGGTAAAAAATATATTTTAAATATGCACCAATTAAGATTTTTACCTACGGATATGCGGATAAATTGTGCCATTGCCATCCTTAGTTTAAGATATAGTTTCACCTTGCAACTTGATGGGAAAGAAATTACCGTCTCATTAAAACACTCCCGCACATCAAAACAATCACGCCATTACGTCTTCTTCACCCTCAAAATATTCCATCAGCGTGCCCTTGCTTCCACCAGAGTTTGTTGGGATTGAGCAAAACCCGAGACCGCACCTCTCCGCGTGGCGATGCGTGGAGCAGCAGCTGCCGAGGCAGGCTCCCCGCGCTCGCCGGAGCTCTACGATCTCTCGGACGACTCCGACTACGCTGCCGCCGCCGCCTCCAACCACACGGTACTTGCCTGCCCATCCGACCGCTCCGCTCCCGATCAATTCGATGCATCCATCGTTCCTTTCGTTTGCTTCCGAGCGCGATTTGGGGACGGTGCCAGCGAACTCTTAGGTTACGCCGCTGGGATTGCTTTGCTCTTATTTTTTTGGGGAAGTGCTTTTGTTCCACGCCAATCGTTGCAGCAGTTGCCCCGTTCTCTGTCTGTCTCTACACAATTGGATTGGAGTGGTTAGTAGTTAGAAAATTTCTGGAAATTTGTTGATTCTGTTGGGGGTGCATGTTGTGGCGATGGCCAGCCTATGTTTCCCCTTTGGATCGAGCTGATACTTGTTTGGTGATCAAAGGCGATGCAGAGCGATTCGGTGGACAGAGGCTCGGACGAGACGCCGAGGGTGGACGTTGTTTACGAGAAGGAGCGTGTGACCATCCACCCGACGCAGTATGGCTCCGGCCGGATCAGTGGGAAGCTGCGCCTCTTTCTGCAGCGGGGATCCTTGTTCCTGGTGAGGGAATCCAACATATCTCCCTAAGTGGCTGGCGTTTATAGCATAAATGGTTCATTCGTATTTCTACATATGTATTTAGAGAATTGGAGTAATTTGCTGGAACATAGCGAATAACAACACTAGCAAATACTCTAGTAGAGTTCATATGATAGCTAGCATGTATTCCCTACACAACCTTCTATGAGGACTCAACCTGGGGCCTTCACGATTTTGCTAGGATGGCGAATAGTGTTACTAAATGGACTGCATGCTGTTTGGCTTATATTATATTTTGGTTAACATTACCTGTGCTAATGATTAGTAGCATGCTACTATTTCTGTTTAGTGTTTTCGTTTATATTTTCAGCAGTATATGTGATATTGGACTGGGAGAATCAAAATTTTGTGAACCTAGAGGATTGGTACTACGGTGCTACCTGGATGTGAATTTGGCGATGATTCCTGTCATTATCTAGTTGCTCATTTCCCCCTTTCTTTTGTTGATGTTTTGGTCAATATTTATGACAGAGTTGGGAGCCGAATGAAGGAGTCGATTCTTTGTCAAGCAGTTCAGTCAGTATGGAAATAGAAAAATGTATGGAAATCTAGTTTGTTTTGTAACTTTTGTTAATCATACTGGTATTTGGCAGTTGAAGCACAACAGTGATAATGCCTGATCCTATGCAGATAGAAATCTGTACACTATTAAGGCCTTGTCTTTAAGTGATGTACGCTTCATCCGTAGGCACACCCCAACATTTGGATCGGATTACATAATTATTGTTCTCTCATCAGGTGAGATGCTTTTCTATTTGTTTGTTCTTTCATACTGTTAGCTTGAAACTCCACATTATTTGCCTATTGGTGATGGTCTGATTAGCTACCCATAATAGCATTTCTGCATCTTCCATCTAGATAAAACTACTAACTACGTGGTGACGAAAAATTGGAAGAAAAGGGTATCACGTTCATTTCTCTTATCTGTTTACCTTTTGCAGGTCTGGCTTTTCCTCCATTCTATTTCTACAATGGTGGAATTCGTGAATTGTTTGCAACACTAAAGCAACACGTCTTCATTATCAGGTTTGCTTTTTTGGTTCAATGGTTCTAAACACTTGATCATGGTGGTTCAGTGTTTCATTTATTAATGCTTAAAATTTTGGTTCTAGCAAATGGAAAATGACATTATTTGGACTAAAATAACTGAGATTTTCTTTACGAGCGAATCATCAAGTATATAAATGACTACAAGTTGTCAATGGGGGTTTTGGATAGGATAACATCGTGATACCGTGTGAACCTATACTCTAGGAGATAACTACAACTGTTGACTTTGCAGCCCATGTAGGAGAGTTTATTTAATTTTGAATCTCTAGCATCAACTCTGCCCATTGAAAGGTAATTAAGTAGTGAAACATCGAAGCTTTCAGCCATAATGACCAATAGTCCTGAATGCAAATACTCTTTAACTTGTTCGTGCAATGTTTGTGGAAGACTTTTTCCTTGCATATTTGTTTCAAATGTTCTCTTCTATTTGAAGGTCGGATGATGATCCTAATGTATTTCTTGTCAACGACTTTCAAGATCCTCTTCAGGTGTGTTATCATATTCTAGGTTTTTTTTGGTAGCCACTAGCCAATAAACCATTCTCAACTGATATTGGAGTTTTAATATTCTACTGGTAGTTTACGCATAGTACCCAAAAAGTTCATTGTGGGCCTACCTGCCAAATAGTTGTATGGTGCCTTCAATAGGAAATTTTATAAAGGTCTTTCTTTCTCTGGCGGCAGCAGCAGCTGCTGATCTTTTGAGCCTGTTAAGTTTAAATTTCAGTCTTTCTGTATCATATGTGAAGAAATCTAGTCAGTCTTCTAACCTTTTTCCTTTTCTGACACAAATGTTGCCCAAATTGAGACCCACCTTACACCATTTCTGTCATTACCTTGTAGAAAAGCTTGTCATCGCTGGAGCTTCCAGGAGTAGCCTCAGGGGCAAATGCCATGTCATGGCAAAATTCACTCAGTTTCACTGGTTCAGTTGATGAGGCCAGACATGCTGGTGACGGCAAACATGGGGCATCTTCTAGCATGTCTCAGTATGGCTCAAAGCAAAAGAACAAATCAAACGATCCAGGTCGTGATCTTTCAATTCAAGTTTTGGAGAAATTCTCACTGGTTACGAAGTTCGCACGAGATACCACATCAAGCCTCTTTCGGGACAATAGTGGTGCTCATCCTTATGACCGGCAACAACAAGACTTTGTTTTGGACAATAAAGCAAGTGATAAGCACAAAAATCAGCAATCAACACCAGAAAAGGCTTTGACACCCTTAGATTCATTGGAGGTAATACATCTTGCATATTTGTTTCTGTATTCATTTAGGCACTACAAATTGTGCCATTATTTTACTACTTTTTGAAGTAGTTGCATACAAAATCGAGACCAAATCATTGAATCTATTGTGATATTAAAGTATGACTGAAGTAGATTCAACGATTTGGTCTCGAATCAATAACTTATCATTTGGTCTCGATTCAACGATTGTGATATTAAAGTATAGATTCTTTTTTCAGAGCTTATCATTGGATTCAAATAGTGCCACTAATTTCACATTAGCAATTAGGAACAAAGCCACTTCTACTGAGCTGAAAACTTAAGCTGCATGATCATCTTACATTCTCTCTAGTTCAAGACCACAATGGCTTAATCTCGAAACTAACCTCCAATCATCTGACTCATTTGTAGGCTTGTAGCCTCTGTAAATTATTTAACCAACATTTGCTATCAGTTTAGTTGAAAAACAAAAACATGAGTTAACAAAAACTTTTAAGCGAAAACGATTTGTCACTTAGTTTTGTCTCCTGACCTTTGATGCTGTTGAACGCTTTAGCTAGTTAGCCATCCATGATTGCAAATTGCACATACTTCAATTTATGTGACATCAGTTTCCCCGCTCTTTTGGCAGTCTGATCATTTACCTCTAGTGTGGGGAAAACAAAGAGATCGTCCGTTAAGTGTTGAAGAGGTAACGCCTCTTCGATTTCTTATATATCTTTTTGAGTACTTAATTTAAACATCTTTGTGTTTTTCTAAGTTCAATTGATTCACTACGTTAAAAGTCTTTGCTGTAGTTATTCTGTGAACATAGCAGCATGAATTATTACTGGATCCATAACTGAGTGTACTTGATACATCACTTGACTGTACAATGAGACAACTCCAACTTTAGGTTTCTGGTATATGTATTAGCATGAAGTACTATGACCCTCAGGACAACCAAGTTTCTGTTCACTCTTGTTTCATGTGATACTTAAGTTGGAAATATACACGTTCCCAGAATCACTTTTGGCTCAGACTCTAGGTAGGGACCCTGAGGCACAATTTTATTTTTAAATTATGTCTTGGCCTGAGGTACAATTTTATTTTTAACTTATGTCTTCCATTCCAAGTAAACCTTTAGGATGGTGGTATTCTAATGGAACTGTTGCCCAGAAATTTTCAAATCATGCTTTTCCTGGCCGAAGTAATAAACCTTTGGATCAAGTACTTAAATCTCTTATATGAATAACACATTTTTTCAATGTATAGATAGATGATTACATGGATCAGCTTATGTGAAATTTCAGCCTGTAAGAACTGTCCTACTTTAAACTATATATCATGATCCTGGTTTCTTGGAACTTCTCCGCCAACCATCTAGCAATATTCCTGTATTAATCATGCCGTCAGCACCTGTTTTCCTCTCTGAAATCTTCTGTTGTTTGTTTGAAAATTCTTTGGGCAGTGGAGAGCTTTCTTAGATCCTGAAGGTAGAGTTATGGATTCAAAGGCACTGAGGAAAAAGGTTTTCTATGGGGGAGTTGATCATGCTTTGAGAAAAGAGGTTTTATACTTAACCCCTGATTTTTTATAACTAACGTTCAAGGCCTTCTTGTACATATATTCTGATATTGGACATATAGGTCTGGAAATTCTTGTTGGGGTGCCATGAATATGATTCAACATATGCTGAGAGGGAATACCTTGCTGCCATGAAACGAGCAGAATATGAAGCCATAAAATCTCAGTGGAAGGTCAGTCAAGGTTCATAAGTGCCATGCTGCATTTCAGTCTGCCTGAGCCTTTGTTTACTACATAAATTATTGATGCTGGATGATACATATTATCTTCCACTATATTTAGGTATTATATGATTTAGTATTTATCATAGAGTTTTGTTTTAACTCTGGATGAGTGTTTGTAAGAAGGTGGAAACTAAATCATGTGCCATTATTTTGGGGGCCTGGGCATCAATGACCGCCTTTTTCTTTTGGACTTTTCGATCACCGACTAGGGGTTTGTGGACATATGCGCTGTGGTAGATATAGATATACCACATGTCCTGTTATTGAGGACCTCGTTTAAAAAAAAATGCCATCTAGAAGTTACAGAGTTTGAAGTTTTGAGACCTGTGAACTCTGAGGAAGACTAAGCACATAATTCTCCATTGACTAGTCCTTTTTCTGAAACTGTATTGCTTGTTTTAATACTAGCACTCTCGTTACTCCAATAAACGTATTGTTAGTCACTTTCAGATCCTCTGTTTTCATCGGAACATTGCTTTCACATGTTAAGACATACATTACTCTTCATTTAAACAAGTATGCATGATTCTGCTTCATACCATTTGCAGAGTATCTCAGTCATTCAAGCTAAAAGATTCACCAAGTTTAGGGAACGAAAGGGCCTTATTGACAAAGATGTGGTATGAATAAATGTCCTCTTGTCGTCTCTACTGACATCCTATTTGCAATTCTGCATTATACCATTCTACCTTACATTGATGCTGTAATATTTTTCTATCAAGGTGAGAACAGATAGATCCATTCCCTATTATGAAGGAGATGACAATCGGAATGTTGTAGTTCTACGTGACATCCTGTTGACATATTCCTTCTACAATTTTGACCTTGGTTATTGCCAAGTAAGTTTTCATCTTACAATGATCCATGTAAAATTATTAAAGCTGTCTTTCATTTAAGTGAGAAACACAATGTTCGCTAGCTTTCTTCTGTTACTTACGTCAATTCACCCTTTTGAGGGGTTGATGTTTGAGACAATGACATCACACATATATAAAAAAAAAACTATTTTGATTGGTCATATGAAAATAGTATAACTGGATTTGTTGTGAAAAATATTACCATAATATATCAAGTTCACCGTTTTTATTATCAATTTTATAAAAAGTAGCAGTCAAAGTTCCATATTTCAGAGCTTGAGTACGAAATGTCTAAGGCCCTGACAGATTTTCATTGTTTAGGTACTTCTACTTTTGGATCTGCCACTGTAACTGTTAAGTTATTAACCGGCTTAGGTGTCCTATCCTAGTAGATATTTGTACGTACAAGGCTACAAACATGGAATTTTCTCGTACATTTACCTATATTTCTGCTGTACTGACTCCTGCAGCAGCATTCTGTTGTTAGATTGGCTGTTTGGTTGTTGATCCTAACCCAGTAAATCTTGCTGTTATTTTCTCGTTATTGATAATGATATTCTGAACTGATCATTTGGGATACAAAAGTTGAACTTAAATATTATAAAAAAATATTTTCTTGTTTCTCTTTTGAAATGGAGTTCACGTTTTTTTTTAATCTATTTTCTTCCTCCAACTATATTACAATATTAGTGTTCTGTATTCCAGGGAATGAGTGACTTTTTGGCACCTATACTTTATGCCATGGAAGATGAGTCCGAATCATTTTGGTGCTTTG
Organism: Phragmites australis; assembly: GCF_958298935.1. Taxonomy (NCBI): domain Eukaryota; kingdom Viridiplantae; phylum Streptophyta; class Magnoliopsida; order Poales; family Poaceae; genus Phragmites; species Phragmites australis. The sequence continues at coordinate 40,012,055 of NC_084925.1, read as the reverse complement.
CTACCTTAATGGAACGGCTAGGAGCCAATTTTAATCGTGACCAGAATGGCATGCATGCTCAACTACTTGCATTATCCAAGGTATGTCTGGACTCTACATTCATCATGCCAAGTGCTGAGTGAGTAGCTAAGTAGCCTCATGTTGCTCCTTTTCCATTTTCCAGTGTTATGTGACAGATTCCAGTAAGGGGTCGATATCATCTCAATATAATTCTACTAACTGACTTACCTAGTACAAATATGCAAAGCCATTTTTTTCCATTCATATCTTTTGATTATGCTTATACCATTCTTATATGGATTCCTCAGTTCCTTTTCCTATGATTTTGAGCCTTCATATTATGGGGGAAAAAATGTACAGCTTGGTACAAAACTTACTGTTAGAATGCCAAGGCGCTCTATATCCTTTGAAGGCTTTAAGCTCTTAAAACTTTTTCACATGTCGTTGCATTCATAACTTCTCAATGGTACGATGCTATCAGTACTGATGAATGCCTTTCAGTTTCAGCATAGGGCTCACAGCAATTACTTTTGTCCATACAGTAATCTATGGATATACAATGCTACTTTTATACTTTTTTTGCTATTTTTTTTCTTCGGCTGCGTACATCCCTGGATGTAGAGGCTGGAATATTTTCATTATCTCGATGACATAAAACTCCTTTCATCTTCTATGTGCCTCAGCTTGTGGAGCTTCTTGATCCTCCATTGCATAACTATTTTAGGCAGAATGACTGCTTGAACTACTTTTTCTGTTTTCGCTGGGTTCTTATACAATTCAAAAGGTAATTATTTTCTTCTCTTTTTATGTTTTACGTGCTTTCCATCTCGCACACTTGAATTTCTTTGAAGTGTCATTTGTTATACATGTGTGACGAATCAGTTTGGCTTTTATCTTTGAATTTTAGAACTATGCTGTAGGTCCCTTTAGTGGCTTATATAAATCTTGATATAATAAATTAAGAAAATATTTTCCATAACTTAAATGTTATAAAATTGAAGTCTTCAAAAGGCCCTCCATAACATGAAGCTATACTTTGCTTCTGAGAAGCAAAAAGGTGTAATTTCACCAAACTGCTCAGCAGCATGGGTCTTTGTAATTCATACTTGCTGGGATGACTGTTACAGAACCTCACTGTCGCTTGCTAGTTTGCTACAGCCTATTTATATATGGTAAATCTATATTGGTTGGTAGTACCAGTACCTTGCAGCTACTCTCTATCAGTCCTACCTGGTAAAGCATTGATCAATGGCCATTAATGATCATGTTAGTAATAATGGAAGTTCTGTGGCCAACTTTATTTACGAACTGCCTTTGTTTTGCTGGTGGTCAATTGAAACCAGTCTGAGTTCAGACCTGGTCTAACCTCTTGGCAGTTTGTAAAAAGGATACGATTTTTTCTTTTATGGCTAGCACTGGTTGCTAGTAAAGTTGTTTCCTGGTCTACCAGTGGTAACTGGAGGAAAGCTGAAGTGCTTCATACTTTCGTTTTCCTATCCTTTTCATAGTATGTTTTGCTGACAAAGATGAATTGTGTGAGAAATCAACTTATTCAGTGAATTCCAAGCAATTGGCCAATTACCTAGAATGAAGAAAATGTGGTTAAGCAGTTATCAGGTATATATTCTAAATTCTAAGACATTTCTTATGGATTGCAGGGAGTTTAGTTTTGACCAGATCATGCTCTTGTGGGAAGTTTTGTGGACCCATTATTTGTCAGAACACTTCCATTTGTACTTGTGCGTGGCAATCTTGAAAAGATACCGTCGGCAAATTATTGGGGAGCAGATGGATTTTGATACCCTCCTCAAGTTCATCAATGAGCTCAGTGGTCAGATCAATCTTGACAAGGCTATTCAGGACGCGGAGGCATTATGTACTGTTGCAGGAGATAACGGGGCTGCTTGCATTCCGCATGGAACCCCACCTTCCATGCCCATTGAGACCGATGGCGGCCTGTATGTGCAACAAGATGAGGTCCTGTGATACCACGGGTCACCTTCCCGAAAATGTTTACACAAAAGCATTGCATTGGTTTCTGCTATGTGCCGGTTTCATCGTTGATACCATAAATGATAAATTTGATCAATTGCAAGCTTACATCTGTGGAAGAATTGTGGCATCTATATATTTAACTTTACTCTGGATGAAACCACAGTTGACACTACACTTCCTTTTCTTAATGGAAATGGATTCTCTACGAGACGCCTTGTTTTGTCCCACCTCCTATTTCTGCCACTCGATCTACTGGTAATCAACTCCCAGGTCTGGTAGGTCTATTCCTGCGCTCCCTGCTTATGGAGCCCTTATGCTCTTTCAAATGAAGTGAAGATGAGACTGGTCCGGGTGAATCCTGTAGAAACTATTGTTGCGGTGGCTGTTATTTTTTCCCTCCAGGAAAAGGTACGTATCGTTTAGGCCAATTCTAAACTCTTGGCGGTATCTTGGGAGTTCAAATCCAGCCAATCTGCAAAATGAGGAACACTAAGAATAGAACTTTTAGTTTTGTATGAAAAGCCAACCGGTGTTGACAAGGGTCGTGAGCTTGCGCTAGTTTTAGGCGGTGGTTCAGCCTGGCAACGACGTGATGACATGAGCTTCCACCGTCGCCGGGCAAAATAATTTGGTCGCGAAATGTGGCTTGAAAAGAACATTGCAATGATGATGCAGGGAAACTATTCACGGTTTCACGCATATTTCAAGCTTGGAAATGGCACATATCTGGCGTAAACCCGTAAAAGTAGATGCCACCGCTATGCAAAAATCTGCTTCAAACCTGGCGCTTTTGCCCCAGTATCCGGAAAGATCACACACGTGTCGCGCAACCGAAATTAATACCATCGAAAATTCGTGGACAACACCAGCCCCACGGCCTTGACCAAAGCGCTGCGCGTGCCCTTGGGAGCAAAGTGGACCCTTGGGCTAGATCTCCTGGTCTGTCCAAGCGACTACACTGTAACTATCCATCAGTCCATCCAACATCAACTCCAACAACAAGAAGCAACCAGGCACAAAGCCAAGACAAGATTAGATGCCTCGGGCCCGCGAAACATTCGCGCCGCTCCTGTCATGGTAAATGAGGAGGGTAAGCAAACAAACAGCCCTCTCGTGCAAGTTTCCCTTTCCCTGTCTTCGAAAAATGGTGGAGCTTGTGAAGGTGGTCGCCATAGAAATGATCAGAAAAGCGATGCGAGTGCAACGAATCACAACAAAAGATAATACCACTAATCTACTATCTATCATGAATTAGTGGTTTTGCTCGTCAGCTTCCAGCACGAAAGACAATTGAGCCTTATTTGTTATTTGTTTTTTATTTTGATTATGAACTCTAACCCTAAAAATAAAAAAAAAACAAATTGTCCCAATATAAGTTTATTCTCACAATTCACAAGTCAAGTTATACGATAAAATCTCATAATTAATAATCTGATCAGAAAAAACTTACACAAATAATACATACAGGATTAGATTACAATCTAAAACTAAAACAAATAGACTCTGAGTGCTTTAGTTAACTATTGGTATTATTGAAATATTGTGGATAAGAGAGGAAGCTGCACACTCCAAGGATGTCCTTAATCCAAGGATAAGGTGCGCACTCGTGCACAATTCTACTTTCTGAAATACCGGCAATGCCATACTTGCACGAAAAGGCACTAGTACAGTAGTACCAATCATGCATGCTTCTTCTCCTGGCCTACGTATTCTGAATTGCCGCAACAGCTTTTTGCCTGAAGAACAAGGATTGCCTAACTGCTCACTTTATAAACCAAATTAGGGCACTAATATCCTTGCAAGCAGATGAAGAGTCGATGATTAGATACAGTTAGCTAGACATTCCAAGTGAGTTATTAACGACATAATGGCAGGTCCTAACACTTTACGGAAGAGATTAGAGCACAAAGTGCACGGTGATGACAGAGGTCATGAAACTGGGCGGGAATAATGGAATTAATACTACCTTCTTTTCGTGTGGAATCTGAAGTCAAGATTGGACGTCGAGGTATAATGTTGTTGCATGTGCAGAATTCCACTTCTCAAAAAGAGCTGCAAGCCGTGTGATTACTTAGCGGCTACTGGTAGCACTCGTCTCTGAGCTTCGAGTAGGCCGCGACGCGAGGCCTACCCTGATGTACGCTGATTTGAAGCTAGAACAGTGAATCTATCGGCCATGACATTATGCTGCGATCTCTGAAGCACCTTCTGGTCATCTCTAATACTAGCCGCTTCATACTTCAATTTGCGCACCTTTTCTCCCTAAATTTTTTTGTAAAAAACTACATGCACGCTTACATTCAGCACAGGCCGCTTGCACACATGCTGCAGGTGGACTGTCCAAATTCAGTCGGAACACTGTTACTTTTGATCACGGCACATCGCATCCTAATTAAGAGTCTGTTTGGTAAAAAAAAACTGTATTTTTTATTTGAAAAGCTGTTTTTAGAAATAGACTGTTAGTTTTTTAATAAATTTTTAACTTCTCAGCATATAGTTTTTTAAAAAATTGCCTCTCAACGAGCTTTTCTTTAAAAAAAAACTTCTTTAAAACCTTATTTATTCTAATTTCTAGCTTGTGACAGCAGCCAAAACAGAACTAGAAACAACAAACAAACAGAGCATAACTTAACCGAGTCCTAAGGGGAGCGTCATGATCCAAATCCGGTCGAAACACCACCTTGGGTTCATATAAAAAACTTCAATGACGAATGCCAAGAAAAACAAGTCTAGGCTTCGTAAAAATAAATCACAGGATTTTCCTAGAATTTGACGAGAAGCCGTTCAATTCCCGTTGGAATCTATAAACACACGCCACTCGGTCCCGACAGCCCCGCATGGATGCGGTCGCTCATCCATCGGCTCACCTCACCTCACCTCACCATCCCCAGCTCGTCAGCGCCCCACTCCGTTTCCATGTCAATGATAGCGAAGCGCAGAATATCTCGGCAGTTGGCGCACGATTCAAGTAGCAACCAGCTGGGCTTTTGGTTAAAGATCCAACTGGTCTCTCCGTGGCCCAACAACCTGGGTGCCCCTCGTGACAACCCTTAGGCCATGCCTCTTTGCCTAGTGTGGCCCACCCGGTCCGTGCTTTTTGCCCAGCCGGCGAGAGAATAAAGTCGCCGTGGATGAAAGAAAAGGGGTAGAAGTGGATGAAAGAAAAGGGGTAGAAAAGACGAAAAGGAAGAGGAGAAATGGTAGTTCCATTTCTTTAAAACTCCAGTACAACCTGTAGACTTATATGTATATATACACACACATATACACCATCATACATACATACATACATATATATATATATATATATATATATATATATATATATATATATATATATATATATATACAGCCATCTATTGAAGAGGAGATACGCAAAGCTTGTAGATTGACGAAAAGATGTGTCGCTTATCACTAAAAGAAAATTCTATCTTGGTGAGACACACAAGTAGCAAATATGAGGTTTGATTTCTAGTGGATAGAGGTATAACCATCTTCATTAACTATCTAAGCCGATGCTTGGTTCTAAGTAGTTTCATTGTTAAGCCCTAATGATGAGGAATAAGTGGTAGTATTACTTGGGATTTGTAAATTGTGAAGGACACTCTAAGTTGTGCTTAGCTTTAGGATTAAAAGAATAATTCGGTCCCATGGTCTAGATTAGTTGTTATTTAAGATAAAGGGAGGGAGAAGACCATGGTCTTCAATATTTGTAAAATATTGGACGTCATAAAAGATGCTTCAAGTAGTACAGGGCTATGCAATCTGCCATATTATTTTTAGATATCACTATCTAATTTCGCACAGAACCGTGCCTGATTAAGCCGTGTGGATAATCATTTGGTACTACTTAGTGAAGTCTGATGATGATAGATGAGTGTAATATAAATTAACAATGACAAAATAATGTAATCTACTTTCATATCAATCATGATTCAGGAATGGGAATATACTAATTAAAGGTTCCATGCATTAGATTTGGTACATCAAAATCTCGATAATTTATTGTGGGTTATTCTTTTATGAATAAATTCACTTCTGCTGGATGCACCCACATAAGGGAGGAGAGGAATGGATATATTCGCAATCTGATTTGCTTTAGTATTATACAATTTAGGAGCAACACTAACGAGTAATTATTAGCTTTAGTTGCAAAGAAAATAAAGGGAGAGAAGAAAAAGATCGGCAAAGTTCATTTAACTAACACAATGATGAGCATAAAGAATCGAGCGTAACTCAGTTGGCACGAGCTGTAGACATAGAACAGTGCTAAGCTATTAGACTCAACAAAATTCAAGCTACCAAAGATGGATGCACTAATCTTACGGGCATAGTCACTGTATCATCACAGCCGATCACTAGTTTTAAAATTCAGCACGATCAACACTGACACAATCGTCTCTTTCTCTCCCCTCCCCCCCCCCCCCTCCCCGAATACTTTGCGTTATGTATTTGCTATATAGTTTCTGTACTAATGGATTAATGCATCGTGGGCACTACACCATCACAGTTTCCATCGAATTTTGTCATACAGCAAAACCACACTCGTATTTTTCAGTTTTCCAAACCATTTGTTCACATAACCAAATGTAAAGAACTCCAAGTAGCTAGAAGACAGGGCTGACCCGGAAGGGGGCAAGCGGGCCAGCCGCCCCGAGCTCCCTCCTAGTTATACATGTATAATACTCATATAGTTCTAATCTGTCATTCTGCCTTCTACGCCGTCTCCCTGGAGCAACTACTCGAATTCCTCAATAGTTGGCGTGTCCTCGGTCGCCACCCTCACCTCCTTGACTCCTTCAGGCCTTGGCCGCCGCGTGGAGCTATCATTTCTAGTAAGTCATCATGTCCTTAGGAAGAAACAATTTGATAAAACTGATTACAATGCATAAATTTTACAAGTTGAGAAGACTTTAAAGTTAATTACCTTTTTTGTTACGGTTGATATGGCAAATACTTCATTGAAAAATAGATTTGAAGAGCTCCAAGCATTCAAAAGTATATTTTGATTTTTACTAAGGGCCTGTTTGGTAGAGTTCTGATTCTGTGGTGAGAGTAATTCTGTGGTGAAAGTAGAGTGTGAGTGATTCTGTGGTGGAAGTGATTATGTTTGTAAAATCGTTTGGTATGCTAGTGGTGGAAGTGATTCCTGAGAGAATATTGTGTTGAAATCGAGGGGAATTAGGTGGAAGCTAGTTTTTTCAACTCCCACCTCGCTATACAAAACGAGAAGTGATTTTCGCGTAGAATCACTCCCCAACCAGCCCGTTTGGCAGCGCTGGGAGCGATTCCAGCGCGGAATCAACTCCCAGAGCTCTACCAAACGAGGCCTAAACTTGACAACCTTGAAGTCATTCGATGATAGTGAACTGAAATATTACTGTGTTAAATTTGCAAATACTTTCTCTCTAGATGATTCATATATTATTTAGTTAAATGATATAATGCCTGAGTTAATGGTTATACAATTGATTTTGCCCGGTAGACTATTGTCTTCTATTAGAATTTTTTTAGTATGTCAGAGAAGCAGATTGTTATCCTAATGTTTCTATTGCTTATCAATTTTTATTTATTGTGCTTGTGATTGTGACGTTTGCTGAATGAAGCTTTTTAAAGTTAAAATTATTGAAGGACTTTATGCATTGAGGAGAAATCTCTATGTGAGATTGATGTTGCAACATCAATGACTTCGCATTTGAAAATATTAGAATAAATTGTTTAAGATGATATCTAACAAGTATTTGAGGTCAGTGTTATTTCTTATATACTTTAAGTCTTTATTAGAATTTTTTTTAATACACTAAAAATTATCTTTACAGTTTATACATTAATTAATTTTGTATATCTCAATTCAATGAGTCCGTTTTTAGTTTTAGTCTTAACCACCAAAATCTCAAATCCCACTGCTAGAAGTCTAGAACCACCTCACAACAAAGCTAATTACTAATTAAGCATGTAAGTGATCAGTAATATTGTACATACACCATTGCCAAGCCCTCCAAATTACAAGAAACAAAAGCCCAAATTATGCAAAATGCATTCATGCATGCATGCATTACATACAAAGCTGAAGCGCAAAGTGATTTTTTTGCTAGCTCGTCAGACTCGTAGCAGGTAGATGCTGAGCTCGGGGCCGCCGCTGCCGTCCGGGTTCATCATGTAGAACGCCTCCGAGTCCCTGGAGCCCACCACCCGCTCGAACCTGGCCCGCATGTACATCAGGTCGCCCTCCCCGGCGCCGACTCCAGCGACGTCGTCGGGGAGCACGCCGGCGCCAGCGGACACCGGCTCGACCGCGCCGAGCACCTTCCACTCGTCGGCACCGCACTCCCGCCGCACTGCGAACCCGCACTTGCGGCCGTTGCAGTACGCGCGCCACGTCGGTTCCTCCAGCAGCGCTCGCCGCTTCTTCCCTGCATAGTATGTTGCCGTGTTAATGTTTCCGGTGTGGAAATGAAGTTGTTGGTTTGGCGCTATGTGTCGTTGTACGTACCGGCGGCGAACGGCGGCTTCTCGCACTCGAGCGCTAGGCGCACGAGGCCCGAGGACATCTCCCTGACGAGCGCGCCCGTGGAGTAGGCGGCCATCTCGACCAGCAGCACGGGCGCGGAGCGCGGGTCCGTCTGCAGCGCCACGTGCACGCGTCCGCGGCGCCGCCCGAACATGGTGCCCGTCACGCACGACCCCAGCTGCCGCCGCCGCCGCCGGTGCGTGATCGCCGCCAGGAACGCCGACCGCAGCAGCGCCAGCGGGTCCGCGCACTTCCTCGACGACGACTGCTCCGTGGGCTCATCGGCGGCGGGCGCCCCCTCGGCCTTCTCACCCTTGCTCTCTTGGCCGCCGCTCGGCCCGCCGTGCTGCTGCGGCGCCTTGCTCGAAAGCCTCTTGGTCAGCCACGGGAAGTTGCCGCCGCCGCCTCCACCGTTCGAAACGCTGGTGACACTCCTCGATCTGGGGAGGGGCAGAGGGGAGGCTGCGCGGAAGGCCCTCGCCATCATGGGATGGCTAAGCTAGCTGCGCAGCCTGCGCTCAGCTCAGCTCTTCTGCGTGGCGGGCGGGCGGGCGGGCGTGAGTGAGCGCGCGCGGCGCGTGACGCTAATAATGGGCGTGCGCGCACGGTGCGAGTGTTTGATGCGTTTCTTCCAGTGGTGACGCCGAACGCTTTAAGAGGTTGGCAGCTGGGTGTTGCATGCGCGGCGCGGCGCGGCTCAAGCACTTTGGCAAAGCGGTCGGGCAGTGGCGAGCGCGCTGGGGACGCCCGTGTGGCCGGCGGCCGCGTAAATACACTGGCACGGTCGAGAGGGACACACGTACGCGAGGGGAGGGAGTGGTGGCCTCACCGACCGACCGACCGGGTGGGCAGGGCCGCAGGGTGCGTACGTGTGTGCACGGGCGTCTGTGCGCTTGTGTGGGTGCAATGGGCGGCAGATGGGAGAGCGCACGGGGCGTGTCGCCGTGTGCGAGAGCCTCATGGTTGACGCTGACACAAGTGACATTTGTACTGCTCCACTTCGCTTGTACCAGTACTAGTAGTATCATCGTACTCAATGCTACTATTGGTTTCGTACGCCTGGGGTTCTGTCACTTAGGTGTAATGCGCGGATATGAAATATATAGGCCTCGGAACACATGTACCCGATACCAGCGGGTTCAGAATGTTCCGTGTGTTCTCGAGATCTGGAGCAGGTTAGTGAGGAAAAGTAAATACAGATTAGAAAATAAAATTACGCTGGCTCTCACCTATGTGTACGCAAATTACGCTGGATCTTACCTATGTGTACACCACATGTATCATATAAATAGATATCATTCTCTCTTCTTTTGTTTCTCCCCCGACCCTCACTCTCATCCCACGGTCTCTCTCTTTCCTCCCACCGATAAGGCCTCGTCGGAATAGTGGTTTCCTTCACCAACAAGCGTAGCTTCAGCGAGATCTGACCTTACCTCGTAGGGTGTGCTAGGGTTTTCGGAGAGATGACCTCATGGATGCTAGATTCAGCGACGACGATGGCAACCAAAAAGGTATGATGGCTGGCACGACCCCTAAGACAACGAGAGGGAGCGATGGGGCAGTAGATCTAGCCCTCTTCTTCTTCAGGTGGCAAGATCTTAACAGAGGTTTCGGGCTTGCTCCAACGAAGGGTGCTTGGGGATGAGCTCAGGGACAACATGGGGGACTCATGGGTGATCTCCTACTTCGGTCTTTGGCCTCCATTGAGCCCAGGTGGGGACCTCCTCTTCTCTTCCTCCTTCTCTCCTCTCTCTCTTTTCTCTCTCTCTCTCTCTCTCTCTCTCTCTCTCTCTTTCACTCGGTGGGGAAAAATGAAACTGTGGGTGGATGGATATGTACTAGTCAAGGGCTTAAGTGACGGTTATGTGTACTGGCGGTCGGACCGTGAGGTAGCTCGGTCAGACCGCCCGGGAGCAGAGACTCTGCGAGTTCTGCACGCCACTGGCGATCAGACTAGTGGCTGCTCGGTTGGATCTCCAGGGGGGGGGGGGGGGTTCTTGCAGACTTCTTTCTAAAAGGTTTGGGGGTTTTGGGTAGGGTTTTGGAGATGATTATGGAGGCCCAACATACGTGGTGGAAACGTGTATACGCCAAAAGCATATATTTTCAAAACATTTTAAATACTTAAAACATAATTTTAAAACACTATAATATTTATGCATGCTCCAAGACCGAATTAAGATTTTTGGACCGTGACACCGATTCCTCCTCCTCCTCAAACTCTCCAGTCTCTAAAATGAGGTGACACAAAGAACACAAACGCACAAATAAATACAAATAAATTTGAAATAAATATGAAATTGATACAAATAGATAGGATTTGAATTTAGATGAATATCAGTGAAAAAATCGTCGAAATAAGAATTGAAACGGAGGAGATATGAGCTTCGGAAGTTGTGTGGCAATTAAATTCGAAAAAAGAAAAGGAAAGAATATTCCCTGAAATATTCTCTAGAGAACGAATTTTCAGAAAAAAGAGAAGTTACTGTGCTAAGGTACTGTTTATTTGAGCCATTTATTGAGCAACTGGGTTTTTACTGTGTGAATGGGCTGTTGGGTTTTTCTGGGCTGGGCTATTATTCTTTTGGGCCGTGCGGGTCGCTCGGGTCTACAGGCCACTGGGCCATGGCGGCCCAGTCCAGCCCAGGGACAACGACGCCCGACCGAACGGGTGAGGCGCCGCTGGGTCGCTGGCTCACGGTGGCAGACTCGTCGGCGCATCGCCGGAACAGCCTTACCGGCCGCCGTTCTCGACGTAGAAAGTACTAGGAGCAGGAGGGTATCACGGAGATTCCGTTTTTAGTGGAATTTAGCCGAGGGAAGGGACGGGGAGAGCTGACAGCATGCCGCCATTGGTGCGGGTTGCCGAGCTCGTGGAGAGCTTGGTAAAGGGCGAGGGAAAGGGAGGGAGCGGAGGGAGAAGGTGGTGGGGCTTGGGGCGGTGCTTGAGGTGGCTCATCGACGGCAGGGCTCGAGTCGACGAATGGGGAAAAGGAGAGAGAATGGGGAGTGTGTCTACCTTGCTCGGGGAAACTGACGAGCTAGGGGTGGCGGTGTCTTGCCTGGGCCTTATATAGGCGGAGGAGGGAGGATGATGGCGGCAATCGGGTGACAAACGCGGCGGACATGCCAGCCATGGCATGCGGCTTTTGGCGAGTGGCGGGACCGGCGTTAACGAGCACCAATGACCAAGCGCGCGTGCAGGTACAGAGAGAGAGAGAGAGAGAGAGATGGAAACAACCGGACCGGCATAGAATTGCTGTGCACCCGTACGCAGCTCGGTCCGCGCGGGTGTTGTGCGGTCGTCGCCGGCTCTGTGCGCGACAACCTCACGGAGAGGGGAGGGAAGACAGGGTGGCGGAGGCGGCACGACGCGGTATAGGCAGGCAGGGTCCACGGCCGGTGAGCTCGGGCACGCGTGCGAACGACGGGCGCGGGAGGGAGCTGTTGTTGCTGCTGGTCGCGAGGAGGAAGAAAGGGGCGGTCGGTCGGGCTGGGCTGGTCGGCGAGTTGGACTGGCTGGACTGAGCCGTCGCGCAGGAAGGAGAGAAAAGAAAGGGAGGGAGGGAGAGCCCGGGGATGGGCTAGGCCGAGAGAGGGGTCTATGCCGCGGGAAGGAAGGAAAAAGAAAAAGGGGGAGAGGGTTGGACGGAATTGAGCCCAAGAGGAGGAGAAAAAGATAAAGGTTTTGGAATTTGATTTGAAATAGATTTCTTTTGAAATTTTTTTGGATTTTGGATTTTTTTTTAAAAAAACTGTGATATTACATAGAATCATGATTATACGGTTCGATCCCATTAAGAAAAAAACAATGCTACCTAGGATACCGATCCTGACAACCTTGCTTGTGATGTTCTTTTCAGCCACCTGCCGAGTCAGGACATGATCTGTAACCCAGGGATGGAATTGGAATAATTACCTGGTTGTGCTCATGCTCTAGTTGTTGTCCAGTCATTGCCAATTATCCATCCGCCTAACCTTGTACCAATTCTATATCTACTCTCGGTCCCATTTCCGAAGGCCGCAGGAAGCACCGGTGAAAGAGCACAACAGCACCACATGGTGGTGGTAGTAGTGCTCGGACAATTCAGCCAGCCATGTGGGGGGTAGCCGGGTAGGAGTGCGTTCTTTATTGCCATCACCAAACCATGCAATGCGTACCTTACTTCGCGGCACTATTGGTCTGCGATCTAATACTGTAAGCGAGGCTCACTCACTGGTCAGCACTCGAATCGATCGTCACCTCAGTTATATGATTTCGGAGTCGTCAATTGGAAAGTGTCGATGCAACAGTTGCTATATCTCTCTTCATTTCAACAAATGTGAGGATCGCCAGAAATATCATTATATTTGATCAGAGTATAGAACTACTGAGATCTGAAAAAAAGACATTGTATTCCGGCTCAAAATAATGTAAAACAATCCTCATCATGAGCACTAAACTGACTTACACGTAAGCCTTTTATTGATTCATTCTCTCCTATCAGGCTAATCAACTAATCGGAGTTCTGGAGAGAAGAGAGAAAACGGTCCTGAACCTCGGCGGCAGCGGCTTCTTCACGGCTCCTCAGGCAGTGGCAATGCAGCGGGCACCTCCCCCACGGGCGGCGGCTTCGCCTCCCGCCTGTCCGTCCGGCGAGGAGCGCGCCACCGGCGGGCCAGCCTCGCGCAGTCGTACCGCTCTTCGGGCCCCTCGGCCTGGCCCGCGCACACCCGGCCGAAGACGCAGGACAGTAAGGTGAGCACCAGGACCGCCGTGAGCACGGCGAAGAACGTGCCGATGGACCCCGAGCTGTGTGCTGCAGGCACGGTCGCCACGCCCGCGCCTGCACCCGCGGCGGAGCCCTGGTAGCCGTAGCCAGGCAGCGGCGTGACCGTCGCCGGCATCGTCGGCGTGGTGGTGCTCGCCGCCATTCTTGCATCCAGAGCAAGACGATGGAACAGTAGTGACGCGCGAGCTAGAGGAGGTTACGCTATGCACGTAGGATGAGCAATGAGCGAGGCGGAGGCAGCAAGAGGCTTCGGCAAAGGCGTCTCAGCTGCTTTGCGACCCGGCGATGTGTCAAAGGATTAGAGGAAAGTAAAGTTCAAGAAAAAATGAGTAGAAAGTCTGCGAGGCTGGCTTTTTGTGTGGATCGCGAGTGGAGATCAACATGGAAAGGGTGCTCAGTGGGATGGTTGGTACTTGGAGTAGGAGTGGAAACAAGCAGAGCCAAGCCAGTCAGGCTCGGCTCGGTTTGAAGAGCTTGGCTATTAGCGAATCGACTCGGGCTCGGCTCAATCAATTTTTCAAGTTAAAAATCAGACTTAGCTTGAGCTCGACAAAGACTCGAGCCGGCTCAGCTGGCTCGCGAATATGAGAGTTCGATGCTCTGGTCTTCACGCCTAAGGGCCAAATGATGGTTAACATGCGTTGGATAATTTCAGCTGCAATACCAGATTGTATCATTTATCCAGAAGATTAAAAATAAGGTCTACCAGTGTTGCATGCACACATTATTTCGCATCATGCCTCCATAGAATCAACTCAGTACTCAATAAATGCTGAAATTAACTAACTCAAATCTATCTGTACAGACAGGGCAAGATTACCTTGTTGCTAGTATTCACATGCGCAGCAGCGTCCGCCTCGCCGTCGTCCGTTACCGTGGTCACCAGTCACGGAAGATGGACGCGGCGCCTTGTACGGACGTTTCCCTCGCCGTGCAGCAGGGGAGCCATCCGCGGCGGCCGGGGCGCCCGGTGCTCCAAGCGAAAAACTGACGACTGCGCCTTGATGAACAGCCGAGTCACGCCTCACACGTCGTAGCAATGCCGGGGAAACCTCCCCTGAGTCCACGGGCGCTGGGGCTGCAGCGCCAGGCACAACCCCCGCCGGGATTCCACCCGCGCCGAAGGAACCTGCAGCGCCGAGCAAAGACGAGCCACACTGCGTCGCCGGCATAGTGTCTTTGGCCAAAGCATCCCGGTAGGTGAGGGCTAGGGTGAGGGTCTCCTCTGCATCTTCAACGTCGATTGGCTCCATCCTCCCTTGACCACCGGCTAACTCGTCGAAATTGGGGAGAGAAGGAGGGGGGGGGGACCAGATTGGCTGACCTTGAATTTCTCGAGGGCGAACGGGGAGGCCGAACGGGAGGCGGCTTCTGGAGAGTTGCGACGCAGGGGTGACCGAACCGAGAGGCACCTTCGGGAGAGGCGCCACCGGGGAGGCCAAAAGGGAGGTGCCGCCGGGGAGGCCGAACGAGAAGCGCCACCTAGGAGGCCTATCGGGAGGCGCCGCCAGGATTGAAGAAAAATACGAGGTCGCTGCGAACAGAATGAGGAAGAAGCGGTCGGTTCGGTGTTATGAATGGCAATTGTGGGTAATAAAGAGTAAAACGATGGATACTCTAATAAAGGATGAAACTATAAGCTGAAATAAGCATCTTTTCTACAGCTTATAGGATTATTATAATCTATACTACAACTTATAATAATCTATTGTTTTCACTTTACATAAGTAAGTTGGTTTATTATAATCTTAAGTACAAATAAATAGGGCCTAAGTGCTTGACGCTGTTGAGTTTGAATGTTGCAAGAGTGCAAGTTGCCGATGAAACAATACTAATTACATTATCCATGAAACAATGAGCATACTAGTTGACTCACAAATATCAGAACCACATTCTCACACAATAACACACATTATTATCTCATAGGATTACGGTAGCAATACACACATTGACACATATTAATTGACTCACAGTCTCGCACAATAACACTTAACATTAACTATCAGTAACAAGTCACATGAACAAAATAAGTAAATAACAAGTCGAGCAACCTAGAGCCTTCCTCCAGCAAGGACCAAGCAGCAGGACCGCCGTACACCTAGTCATATCTGCGATTGAATTAAAGCATTGATCAGTGCACATAAAACCATAATCTATTATGCACCAGAGTTGTAGTTCTTGAACCCCCAATCTAGCATTTTAAGAAAAGAGACAAACAAAAACAATGCACAGAGAAAATCCAAACTCTACGTCATCACCATGATTAATGTCGTGGGAAAAAGGAAAGGGATGAAAGAGATGAGGGGCCTTAGACTGTCTCTAATCATATTTCTTTTATTTCGTTCACTTCTCGATTCATTTCCCCATTTTCATTCTCTTTATTTCTTCTCATCTCCAACAGCTTCCCTTCGAGGGAAATCGCGAAGGGAAATGAGAGAGAATCCCGGCCTGGAGGGAATGACCTTGGGAATCCCTTCGCGACGGGAACCGTGAAGGGAATTCGTTGGAGCGCTGAAGGGAACGAAAATTCTGTCGTGAAGGGATTTTGGCCTCTGAAGGGAAACCGTTGGACATAGTCTTACTCACCTTGAGGAGTGTTGCAACGGCACTGCGTACGTCACGCGTGGCGTAGCCCATGGCTTGAAAGTGGCCGATCGTTGCGTCGATCCGGAGGTCGCCCTCGCTGCGGCGACATTGCTCCCTCCTTTTCCCGCTCCGCTCCCCTTCTTTTGTGATGCTTGTGCACGCGTGGACTCCGTCGAGGCGTGCGAATGGAAGCGAGGGTGGAGTGGAGCGGTGGGCGGAGACTGAAGTGGAGGCGACACGACAGGACTCTACGAGACCTGACGGGTTAGGGCGGCGGCGCGTATTGCGAGATGAGATTGGGAATTGGGACCGAGCCTTCGAGGGTTGGAGGCTTGAAGTTGGATAACGCTGGGGCGGCTGGGCTTGCTTAGGCTGTGAGCGAGCCGTCGAGCCGCTCAAGAGCCAGCTCGGGTTTAGCTTGATTTGCAGCTAAGTTGAAGAGGCGGTTCGGACTCAACTCGTTTTGCCCTCAAGCTGAGCTGAGCCGAGTTGAGTCGTTTCGAGCTCGAACTGGCTCACGAGCCTTGAGCTATATTTTCAATCCTATTTGGGAGCACGCCCCTGCTACATTTTGTTCAAAAGAGAAGATACAAGAACACATCAGAATACACAGTTTTCATACAGAAGAAAAGGGAGGGAGCATGTGAGAAAATATTGGGCCTCATGTGGATACCGATCATATTTAGCGATGTCTTGTTGGCTTAACATCCAAGGTTATCTATGAAATATTTTCCACACTTCCTAAATTCCGGTCGTCTGAAATCGACGAGAGCACTTAGGCGATAGTTAGGGAAGGGGTTTTTGGGTTTGAGAGAATTTCATGGCTTTCAGGCTTAGAAAAAGCTCTAGGGGAGGCCGGCCCAGTGAAGGAGGTGGGCGTGAGGCGGCGAAGGATGGCCGATGGGCTAGGATAGGGTGGGGAAGTGTGAAAATGGAGATATTAGTGCAGAGGGGGTGACGACCGTGAATCTGACGATGGGATAGCCGCCAAAGATGGCTGAAGGCAGACGGGAGACGGGGGAGTGAGCGTAGCAAGACGGCGAGACGGGTGGGGGTGTCACTAGGCAGGAGTGGGGTAGGGGCTGGAGGTGAACAGGATCCGATTGAAAAAAGGTTGTGAGTTGTTAGTACTCATCTAATGGCTCACATCTGTTGGCTGAAAACAAATAAAAAACCAAGCGCCTGGAAAGAAAAAAGAGCAGCGGCCAATATTTCCCACTTATATTCATATTTGTCTGTATAACTGTAGAAGTTCATCTTTGTCTCCGTAGTTGCAAACCATGTCTACACTATTTCATTCATTCTCGCTCTTTCTTTTACCTCAATCTTAGACTTATTTTTCTCATATTTGATTCTGCATCTTGAGCAAGGTTACTGCCTCGGATCATAAATATCTTTTGTTTTTTTACATGGACATGATGTCCATAACGAAACCTTGACATCTAATTCTATCGTGTTATACTTATGAAACATAATAATGTTCCAATACCATGGAAGTGATTTTGAGACAAATTATGTATGATTTTCCATGTTACTAATATGAATATTTAAAAGGATACAAATAATCAAAAATAAATTTTGACGAGTAGTGGATGAGTAGAAGAGTACTTTTGTCCTTCAAAAGGTGAAGGCCCACATGAAGTAACCTGTCGAGCCGAAAGAGGCTTAATATCTCGGCCGTAAGGACCCAAGATGGCCTAAAAATCCATGGACTAAAAGAGCCCGAAACGGCCTGACAAGTAGCCGTTTGTCGGGCCGTCCCCGAGTCTGGTGGTTGCCTGTCCCTTCGGGAAACAAATTTTATAAAGATGGATTTTTTTTTCTGTGATGACATGTATCTCTTTCTTTCTTCTTTTCAGTTTAATATTAAATAAAAAATATGTAATAAAATCAAAATCTCACAAAAAACTTTCGTAATAAAAAGATATCGAATAGTTCAGTCCCCTTCACATGTTAAAATAAATGTTTGATGATGCATGTATAGTTTTCTTTTGCTTGATTGGATGCCAATATAAAATGACTTGTTGATGGATACGTTTGCTTTTTTGTTAAATTCTTGAAGTCGTTTGTGTCTTGTAAAGTTTTCTTTTGATGAGTCTTCTGTTTTTTCCAAGCTGAAAATAGAAATCCATTAACCCTAAAAGAAGCTTTTTTTGTGGATATGTATGGTGTCTCCAGGTAATGTATGAAAAATTGGCAGACATTGTGTCAAATTTATGTCCTTGAAGCTGCAAACTGAAGAAAGTATATCTAACTACTCATGACTGGCAGTGGGACATGTTATAGTGCGATGATTTGGATGTTCTTGAGTACTCCATATCAGCATTTGAGTTGCTGATATGGATGTTCTTGAGTACTCCATATCAACTACTCATGATTTGGATGTTCTTGAGTACCATATGTATGTGTGTATCATAGTAAACCAATTCAAGAGGCATATCTTAAAATTCTGATACTGCGTTTTGTACCCAGGAAATATTGCATTGCTAATCACCCAGCAAAGTCTGATAACCTTCACTTGTACAAAATGTGGGGAAATCATTCCAGAATATTTTTTAAGCTTGTTTACCTTAGTCCGTCAATAGGTTAGAGGCGTACTTAGTGCAGTCTCGTTTATAGTTCATTGAGTATATGACAACTGTTGAATTTCTTGCTGACTCATTTTTTTCCTGCTGTTAGCCACTTACTCTAAAGTAGGAGAAATAACTCAAGGAGACCTTGCTAGATATCCTTGGAAAAAAAACAAAACTATTTCGGTTGAACAGAAGGTAACTACTTGATCCACGAGTTTCACGTATTGCCTCGAAAGTAATATTTGAAGGACTATTCCTCAATCGTGCTTGCTCTGCAGATTGACTACAGCATCATGGGAGGACTAGTGATTGAATTGGGGCAGAAGGTGTTTGATATGTCGATGAAGGCTAGGGCAAAGCAAATGGAGTAGTTCTTGAGGCAACCCCTTGAAATCTAACTGCCTTTTGGATAAAAACATCATCAGAATGCACTGCTGAATGTTTCCTCGTGTCTGCAACTTTGATCTGGCCTTCGAATAAAATGTTTCCTTTACAAGAGAAGGGCACTGTTTTTATTTTGTCTTGTGGCTAGAGGCCTGCTGAGCAATTTTTGTTCATTTCTTTGTTACTTGAAGAAGCATGCACCAAAAACATGGAAGTCATGGAAAGTTTTTTAATTCCAAGTCATTGGAATATATGAATTTATCACTAGAAATGCACCATTTCCCTTGCATTCATCGGCTTATGTGCAATTGGATCGATGCCAATGAATTTTTCCTGCCTTTTTCATGTGCCCGTAGCTTAATTTTGATGGGACTGAGTCGATGTTTTAGATACGGAACATATCTGGTGTCTGTCTCTAGCTCAGAATGTACACTCTAAATCAGAACTTCTGATCCCATCTTGCCATCCTGCTGTTGCTGCTCAACCATAATAACCGCATACGACTTCGGTGTGCTTGGATGCGGTCTTTCTTATTTGTCAATTCAGAAAGGCAAAGAAACTGCCTGTTCGCTACATATTTAGCTCCCTGGTGACTGAACTCTCTTGCTGTGAAGGGGAGCAATCCTTGTCCACGCAAAACTCACGCCTCTCCCACTTCCAATCATTTAGATGGTTATGTGCCATTGGCAGCTGTTGCAAGTCTTTCTGTTCCATGAATGTAGCTGTGTGTTCTAAAGGAGAAATCGGTTACCTAATCAGCACCAACACAAATGCACATCACAACATGTCAGCAAGTGATGTGTTCACGTAATATGTGTGCTTGCCCTGACGCGTGCCTTGCTTTCTTCAGAACAAGAAACACCTAGCCCCTTTTGACGGGTCCCGGGTGAGGTCGCTTCAAAGAATCAACCAACTCGTCTCCTCAAGCCACCATTCGAGCAGCTCAAGCAACGTTACCTCTACCTCACTCTTCCAAGCAACCAATGCAATTATGCTAAGCTTCCCACCAGCTTTCTCTCCTCCATGCCCTCACCACCTCGTTGCTTCTGCTTCCCTCCACAGTCCTGATCCGTCCGGCGATGTCGTCGTGCGCGGCAGAGACTGGCCTGGTGGCCATGGACTGCCTGGTGGTGTGCTGCTGCTGCCCGTGCCTGGTGCTGCAGGTCACTCACTGTCTTCCTCCTCGTCAGGTTGCCCAGGAAGGTGTGGTCGTGAAGACCAAGAGGATCATCCTGAATAGATGGCACGGGAGAAGCCTGGAGGAGCTGCTGGACCTGGACGACGGTTTTGAAGGTGCATTTGGGATCGGAGAGGGGTGCACCGACGGCTGGAAAGAGAGCTGTTTCGCGGTCGACGACGACGGGGACAGCGTGTGGGAGGCGCTCGTGGAGCAAGAAGGGCTCTTCTGGTTCGGGAGCTTCTGGGGCCGGCCGGGGGTGGTGGACCCGGCGTCCGGAGATGATCAGATGGACGCAGGCTTCAGGTTACCTGTTGTGTTAGAGTGTGTGTTGACTAGCTACGATGATGTTCATATGAGGTTTTTAAGTTTTAATCAAGGATTCCATTCGGAGTAGCACTTACATACATCGTGTCTAGTTAACATAAACTCAATGTAAATATCAACATGTCATGAATATTGGTATGTTCACGGCAGAAAGAATCAACAAAATCACAGCGAATTGAGATATCAACGAAGCAGGATGTCCGTTTCTGCGGCCGGTGGCGGTCAGTCGGTCAATCGGCCGGCCGGCCAAGAGGATCCTGACCTGACAAGCGGCGCATGTAACTGTATTCCGGTGATTGGATCACGTCACGCAGTGGACCATCGACCGTGACTTGTCAGCTCCAACCACAAGACCAGGGAGCATAAACGGCTCCAAACTCCACAATAGAACGAACACGTCTGAGATCCCCGGCCCCGCGCTAAACCAGCCGCGATCTCTGGCTTAGGCCCAAGGAGACGATCGACCCTTAGGCCATAGGGTTTTAGCGGAAGCACACAAGTATCTTATTTACATTCTTGAGACATGACTAGGTTGCTACTCTCTATATAATCTATTTCTATCCACAATGTTACACGACGATGTCTAATATTTATAAGTTTGAAAATAAAAATCCAATCATAATTTTATTATTAATTTCACTCAATTACAAATAAAATCTATTTATAACCAACTCTTGTAAATATATTTGATATATATTCAACAGATGTGAATAGGCAGCTCAACCACATGACGGGCACATCGTGGTGGTTCTGTATTTCTGTGTGTAGCTTGTACATTATCTGAGGTCGACAAGTCGCGCGCGCATGCACCTAATCCCTGCTCACCGTCGGCCGTGCCACCCGCCAAACGGGCCCAAACCGCGTTAGCCCCTTTTACGTTGCACCGCTCGTCCCTATATGCATGTGTGCCGGCAATGCTGTGTCGGTGACGCCATGTCTACGTGGTGGATGGAACACAATGCAACCGCGAGCCCCACGCACAACCGGTGGCAAAATGCTGAAACGGCACGGAGCTTGAGTCCCAGACCGACATCAAGGTGTAATTGGTTGTCTATATAAACTGTATATACAAATTGAGTAAAATAGTATTTTTTTAAAATAAAAGTATTTAGCTGATTGTATTGTCTAGATAAGTTGAGTTGAATTTTTGTTTGTTTACCGAATCTTATGCTGTATTAGGGTTTGAAAGAATTGAGATTGTGATTGGTGCCTCGTATGGAAGTGATTTTATGACACTGATAAGTGGACTTATCTGTATAAGCAGATGAATAAGCCTGTATCCATTGGGTTAGCCTACGGACATATATTTGCATCTATCAGGCTAAACTGGAACAGTATATGCGGTCAACCAAACACGTTTCTATTGGGGGATGACTCGTGATAATGAACCCGTGGTATATCAGATGACGGCGTGTTGATCTACGTTTCTACTGGATATATCTCAAACTGGATCTGAGAACACAAGAATTTATCAAGGTTCAGATCTCTCGATAGATAATAGCCATATATCATATGTATTGTCTCGTGAGTTAAGTGAACTTGTTACAAAGTATGTTCTCTCTTGTCTTTACAAGTAGAGTCTTCACCCCTTTATATACTAAGAAAAAAGATACACAAATAAATGGTTGTGTCAAATCCTGGGACAGACCTACCTCTGATGGAGCCAACTACCCCTAGCTTATCTCTGATGGAGCCAACTACCCCTAGCTTATCATAACTCTTAGATCTCTCGGTAGATAATAGCCATATATCATATATATTGTCTCGTGAGTAAGTGAATTTGTTACAAAGTATGTTCTCTCTTGTCCTTATAAGTAGAATCTTCACCCCTTTATATACTAAGAAAAAAGATGCACAAATAAATGGTTGTGTCAAATCCTGTGACAGATCTATCTCTGATGGAGCCAACTACCCCTAGCTTATCATAACGTTGGGATATGCATGCTTGATCTTGTCATCCTGCACACTCTATACTATCACCAAACGCCGTTACGCTCACCCGTCAGATCATCTAGTGACATTAAATGATATGAGACAGGTCACTGCAACTCCACGTTGCACCACAACCATATCTCGCTGAAAGCAAATACTTGGGGAAGAAAAATACTCTAGTGAATAGTATTAAATGAGACTTAATTGGTTATGTGAGAACCTGCTTTGAGATCGGCAAGGGCTAATCGCATGATCTTACTTTGTGGCCAGAGGGCTAGTCACACGAGCCTCATCTTGGTCGCACGATACGGTTATGATCTTGACAATACCTACTACCAACTGACACTTAACGATGCAAGGCATGTCTCGTAAGACACCCTTTATACATTACACTGATGTTTCTTCATCCATATGGACAACCAGTATCCACGACCAATCAGATCGGCTTCAGTTTTGTAAATTTATGCTCTAATGACAGGGGAAAGATTTAATAAAGGTCGTCTGCCACATCTCCAACAGCTTACAGTATGCATGCCTCCATTCTTCAGACTTGTATATTCAGCACGGAGTTAAATATTAAAAATGGAATCAAGAAATTACCAAGGAGGGGGAGGTCGTCGCGGCGAAAGGAGAGGATCATGTGCTCATGCACTGTGCTGGAGGACGCGCCGACGACGCGGACGCCAGCACATGTAGATGGGGCCGCCGATGAGAGGTAGTCACAGAGGATATGTCGACGAGGGAGGATACATCGATGAGGGAGGTGGCGGTGGAGGGAGTATGGATGACGGGAACAGGAGCAGATACAACGACGATAGGTGGCAGATGCCTTGGCGGTGCAGCTGGAGGCCTCGGCGGCTTGCCATCGCCATCACCTTTGTCTGTTCGTGGGCTTGCAACGCCATCAGGTCCTACGGGATTGCTGCTTCAGCCCGTTTAAGCGAAAG
This sequence comes from Phragmites australis, assembly GCF_958298935.1. Lineage (NCBI taxonomy): Eukaryota > Viridiplantae > Streptophyta > Magnoliopsida > Poales > Poaceae > Phragmites > Phragmites australis. Next base: position 39,988,851 of record NC_084925.1, on the reverse strand, counting down.
CGGAGTCACGTGGCGTGTTATGTAGGCTCGTGGTGTGGGTTGATCCAGCGGTTTTGCGGTAAGACTCGCGCCACTTGCATCTGTAATCAGACCCCAGCTGCTGCAGTCCTCGCTCCGGAGACGGCGTTGGTGGCGAAACGATGAAACGGCTCCTGAAACGCACGGCACAGCAAGAAGCAACCCAGTGCTCTCGTCTTGTGTTAACGCGCCCGCACAAATCTTAAAGCGCAGCCAAAACGTGCCGCTTGTGGACCCCGCGGATCTCCTCACTGCTCACGTGGCCAAAACGCCCCCTCTCGTCTCACTTGGCACTCTGCGACACCAAAACTGGCCAAAGCTCCCGAGTCGGCGGCGTCGCTTCGTTGATGGATTGTTCCGCCCGATTCCGCATCCGAACCCCGTCGCCGGCCGCCTGCCACTTCGCCGGCGAGAGGAGGCGCCCGGCGGGCAGGATATCCATCCGTCCTATGGCGTCGGCTGCCCCGGTGGAGGAGCCCGCGGCGGCGGCGTCTGAGACGAAGCGGCGACCGACCGGCGACTCCTTCATCCGCCACCACCTCCGGAGCCTGTCCCCGTATCAGCCCATATTGCCCTTTGAGGTATCACTAGCTACGCGCCCCGCTGTTAGGCTCCCCTGTATTGTGGAAAGGCGGCGCCTTTGGATATGCTCGCGAGGTGCTCGTGGAAATGCCCCCTGGCGAGTTGCTTTTGCGTTGAGAACGGAACGCAAGTTACTGAGCTTCTATAGTGTATTAGTTTGCCAAGTCTACTTTTGATGTTCCTATGCCTTGATATCGTGTAGTGGTTTTACATTCGCTGAAAATGGGAGCTCTTACTAGGTGCTGTCTTCTCGGCTCGGGCGTAGACCAGAGGACATAATCAAGTTGGATGCAAATGAGAATCCATATGGTCCACCCCCCGAGGTGAGTTCTAGTAATTCTTTATAAGGATTAGTTCGGTATACTCTGTAGTCTAGCACTTGAAACAACAGATTCTTAACAATCAGCAGTTAGACAAGGACTACAGAAACCAATTCTAAGAAGAAATCCTAAAAATCTAATGCAAAAAGTAGTCCAGTCACTCGTATTAAACACCTTTGAGCTTGTAATGGAACTTAGCATTTCTATTTACGAGCAATAGAGGCTGATTCATGTACACTAATAGCGTCTTCTCTTCGATGTATGTAGCTAATGCATACCTTTCCTTGTACAGGTGGCTACAGCATTAGGTAATTTAAAGTTCCCCTATGTGTACCCTGATCCTGAAAGCCGCCACTTGCGTGCTGCTCTTGCAGAAGATTCTGGACTTGAATCTGAGTACATACTTGTTGGATGCGGTGCAGATGAGCTAATTGATTTAATTATGAGGTTAGACTCTAGCTCATTCGTGTCTCCTTTTTTTGTTGATATCTTCATCTCAAAGTTGAACTATCGTCTATTTCATAAATGGTGCAAATGCAGATGCGTACTCGAACCAGGTGACAAAATTGTAGATTGCCCTCCAACATTCACGATGTATGAGTTTGATGCTTCTGTCAATGGTGCACTTGTCATCAAGGGTAGCTAGTTCTTTCTTGTTTTTTCCTTCTATTGTTGAACGTTCCATGATTATGGTATTAATATTGGCTTCTGTCTTAAACTGATTTTGTCTACACTGTATGCATATTATGATCCTGATTTAATTTTTGGCATACCATTCACCGTTGCCTTATGTAGTTCCAAGACTTCCCGATTTTTCCCTAGATGTCGCACGTATTGTTAAAGTGGTTGAACAGGAAAACCCAAAATGCATATTTCTGACATCTCCAAACAATCCAGATGGCAGGTATATTTTTGTCATACATAAGTAGTGGAGCTACTCTGTTTGGTACTTTGGTTGTTGTCCAAATTATCTTACTGAATTACTTTAATTCTATTTATTCAGTGTAATCAACGATGAGGATCTTTTAAAGATACTTGATCTTCCAATACTTGTAGTGCTGGATGAGGCATATATTGAGTTTTCAAGCCTTCAGTCAAGGATGGCATGGGTTAAGAAGCATGATAATTTGATTGTTCTCCGAACATTTAGCAAACGAGCAGGTTTGTGGTTTTTGTTTTGTCCTTTTTAGCTAACATGCAAAGTTTAACGTTTTGTGAACAGACCAACAACTTCACTACTATGAGATTTTGAATTTAATGTGTTTATTATCACGACACTGCTTGGTAATCGCCTGATTGGTTTCTAGTTTTATTTCCATTTATTCCTGGGTATTTTAGTGCACATCATGTTGTGATGTCTAGACTTTGCAAAGGAAACTGTTAAGCCAATCATCGATTGTACTTTTGTTGTTACCTCATGTAAGCTGCAGTGTGCCAATAATGAGTTACTAAAATTACTTGCTTTGAACAAATAAATGGAAGACGCTTTTTGCTACACAGTTATGAATTAAAAGGGTAATGAATGCCTTACAAGTTACAAATCATGCAGGTTTAGCTGGTCTTCGTGTGGGTTATGGAGCATTTCCTCTAAGCATTATTGAGTATTTGTGGCGGGCCAAGCAGCCTTATAATGTTTCTGTGGCAGCAGAAGTTTCAGCATGTGCTGCATTGCAGAACCCAACCTATTTGGAGGTATCTCTTTTACAGAATCGCTATAATATTCTTTCCACAATTTGAGTTTGTCTAACTCAGTGTACTCCTTTTAAACCTTGTATAACGGAAGAACGTGAAAAATTTGCTGGTACAAGAGAGGGAGAGGCTGTATAATCTTCTCAATGGAATACCATTCCTGAAACCATTTCCCAGTCATTCTAACTTCATTCTCTGTGCGGTCACATCAGGAAAGGATGCAAAGAAAATAAAGGTTTGTTTTCCTTATTGTTGCATACTATGCATTTCCATCATATTCCTGCATAGTCACTTTTATTGTGATTTTGAGGTTAGAAAATGTCAGAGATTGGACCTGATGATTAACTGTGTCTTTGTTTCTTTGAAACTAAGATTGGTTGTCTGCATATGACTATCACTGTTTACATTTTTGCCCAACCGATTGGAAGAGTATAAAATTTGCAACATCATATTCACATACTTTATTAACAAAAAAATTCAGGAAGACCTTGCAAAGATGGGAGTGATGATCCGCCACTATGACAAGAAGGAATTGAAGGGATATATTCGTATTTCAGTTGGGAAACCCGAGCACACTGATGCACTAATGAAAGGCCTGAAAGCGCTTCAATTGTGAGCACTTGCACACCATTATATCAATGGAAGCATTGGAGTACTTAATGAGTACATGTATGCCTCAACAGATGGTCACTGGATGCAGTCTATAAGAGGAGATTGCATCATTCCAATATTTGTTAAGCCCAAACCACCAAGGGCCAATTAGTTTTCAATAGTACTTTTGTTTAACTAGTCTGATTTCGTTTTTTTATTCAGCAACTTACTTTTAACAAGATTATCGTTCAGAGGAAGGCTGTAGAAGCTGAATTACTGGTGCGTGTTTTCTGGGTTTGAGTTGCTTCTTTGGTTGTTAATGAGAGAACTGAAAATTCTGTGGGTATATAAAGGACCGCATAACCATGTTGTTGTCTTTTAGCAAGGTTATTCGACATAGCAAGCTCAACCAAATCCAGGAAGGAAGCTGTTGGAAGTTGCAACAGGTTTTCATCCATGTCTGCCATTGCCCTGACGAAAGCAGTATTATTTATTATGATAGCCAGTCTCAGAACGCCGATGCAGCAGCAGGCTTCTCACCATGCAGTTGCGTCTTCATAGGTGCTCACTGGTACTGGCCGGCGAGCTTGCCTTCCTCTACGATGTAGTTCTGCGTGGGAAAGTCCTGACACTTGAAGTACCTCTTCAGCATGTCCTTCACCCCGGCCGCGTACCTCAGATGCACTAGCCGTTTGCCATGAACAGGCTCAGTACATCTAGCTGCTACGTCAAACAAGTACTGACTCTTAAGGAGCAGAGCATATGTGCAGCTGAACTGGCCATCAATGGTGGTGCCGGCGATGTGAGTGATCATGGCGTTGTTCGGCATGTAGCGCCATGGATGGTCCTTGGGTGCCGACTGAGGGTACCACACGTCGCCGCCGTACGTATCCTGACCAGAAGTACAGCAATTTCAGACGAATTGGTCTCTTGAGCATGGGTGTATCTTGCCAGTGTTAGCCAGCTGAAAATGAGCAGCGCAGAGTACGTACCAGCGATGTGTCCGGTGGCGCAAGCGTCCGCCATTGCCTGCGTGTCCATGATCGCCCCTCGAGCGTTGTTCACGAGGGTCACGCCTTTCTTCATCCTCGCGATGCCTCTGATCAAAGCAACAAGCTATCCTCGAACTCGGCGCCGAGCTCCTTCTCCAGCGCAGGGTCGATCCGGAGCCTGTCGTGGTAGAGCAGGTTGCGGTTGAACGGCTTCAGGCGCTGGAGCAGCAGCCGCCCGATCCGGCCGGCGCCGACGGTGCCCACCGTCTTCCCCTCCAGGTCGTACGCCCGGTGCGCGACGCCAGCGACGTCCCACTCCCCGCTGACCGCCTGGCGGTGGCCCGGCAGGAAGTTACGCAGCGCATGAGGACGAGGACACGCATGAGCTGGTCCTCGGCCACCGAGACCGTGTTGCTGCCGGTGACCTCGGCGACGGTGAGCCTCGCGGTCGCGGCCGCCGGCATGTACGTACGTGGTCTGAGCCGATCCCCGCCGTGAGGAGAAGCTCCAGATTCTTTACGTACGCCGGGTGGAACAGCGCGGTGATGAGCATGTGCGCGTCCGCGATATGATGGGCTTCTGCACGTAAGTAAATTTTATAGCAATTTATTCTTAAAAAAATCATCACCTCTGCGATGACATATATCTATCTCCATTTTTTTAATTTAATTATTAAATCACGAGATGAATGATACAAATAAAATCTCGTAAAAATCATTTTAAATATGATTCTACAGTATTTGCTTTCTTTTTCCAAATCTGCGCACGCGCCAAGTGACACGACGATTAAATCAGTACTAGTACCATACGTAGTGGCGTTGACGTGGCTAGATTGGGTGTATACGCTCACCGCAGTTGGGCCCGTCCTTGTCGTCGGTGACACGATGTACTGGTGGCCCTGCGACTCGAGCCAGCGGATGTCGAGGGCGTGCTCGCCGCAGCCGACGAAGTTGGGGTTCCGGTCGGCGTACTTGCCGCCCTTGTAGAACACGCCGACGATCTTCATGCTGCCAGCGGACACCTAGAACACGAGATAGAGCAACGCACGAGTAAACCCATCGTCACGTACCGTGATCCAAGTGCTTTTCGCGACGTCCTATAGGGCTCACAAAATTAGTTTCTCTTATAAGAAATATGTTTCTTCTCTCATTTTAAATTATTTATCATATTATTATTAATTTATAACAGGACACCTAAAATCAGTCCCTTCATTGTAGGTTTATTTCACTTGATCTTGTACACATGAGAATATATTACTCATATGATATCGCTCATTACTATAAAAATTATTACTAGAGACGGCTAGTAATTCATTTATACATGTCTTTAGTCACCTAACTCTAATCGGATGTATGTGGGTATTTAATGCACAAAAGAGAACGTATGTGAAAACTTATTATTACATATGATTCATTAAATGGACCGTCTATGGTAATAGATTTTCATATATGACTTCTTAAGTGAACCATCTATGCTAATAGATTTTTACATGCAGCGCAAAGTGTGTTGCTTGTAGATAGATAGAATACCATAGACGGGTGACATAAGGATCCGTTCGAGATATGTATTTCATTTAAAATTTGTAATGGGTATATATTTTATTCCCTCTAGATTTTAACATATTTTCGAGGCAGATTTTTACATCACAGATTTCAATAAAATTTTAATATTTAACACAAGTTCAATATTTAACAAAAGTGCAACAATATTCACAATTCAAATATTCTTACATCACAAAATAATTTACATCGCAAGCAAATATTCAACACAAGTACAACAATAACTCAACTAACATTACTAAAAGTATTAATTTTTCTCCCACTCACAAAGCATCGGATAGCTAGCCAATTCACCTCCGTAGTCAAAGAATATGTCATTCTTGTGGATGACTTCGTGCATGATGAATCGACACATGTCACATTAGATGTTTTGAATATCTTCGTTGGTGAGCGTTGTGTCAGTACATTAGATCCACCGTGACTGCAATAAAAACACAACTAAAGGAGTTAAAACACTCGTGACAATAGAAACATAACCAAATAAGAATGTGCAAGTGTAATGATAACTTATATCCTCGGGGTTCGTTATGTACCACCTGTTTACCTAAAAAACTAACAAACATAGTATCCACAAAAAACGATACCAAAGCCTTGCTTGTGGCACTTCAAATAATAATGCAACGTATTCGTTAGTTCAATAGTATTATTCATCATAAATAGTGAGATACACATATTAGATATGTGTTATTACCGAAAAGTGTGTACGGACAAACATCTCATCCAGCTTGGTCATATTGTGTCTCCCACCTAGCCGCATGTACCACTTGTAAACGCTATTTAAATATCAAGGAGTAATTATCAATTCATAAATGAATTATAAGGATTGTTTGTATGAGGATTTTCTTTACATCTGTATAATGTCAATAAGATTTTGGTAGGATGATTGGGAGAGATCGGCTGAGTCAAGGACCACGAATCAGCTCCACTTCAGTATCAGCATTATACAAATAAAGTGGTCGCTACATGAATACTTAAGTTAGGTTCTTGCTCAACCAATTAAGTTAACTGCAAAATAAACTTTTAAGACTAATTGATGTATCAAATTTACTTAAAGTTGTAGGGGGTCATAATGTATTCATTGTCTTGTATTTCTAGCATAGCCCTTCCTATGTAGATCGACATATCAAGCTTATGTGATTTGGTCTTTTTTTTATAACTCTTGCTTTCTTCATGTTATTCTTTCCCTTTAGACCATCTTGGAGTTGAAACGAGGTAGAAATGGCTTGCCATTCTCATAAGTCTCAGAAACATCCGGTGTAGGCAAGAAATCCAACTGAGAGATACTCATTGTTTTGTCGGTCTCTTTTGCGACATCGCCCTTCGCTGGAGATTCCTGAGTAGATGATGTCTTTGATTTGGAGGACAAAAGCCACCTCTTCACTAGAGATATTAGAGTCTTTTTGCATGGGGTGAAAGTGCTAGAGGCGCAGAAACTAGAGGTAGAGGTGCTGAAGTCACAGATGGTAAAGCATGAGACGAAGATGCCTAAGAAAGCAAATGTGTTGGATGCTCAGGTAAAGGTGTCAGATGCGGAGATGATGCTAGGTGTGGGGGCGAAGGTGCAAGAGGCGGAGATGATGCTGGGCGTGGGGGCGAAGGTGCCAGAGATGAAGAGGCTCGGCGCCGGGGTGAAGGTGCTAGAGGCGGAGAGGCCCCGCACGAGGGTGAAGGTACCAGAGGCAGAGAGGTTGGATGTGGAGGCAGAGATGCTGGGTGTGGGGGAGACCGTGATGCTGGCGATTTTAATCGCTGAAAACTGAAGATGATATATCATCTAGACCATAGAATGAAGGTGTCAATAGCCTCATCGAGAATCTCAGTACCCTCAGGTGTGCTGATGTCTAGCTTTTACTTTATGAAAAATGGTTGTACTGAGTCTACTTGTACCTTAGCATAATCGGTCAGAATGTCCTGATTGTGAAACACATGGCCTGGAATGGCCTAGCCCATGGCAGCCTCGACAGTGAAGTCTCTCTTACCGATCAGAACATGTAGCATGCAAAGGGTAGCCTCTGTCATCATTAATGTCGCATTTTCCTCCTCCTTTTCATTCCATATTTTCATAAACTGGACCTTAACTTGTTCTTATAACTCTTCTGCTAGGGTCTTCTTGTATCTATTATGGGTTTGTACTGGCGCATGGCTTCTGGAACCCCATGCTTCCGGCACACTTTTGATTTAATGTCTCGAGTGCGATTTAAGTGTTTCTTATTCCTTATAGCCTTGGTAAGCATGTAATTCTCACTATCAGGCTCTAAAAACCCTTCGCTAGTGATCTGTGTAATGGTTTGGGTCACTTTCATGGTCTCAAGACTTTGGAAGGCTAAGTCCACATCCTCGGTTCGTTCTGACTGAGCATAGATCTAATTCCTACTTCGCTCATCACAATTTTCCAATATGTTAGGTTTCCTAGCCCGGGTAGCCTCTTCTTGCCTCCTCCATTCTGTAATTTTGAGGGCATACCTAGCCGTGCCTAGGTGATGATGACACATGTTCTTCTGCTGAACAATTTGATAGCTTCAGGTGTGGTCTTCTGCCAAACATTTTGATGGCTTCAGGTGTGGTCTTTTGTCGAACAATTTGATGGCTTCAGGTGTGGTCTTCTGCCGAACAAACTCTGGCCATTAGTCTGACGTAATTTTTTCGTATTTATTGAATGGTACCATGTTCTTCTTCATGAAGTTCTTATTAAGTTCACTCTTCCAGCCCCAGAAGCTCTTTCTCATAGTTTTCAACACATTCGTTTAGTGACTTTCTCTGTTCCTAAGGGGAATCGGATGGTTCTTTGCAATATTGCCCATATAAACTCATTCATCTCATCTAACACCAACCGACAAATCAGTTATTATGATTGAGACGTACTCCTTGATAAGAAATCCATAAGTGTTGTGAAATTTGGCACATGCCTCATGAGGTGTAACAGGCACAAACTTCCGTTATTGTATAAGTGATGGATGACAACTTGTTTCTATTTCACTCGCCCCGTCTTCGTTTCAGCGTACCCTTAGAGGGACTCAAAGTTTTGGGCACTGAGGGAGCGAAAGGTTGTGGTACAGATAATCAACGCGGAGATCTTTGCACCATCTATATAGAAAACAAGGAGAATTGACAAAAATTAAAAATATTCCTCCATTTAAGAAATATATAATGCATTGACTCATCTCAATATCTATTCGGCAGGATCATAGTCAGGGCTACTTTCCTGACATCGGCTCTCCCGCTCACACGGAACATGGCTCAGGCTGTGTCACGAGCGCTCGCTTTCACTGTTGTCCGAAGATGATGACATGTGCGGGCTTGGGCTCCTATTTGACCTCCTGCTTGCATTTGTATTATCTTGTACCGGGACGTCCTCTTATGTTGTGCTTGTGTTTTCCTAGGGTATATATCCTATTCTGCCTCATGTTACTTAATTGACTACTAGATTATTATTTACATAAAAAAACAATACAGTGGATGGGTCACTGAAACGTATCTCAGATGCTTACTAAAGCAAGTAAGATTAGTAACACCATCACCATCATTGCAATGCTCTTCTTCCATGTAGCTGTTAAGTGTGTAATTGGCAAATTTTTATGTTTATTTTTCTCTTCTAATATATCTCGGTATCTCTCCTTCCTTCAGTTCAAAAAAGTTCCTGATACTAACTCTAATATGCCTACGGGGATGACGGAGTGTGACGTAGGTGCTATATATGGATATCGACAAGGTTCGTCTAGAACTCGAGATGTGCATGAGAAGACATCCAGGAGCTGGAGCAAAGCATCCATGGAATCATACATGAAGAGTGAGGGATTGAAATTAAGGTGGTGGAGTGGAGCAAAGCATCCATGTGAAATTAAGCTAGGGATAGGATACTTTTATTTTAGATGGCTCCTTCAAGAACTTTAAAAATAAAACCTCCATTTTGTTTTCAAATCCGGTAGCCACCTTTGAGCTACACTGTTCAGATACTGCAAGCTCGATCTGAATGAACCTCATCTCAGACAGGTATTATTTATAGAGAAATTATTATAGTAGTTTATATAAAGAATTACTTCTAAAAATAACTCTATGATCACATACGATTTACATACGTAATCACTTCTAAAATGATCTTTTACAAACACGATTCTTTATGTGAATTGTTTTTAAAAATAACTATATTATCACATACGGTTCACATAATTAACTACATGTGAAAACACGTTATTTTTAGAGGTGATTCTTTATATGAACTGTCTATAATAATTGAGTTATTTTTATAGACGATTCATATAAGAAATCGTCTCTAAAAATTAATTTTTACAGACAGCTCGAAACCACGTGAGCCCTAACCTATTACTTAAATAGTTTGTTATATAAATCGTATGTAGACAGTAATTCTAGATGTTTTAAAAAATAACTTTGGTAGTAGTGGTTGTAGATTGCTCCACCCGTTTCCCAAATTTTCCATCACAAACTGATAACAAGAACCGTTCACGATGCGGAAGTAGGGTAAATTTTACGTTACATCTGGACGGTTGATCTCATGATCTAACGGTCCGTCGTCCGAGTTAATCGTGCAATCTCTCCCGTGCCATCAACGTTGGTGCGTCTAATTTTCTACGCCAAGCTAATCGAGAAATAATCTTACACTGGGCCCCTAGAAGCTTAGCCGTCGCCATTTTCGTTCGCAACCTAGTTAGCAGGCCGAAGGAGAAAGCATCAGTGCGCTCGATCCTTTTCGTGTCCTCGATCGTGAGGTCCTTGCATGCTCATATTCCATCCTTCCTCGCCATGGCGCTTCATCATCATGGCAATCTTTATTCTGCCTTCCAAATCTCCCCAAAAGCATATTTGCCTTTGCGCTGTATGCCAATAGTAATGGCAATGTCGATGCATGATTCATCGATTTCATCCCATATTGCCCCTCACAAACCTTTTTAGGCCCCTCCCCAGTCCCCAGCAGCTTCTTCCGGATGCACGTACCGCGGCTGCCCCTCCTCCTCAAGATCGCCGCCGCGGCCGCCGCCGGCGCTTTGGCGCTCATTTTCGCGAATCGCCTCCGCCGGGACTACTCCGTGGCATCCCTCCGCCTGGAGATCCGCAACGCCGTCAAGGCGCTCGGTTCCGACGACGGCGACGGCGAGGGCGGGGGCGGGGGCGGGGAGGGCGCCCCACCGACGCCGCCGTCTGTGCTAATCACGGGGTTCCGGTCCCACGGCAAGAGCTCGCTGGTGAACACAGCATGCCGCGCGCTGGCCGGCGAGGACGGTCCGCTGCTGCTGCGCGCGGAGACGTCGCCGCCCGGCGGCGGGACCGACGGGACGAGGCGGCGGCGGAGGGTGGAGGCGGTGGTGTCCGGTGCCGATGAGGACGTGGTGGAGAAGGAAGCCGTGGTGGAGCTGCTGGACGCGCCGCCGCTCCCCGAGGCGGCGAGGCTGACAAGGCCGGACATCGAGGCCGCGATCGGCGACGGGGACCCGGAGTGCGTGGTGTTCGTGCTGCGCTGCGACGCGCCTGCTAAGGAGAGAAACGCCGCCGTGAAGCGCCTGCCGGAGATATCTGCCGTCGTCAGGGCGAAAGGTCAGTCGCCTTCCAGAAGGTTCTAGAACTTCTCACGGGCCTGGTTTTCGTAATGCAATGGGCCGTCTCCGCATGCGGCCCAACCAACACAGATACAGTAGCAACATGCTTGGAAACAAAAGAAAAGGAAAAAAAAAAACAGAAACCATGGAGCTTGGAGCGATTATTATCGTTAATCCTTTTGCGCATCGAAAACAAACCCTTTTGCGTCGAAATCTCGGGTGCTATGTCATAAATGTATATTGCAAACACTGACTGAGATGCAAATCTGCACCGTGTTGGAAAAAGGCTGGTAAATTTGCCAGTCGAACTTTTGCTGTTTAAACTGGTGCCAAGCAACCTATTGTGGATTTTGCAAGTTGACCTTTTATTGCTATAATTTATTTCACAGGAACAGAAAATCTTGATCTGTTTTTGCCGAAAGAAAGTGAAAATCTTGCATTTAATCAGTTTTTACCTAACATCTGTTCACAATGCTGAATCTGATTGTTACTAACATCTGTTAACAGGGCTTAATTTGATCATTGTATTAACTTTTAAGAAGGCCATGAGATCAATAAGGCAAGCTGAAGAGCTTCTACGTGAGGTTTCATTCAGGGCCAGAACAGATTGTGTCTACTTCATCGACAACTACACCTGGAGCCACAATGGGCCCGACCTCCGCCATCCGCCTGTCATCAAGAACGACTTCGAGACGCATTTCACGGTGCTGACAATCATTCGGCAGTGTCTTGAGTTCATCAAGCTAAATAGGAGCCCGTCCAAGGGCAAGAAGACCGGCAAGGGGGCAAAACCGGCTGGATCCAACCTTAAGATCCCACCGGAAGAAGCTAAGACAGTGCCCTAGATTTTAGTGTAAGACGTTTGTTCAACAGTTGGGGAACCTGAAATCTTCACTAAACCGCGCAGGTATGATCTACTGCAGGGTAATGTATTTATACTTGTATAGTACTGAGATAGCCTGACTGCCTGACACGCTGCACAAAATGTACGTTCATTTATTCTTTATGTGAAGTTACATGTCTTTTTATCTGCTTGCTGCCTTTTTCGTTTTATACATTCATAAGACAAAGGGGGAAAACCTCTTGCCGTGTATCATTACAATATATAAGGCCCCTGCTATATAAATTATAGCTATCCCCACTATAGTCAACTCCCAAACTAATTGTACGTCTGAAGAGACTATTACCATGGACGGAATATGAATTAGCCAACAATATTGGCCCATCCTTATTCTCTTTAGCCGATCAGTTCAGGAGTCTAAGCACCAGCAATAGTAGTCTGATGCTGAAAGTGCCAGGAGTTCTTCTGGGCTCATCCTCTCCAGCTCCCTCTGCCTCCAGGCCGGGTAGTTGTTCTGCGCCTCACCTGAACCGGAGGCGTAATCCCTTGGGTGAGCTTGTGATCTCATCCTGATGTAGAGCCTCATTGCTGCTACACAGTCCTCGTAAGGATCCTGAATACCAGTATGGATATCATACCTACAATAGGATACAGAGACAATCTCCTCAGCACTATGCATATATTAAAGAGTAGTTTGCCTGGGTAGATCATTTAGCAAGTGAACATACCCAAGATATGCTTGTGTAAGGTACTTTAGAGAGTTACTCAGCTTGCTAGTCTTCATCAATGGTGGGTACTTTGCAGTATCCCTGCAGGTGCACAGACAATTTGTGTCAAGAAGGCAAAACAACAACTGTGACAGCTGAACCATAGCCCAGTCAGCAAGGTGCAGGTATGCTAGAGAGAAGAAAGATTATACTCCACTGGCTTTTGTCTTGTAACCCTCACCTGATCATGAATGCCGGGTACTCCAACCCTATGCGCTCAAGATCATGGTCCAGGCCATGGCCAACAAGGATCCTTGCCCTTCCAGAACTCCTTGGGCGTAACTTCCACAGAGGCTCCCCGTTGCACAGGATGTCTTGGATCCTCCTCTGCACAAGCTTCAGTGGCATTGCGTCCCTCAAGTACTCTGGCCTTATCCCTGTCACTTCGTACCTGAACACGTAAACCGTAAGCTCCTCCGTTCCATTTCAGAAAGAAAAAAACGTTCACATCTTCTCCTCTCTAGTTTCAGCTTTCAAACAATATGTAATGGGAAGTAATGGATTCCAAGGTTATGTTAATCACTTGTAGTTGGTGACAGGAGCTGTAGGTTTGACATAGGTCTGGAAGATGATGTTCTCGTCTTCTCCAATGAGGCAAACCCTTGCACAAAGGTCGGCTGAGCCGTCACTCCCTCCCCCAACCATTTTACAAGCCAGAGCAACCGCACGACCACTTATGGCACCCCTAGGCATCTGAGATCACACAAGACCACATAGAAGAAAAAAGACAGAAACATGAGGTTCTAATTTCACGTAGGATCACAACAATAGAAGAGCTATATATGCACATCTGAACTCTGAAAAAACCGTAGTGAATCTACTGTAGAGGAATGAATGGAGTAGATCAAAACCATCACCGGAGTGGCACGAGAGTATTGGCAGGCAGCACGGTGATATCTGACGGCAGTGTTGCTGTCGAAGATGTTGAGGCAGATGCTGCAGCCACGAACGCTGAAGACTTGCGCGCACTCCACCTTCGGCAGTGGCCCTTCAGATCAAAGGATAAGAACCGTCGGAAACCATGCTTGAAGAGGTCTCTGATCCTTCAGCTGTAAGTAGACGTCTTTTGTTCGATCAGTAAGGATCTTACCGATGAGGTGCTCCCTGAGCGACTCCAACGAGCGGCAGTGCTTCTGGCAGACGCCGCACTTGGGCTCGTGGACGGAGTGGTAGGAGACCTTCATGTGCTCTACCAGGTGCTCCATCCTGTTGTACTGCCTAAAGCAGGCCGCACATTTATTCCTGGTCGTGGAGACACGAGTGAAAACGCTTTAGTTTGATGTATAGCTTGTAGCCTTCCTGCATGATCGCAGGAAAACATCACATGCATGATACAGTTGTTGCATCATGCCTGTGATGTTCATGCACGCACATATATATGTAGTTTGCAACCGGAAGCAGGCGTGTTTCGATCAGGGTTGCAAGAAATGGACATGCTTATCGATAACCAAACTATATATAGGCGTCGGATACTGAGGTCATTTGATATGACGATTCATTAGATGGAAGAACAGTGATTAAGATGCTACATATATGAGATAGTGCAGTGTGACACCATATAGCATCGTTGCACGCACATAAATCAAGGCTAGAGGAATGGCATCTCTTATCATCTTACCTCAAGGTCTCTGAGGACTCTCTCCTGTTGTCCATCACTCCTCAGATTCCTACAGTTCGGTCAAGGTCCCTGAATTCTCGAGGTTGGAGATGATGGGCGATGCGGGGAGGCTATTTATAGACAATGCCGAAAGATAGAACCTTCACGAGGGGATACCCACAGCCTTGCCATTCTGAAGATAAAGTTGCAGTTATCGCAACCTAAGTACTAATCTCTTTTTTCTGAACATGATAACTGCCTAGTATCTCAAGTTATCACTTTTCAGAGTTTAGTTTTAGGAGAATGGTTTGAGAACAAATCCACAAGATAGTACCCAGGGTCCAGGGATCGGAGTAGCACACTTAAAAAGTCCTAGGCAAGAGGACGACATAAGTTTCTAGATACCTGCAAAATTTTTTCTCTCTGCATCAGTTGGAATTTACAAAAAATGCCTGCCGATAGCTACTCGTTAGCTTGCTCAACAGTGCGGCCTGACCTGACGACCTTGGTCCAGCGGTTGTTCAGACGTAAAAAAAATGCCATTAGATCGACGGTTTAACATCGCGGTCGCGTTCTTTTTGGTCAAGATTACACGGTATGCCAGTCTTGAAGGTCCAGGTTTACCGTAGTTTTCATCCTTTATCACAGTGCTCAAGTTGGCGGCGATGGTAGACGCCAGACGGTTCGGTCTGCTTGTAAGCAACGCTGGCTAAGATCCTGCATCCCTGGAGAGGGGAAATGCAACTCCTCATGCTCTTGCGTATGTACTGTCTATCTCGGTTATCCATCTCTTCCATCTGATACTTATCTATCCGTTGATTCTCTCGTATAACTTATGATTTTTTTTCAACTAACCCTTACTAGAATTTTAGTAGAATTTTCTTATCATCCATCGGGGCAGTGGCGGTGCTTGAGCGGTAGGTGTATGGGGAGAGAGGTAAATGGGCTGGTGGATATAATCAGGAGAAGCAAATGGCATGATGGAAGACTATTTTGGGTGAAGGATGAGTGATTTCAGACTAATTAGTTGTATACTGATATACATGTTTAATAAATACAACATATACTTAACATGCTGTGATTTTTTTGGATATGCGGTTGCATACTCTGCATAGATATTGTGTCCACCCCTGCTTGTGAGGGTGGAGCCCCAAGCACCGGGATGGCGACACGTCGTTAACTACTAGGTAGCTAGGGCAACAAGACAATTAGCCAGGTTCCTGGGCCCACCTGTCAGTCACTGTTTGCGATAGCATATGTTCGATCATCTTGCACTTAAAAGCAGTGATCATTCATGTATATCGGGCGAGGAGAAGACAAGAGGACGAAAGAAGAGGAGAAGAGGAGCCGTACGTGCATGCGAGAAAGCCCAGGGGGGCATGAAGACAGGTCCTCCTTTCGCCCGAGCTAGAGCGTTCGCTTCTCTGGGTCATGGGGAGAAAGAAAGATATTCCCGGTCAAAAAGACGGCCGTGGAAAGGCGGTGGACGACGGCGACCCGTGCATCTCCCGGCCGGGGAAGGGATGACTAAAGATACGGTGCTCCACATCCTAGTCGAGTGGAACGACGGCCAGACGATCATATCGGCGAGGGCAAACCGGCAGCGACCCAGAGCCTAGTCAAAGGAAGCCGGGTGATGGCGACCGCGCCGGATTCTCTGCACGCCCGGCGTCTGGTAGATCGGGCTCGAGCGGCACGGCGCTGGCCGTGGCGATCGCGACCGGCGCCGGCCGCGCGGCATCGTGATCTATCTCCAATTCGTTTGTCTCCTGCGCTCAGTCCATGGCCTGCTCCTAGTCCTAGTCCTCGCAGCTGCTGTTTGACGCTGCTCGAGTCCGTGGGTGTTTAACGGTTGCATCAATGCCCCTTTTCGGTAATTAAGGAACTTCGCAGTCTTAAGGGGTTAGTATCTTCCGTTTGTCTCCACGTGCCCCGTCAATGCTTTCGTCCTCTTGTTTCTCTTTAATCCCTTAGCCGTCTCCAACTATACAAGTTTGCTAGTCGGTTCACATAAGATTTTTGTGTATGTGAAGAGGAGAATAATAAGATAGATAAAAAAAAATAGACTACAAACTACTTTTTTTGTCTTTAAATAGATGACGTTTTAGCTTCTTCAACTATGCTCAAAATACACAAAGCTATATGATTTTGAGGTAACTTTAACCTAGATTTTTCAATCTTACCCATCCATTAAATCTCTTCTTCCCTATACAAATCTTATTTTTCAATCACGCTAGATCATTATTACTCATAGACCAATGTATATAGAAGATGGTAAAATAGTTATTTTACCTTTCACCTTAATACCTATACGTAAGTATAAAATGTCATGTTTTGTGAGATACAGGGAGTAATATATAGTGTACTCGTTTAATCCATTGATCTTGCAGTCTATTGTATGTTAACGTTCATTAATTATATAAACAGTTTTACATTTAAGCTATTGAAAATATTGTGTATAGTATTATTTATTGGTGACATATATAACTCTTATAGATAACAATTATCTATACCGTTGGAGATGTTATTAAAGAACTCTGTTTTAAAAAAAAAAACAGATTCATATTAATATAAGCTGGATATTGCATCACTCCTAAAAAGCATCCAAATTACATCTAAGTCCACGATAGATTAAGCACATATTTTATACTATTAGTTAGTGGTCAAAATAATATGTTAGTGACAGTGTATCAATTTACAAAATTACACTTTTTAGTGGCCGAAGAGAGTAGTTTAATAAGATAGGTGAATCCCCTTTCTTCTTGTCACAGCAAGGATGCCAGAGGCGGAGGAGGAGGGAGACAGAAGGGGTGGCGGCGGTGGAGAGTGGAGACCACGAGAGGCTAGGCAAGTCCCAAGTCCGACGTGTTGATTTTTTCACTTTAAAGAAATGCTCTATTGGTTTGTGATGGAGTTAAAGAACAAAATATATGATTTGTTCGAAGCGATGCATTTTGGCTGTAAATTGGTTGGTGCATAAAAGATAGAACTCTGGATGTATAGTACCAAATAATCAAATCTCTTTATTCTGAGGATGGCTGGCAGGAAGGATTATAGCAGGGGTACTTCAGTCCCATACATATATCTTAGGTCTGACATAAGGACTCCAAATGTGAAAGGCAGTGTTGAAAGAATGTTCACATTTCCTCAACAAACTCACGGCATGGTGTTGAAAGAGTGTTCACATTTTCCTCATCAGATAAGTTGTCAGGGGGTGTTCAACAAAGAAAAATTGTGGTGCATACCATCGGCTGCAATTCTAGTACTAGTTACTTTGGGCCTTTTTCGCATCTGGGGACTAGTTCGTGCATGTCCTTGCATATGTAGTCTTCAACAATTCAATGCATTATTATATAGGTCAATTTGGTGGTGAGTCCTTGTGAAACAGTAGATCCATGCTCTAGCAGATATGCAAAGCTGGGGTGAATGAGATTCCCCCGCCACGCCCTTCACCTTCAGAGCGATGCTTTGCTTATCCCGCTCTTTCATAAAAGGCTACTGCTGCCTTTATAGATTTTTTTTCTTTTGAACTGAAAATGTTATTTCACAGTTCATTTTCTTGGTCACTTTCTTAGTTATGTTGGAACTTTCTTTTATGAGCTGAAGCACCAATGGCCAATTGGTATCTAATTTTGTACCCTAGGCGAATCTGATCGTAAAATAATTCGTCGAGGTTTGCTAGGTGCAAGTTGTAAGCAATATACTAGCTATCTAGCGAGCCTACACTACTACAGAATAGATCATAAGTAGCGTACTATTAGTACCGGTTGTATAAAAACCGCGATTGAAGATGTATCTGTGTCAGTTCTTAATCTCTCGTGCGTTAAAAATGAGTAAACCGCTAAGAACCGACATTGAAAATGACTATCGGTGCCAATTTATGGCTGGAACTGGCACTAAAAAGGACACATCAGTGCCGGTTTGAGCCACCAACCAGCACTAATGTGTCCGGTCCCGAATTTGATCTCCAATATAATTTTGGTTCACGTCGATTCAGTCCTTGCGTCCATAGAGCGTCAAAGCTTTATCTCTTCCTCACCGAATTGATCCTCTCCTCTCTCCCCCCTCTCTCTCTCTCTCCATCGGTCGGTCAAGGCGGCGGAGGTCGAGCAAGCGCAGTGGCAGTGACGGACTGCATCGCCTCCTCCTGCCACGGGCTCATCGCGTCGTCGATCGACGGTCCTGGCCTGGGCGCGTGGGTAGCAGTCCGGAGAAGCGGGCGATGGAGGAGCAGGTGCAGAGGAGCAGGCTACCGTTCGCGTACTCAATGGCTACCATCTTCGGCTCTGCCCTCTCTCTCTCCCTCTCCACCTTATCTCTTCCTCTCTCTCTCCCTCCCTCACTCGTGCATCCGTTCATGCTTGCAGGATCCACGGAAAAGGCGGTCGGGTTCGCGCAGTGCTACTCCTCGAGGATGCATCATGCTCGTCCACCTCGGCGAGCTCGTCTACGGCGCGAATCTAGCCGCCGGTGCAGTAAGCTCACCCCCGGCAGCGCTGTCTCCCCCGTCGTCGCCTCCCCCCGCGCCTGACAGAAGCTGCTCCAACACGCTCGCCGCGGTAGGCCTCGTTGATGTGGTCCTGCTTCGTCACCGCACTGGAAGCGCATCGATCATGACCTCGCTGATGTGTCTCGGTCGGAATAACTGATGTGGTCCCAGCCAGAATATTAGATGATGTCGAGTACTATCGGAGGATGAACTCCTCAAGCGGGGATCCGGAGGGACCCCCTTTGAGATTCGACCGGGGGGATGATTCTGAATCTACCTTGTACGTGAATTAAATGCGAGTATGAGGGATGCAATTGGGACGGATGATCGGATTCTAGTGAGAGTAAATGCTCGAGGGATTTCGACAGGTTCGGGCCGCACGGAGCGTAATACCCTAATCCTGTGTGTGCGCTATTATTACTCTGGGAATGCCTCTCTGTGGATCTCTTGCGTTACAAGGATTTCTGTCTAAGTCTAGAGCTTCGGTCTTCAAGTGCCGATCTCCCTGAGCTTCTACTTGGCTTCGTTAGCTTGTCTGCTTGTTTGAGTCTTGCGAACTTCTGGACCTCTCCTTTTCTTGAACTTCTCTCGGTCTGGAAACTTGTAAACTTGTCTTCGTCGTCGGGGTGCACCCCCCCCCTTTTATATCGTCGGTGAGGCTTGGTGTGCCCAGAAAGGAGGGCACGAGTCCCAGGGGCCATAAATGGAAAGCAACCATTATGGGCTGCAGTTTGATGTTACAGGGGGTTGAAAAGTGCGCCCCCAGCCTGTCTTGTCGCCCATTACGCGCTGCTTTAGCCGTTTGCAGGAGGAGGGCTCACCGGGCAGCCACCGAACAACCCCACGTCCCCGCCTGGGCAGAGCCGGCCTGACACAGCAGGGAGGCAGGCGATAAGCCTCGTGCCCAGCGACGATATCTCCAAGCCACGCAGGATGACGTGCGATGGGACCCGTCTCATTAAATGTCCCCACGCCTCCCTGCCAGGCGGTGGCAGGGACTGACAGCAGGCGTGGGGGGAGTGGTTGGAAGTGACAGGCCACGCTCCATCTTAAATGCAGCATCGGGCATCTCACAAATTGACACCTCACCGTTGAGCTCTTGTTGGGTCCACCGGCAAGGGGCTTCTTAGGTTCCTAGGGGAACTATAGGTGCTCGGGGACCACTGTTCATGGTCCCGAGCGCCTTCTTCCGGATATGTCTTTGCTCGGATCCTCGGGGAATTGTGGGTGCTCGGGGACCACTGTTCATGGCCCCGAGCACCTTCTCCCGGAACTGTGTCTTCTCGGGTCCTTGGGGAACTCGAGTACTCGGGGACTACTGTTTATGGCCCCGAGCGCCCTCTCCCGGAACTGCTTTCTCAGGTCCTCGGGGAACTCAGGTACTCGGAGACCACTGTTCATGGCCCTGAGCGCCCTCTCCCGGAACTGCCTTCTCGGACCTCAGGGAGATAGTCCCCGAGGGATGGTGCCACGTGCCATTCTGCTGTCCTGGTCTCGGGACTCGGGGACCTCTGGTTCCCATGTCACCGACAGCAGCCCCCGGGCCCATCGGCAGGCGATGGCCCCGAGACTGCGGATGGGGCTCTACTTCTTCGAGGCTGAACACAGCATCGGTGCCACGTGGTTTTGTCGTCAGGCGCCAAAAACTTGCGGTCTTTTTTGCCCATGCCCTTGGTATGGCCCAGGACCTGCATCGGTCCGGACGGGGACCTCAACGAGGGGGCGCTGGCGACCCTGCTGAAGGTGATGACTGGCGTTGACGACCTCGCCCGGGCGGTCTTGCCACGCGAGGAGCTGACACGCTGCGCAGACCCGGGCCGGGGGCACTGCAGGCGTCCATGCCGGAGTTCGATGCCCAAGGGCTGGTGGATCGTCCGGGGCACCGGAACCCCGGGACCATACACATCCCCGGGGTGGATGACAACGGAGGGCGGGGCACTGCCGCCGAAGGCAGCAGGCCGGCAGCCCGAGGAGACAAGGGGAAGCATCCCCGGGTGTACATCCCTTAGCCATCTTCATCTTCATCGCCGTCCTGGTAGGCGGCGCGACGGAGGGTGGCTGAGGCAGCCAATCTTCGGGAGCGGACTCCGGGACGGAGGCTGGATCTAGGGCGCGGCAACCCGAGGGCTAGAGCCCAGCGGGCGACGCAACGGCTGGTGGCCAGACCGACCAACCACCGAAGACAGGCTCCGGGGCGGCCGCTGGGACCGGCCCACAACGGCCTGAGGGCCAGAGCCCTCCCCCGAAAAAGAGGAAGGCAGAGCCCGGACCGAAGCCGCAGAGCCCCGATTTCCTGATTCCGGAGTCTCGATGGAAGTATCGCGGGCCCAAAGCCATGTAAGCTCCCTTTCTGTCTCGAGCACGTTTGCTCGGATTTTAGCTAGTTACTAATCTGTTTTTGTTTCAGGCCACTCAAGGACTCCGCGGGAGGGCAGAAGACCCCGGAGCAGCTAAGGCCAGCTCCTGTCCCTGGGCCGAGCGCACCGGCGGACCCCGAGCCGAGTGCTCCGACCAGCTCTGAGTCGCGGGCCCCGACTAGACCTGAGCAGAGAGCTCCGGCCGAACCTGCCCCGAGTCCTCCGAGGAAGGAGTGAGTGGCCGCAAGGGAGGTGGTCGCAACGAGGGCGGTGCCGGCACAGCAGCCGTCGGGGTCCCCGAGCGCCTCTGCAGAGAGGGCCCGCAGGGGACCCAGCCCCCGACCACCATCTGGCTTGGCCCCGGAACCCCTCCCCGAGGTGCTGGGAAGCGCCCGGGTGGTCTTCGGGAGGCTCAAAGCGGCTGTGGCGGCGGAGCGGTCCAAGCTCGAACAAGAGCGCGCTGCCCTAGTTGATGAGAGGGGCCGGCTGGAGGAGGCCCGGAAGCTTTTGGAGACCCGCATCGCCTCGGCCAGCACATCTTACGAAAAATCCATACGCGAGGTGGCCGAGGAGCGGGAGGCGCTGGAGGAGACCCGCGACGAGGCCGTTGCCGCGCAGGAGAAGGCCAGCCGCATGGAGCGGCTCGCGACCGAGCGCGACCAGGCGTCCAGGAAGCGCGCTGCAGAGCTACTCGCTCGCGAGCGCCAGGTGGTCTCTCGGGAGGAGGCGGCCAGCAGAAGAGAGGAGGTCGTGCGGTCTGCCTAGGTGGACTTGGCCCGCCAGAATGATGAGCTCGAGCGCGGCCGCACCGACGTCCTCCGCCGGGAGGAACAGGTCGCGCTGCGCGAGACCGACGCCGAGATAACAGCGTTGGCACTTGACGCCCGGGAGGAGCATATCGTGTGGCGCGAGGCGGATGCGGACTCGGCATCGTCGGCACTCACCGCCCAGGAGGAGCTTTTCGCAAAGCGAGAGGCCGACCTGGCTGCCCGAGAGCAGGCCATCAAGGCCCGGGCCGAGCAGCTGGAGCGAGCTCAGACCGAGGCGGCTGCCCAACGTCGGGAGATCCCGACCGGGAGGGGCGTCCCTACCAGTACCGACGGCACCAGCCTCAAGGACCGGCTGAAGAATGCACAGGACGAGCTCAAGACCATCCTCGCCGAGCGGACTATCATGAAGCTGATGATGCGAGACATCCTTCAGTAGGCTCGGAACTCCGTGGAGGCGGCCGGGCTCGGGCGCGTGTCCGTGGGTGAGCAATCACTGGACAAGGAGACGACGGGCCACATCGCCCTCAGATTTGCGGAGATCGCCCGGCACCTCGAGACCCTTCCAGACGCCGTGCAGGAGCTGGTGACCCCGGAGGGGCGTGCTCTCGCCCAAGGAGTGGCCGAGCACGTTCTCGCCTGCTATCGCAGCCGAGACCCCACCTTCCCGCTGGAGCCAGCCCGGCAGGTAGTGGTTGAGGCGGAGGAAGCTGTCCGCGATGTCGCCGCTGAGGTGGCGGCGTGTTTTGTGCAGGAGCCGGAGCCAGAACCGAGCGGCGACGGCAGCAGCAACATGTCCTCTCCTCCACCTGAGCCTGTAGATATTTAGGTTTTTTTGTTTTTGGAATGTTGTAAATATAGGAGTGATCCCCTCCTGAACGGTTCCTTTTAATATAATAGAAGGCTTTCTTGGGATCGAAACTCCGCTCTGTGTTTGCTCCTTTATGTTGTTTGCTTTTTTTGCTTGTTGTCCCGAGAGGCACTGGCCGGACTGAGCCTGACCCTCTTCCCCCGAGAGTTAGGTTGCCCCGACCACTCAACGCACGAGTAGTGGGACCACCCGAGCGTCTAGCCCCCGAGCTCTCGTGAGTTCGCAGCTGCTAAGTCAAAAAGACACAGACACGAACTTCCTTGCTCGGGAGACAAATCCATCCAGCACGGTGCACGCCACGACCAGTGAACATTTTCCACTTTGCGACCTCTCAAACGAGCAGACCGGAGACACGTGCGGGAGGAAACGCGACCAGGAGTCCTCATGGTTTGGTGGTGTCCGGGGTAGGACTGACCAGATCGAGCACCGACAGCCCGCCCCTAGGGTCTAGGCGGTCCCGGCCACTCTTTGTTCAAGCGGTAGGATTACCCGAGAACCCCAGAGACTCGGTAGTGCTCGGGGTACTGCCGAGCGGGCCGGGCACCATGGCCACCATAAAGGACCTAGGTCAGCCATCGCCGCCTGTACGGTACACCGACTACTGTCTGTTTTTGTCGTTCCGGAAAAGCGAGCACGTGGGTGGGGTTTTGCGTGCGAGGAGACAGTCTCGCCGAACAGATTAGCATACGAGGGTCCCAAGGATAACTCGGGAACAATAGTTTATTGCGTACATATGAAAGGGAATTCATATAACTTTAGTGACTCACCGAGTAGCTGTCAGCCATCCGACCGACCGATCCAAGAGGGGGTAGATGCCCAGAGCTCGGGGCGCCCGGGAACCTGGGTTCCCTTGTGCAGAGCGCCTGAGCCCCCAGGGTATCCTTTCAGCACCCAAGTACTGGAAACCCGGTGATAGAACCAGGGGCTAGGCGGTCCCGACCACTCATGTTCGAGCGGTAGGATTACCCGAGGACCCCATAAGTTCGAGCACCGCCATGGGCACTGAGGCCCTGCGGTCATGCTGCTTTGTTCTTGATCATTGATCTGTAAGCTTAGAAAATAGGTAAAGGTTCTTTGCTTGGTGTGCTCTGTTAGTGCGGTACTTATTATAGACTGCTCTCATTTTTGACCCGAGACCTCTCGAATACCCGGGCCGACGAAGTGTACAGACAGAGGCATAACCAAGAGGTCCAATGGTTCGGTGATGCCCAGGTAGGACTAACTAGGTCGAGCACCGACAGCACGCCCCTGGGATCTAGGCGGTCCCGATCACTCTTTGCTCAAGCGGTAGGATTACCCAAGAACCCCAAAGGCTCGGTAGTGCTCGGGGTACTGCCATGCAGCCGGACACCACATCCTACCACAACAGACTTAGGTCAGCAGCTACTGCCTGCGCGCATACCGACTGGGATTCGTTTTTATCAGCGGGAAAAATGAGAGAGCGTGTTTTTCTCGCACAAATCGAGCATCTCACCAAGCAGATTAAACATATGGATTCCAGAGGTAAAAACTCGAAGTATGAACGTATATTAATGATTTATATTGATGTGATGAATTTAAATAGTAAGCGATAACTTAGAGGGGTGGTATCAGCCAACGACCCTCTGGCGCCCCCTGCTGCCTAGACAGGGGGTGCCTAAGGAGTGCTTGCGCCGCAAGCAAAGCACTTCCAGGGCTGACGTCACCGAAGTTGAGTTTACGCCGTGACGGCGCCTGGCGTTGTCCGAATGTCGATCTCGCGGCAGGGATGATTGCTGCTGGTGGTGGTTCGTCGGCCCGCCCGCGGCGATCGCGGCTCTAACGGGCCCGGCGCTGCGGCCCCCGATGCGAGGAGGCACCGTATGAGCCGACTGTTGATGCCGCTGAGGATGAGCCGAAGCTGGGGCCCTTGGGCCCCGTTCTCCATTTCTTCATTTAAGCCCGAAGCAGGGTGCTGAAGATGATGTTCACCCGTCATCTTTTCTTGAAAAGACAAGGCGGATTCAGGGATGCAACCCCCCTACCTAGCGCGCTAGCTGTCAGAGGATGAACTCCTCAAGCGGGGATCCGGAGGGACCCCCTTTGAGATTCGGCAAGGGGGATAATTCTGAGGCCCTGTTTGTTTCAGCTTCGGATTCTGGCTTTCAGCTTTTATAATCCGAAGCTGAAACAAACAGGCAGCTTTTGGTTATAGCTTTTTAAAATCTGCTGGTTGGATTGTGATAATCTGAGAAGCTGGTTTTTCTCAGCTTTTGATAGATTGTGAAAGTCCATTTTACTAAACTGTCCATTAAATTTTTTTAGAATCTACAGTCTAAAAGCTTTTCACAATCCAGCTTTTCACAATCCAGCTTTTCACAATCCAGCTTTTATAAACTGCTTTTCAGAATCTCTAGCTGAAACAAACAGGCCCTGAATCTAGCTCGTACGTGAATTAAATGCGAGAATGAGGGATGCAGGTGGGACGGATGATCGGATGCTAGTGAGAGTAAATGCTCGAGGGATTTCGACAGGTTCGGGCCGTATGGAGCGTAATACCCTACTCCTGTGTGTGTGCTATTATTGCTCTGGGAATGCCTCTCTGTGGATCTCTTGCGTTACAAGGATTTCTGTCTAAGTCTAGAGCTTCGGTCTTCAAGTGCCGATCTCCCTGAGCTTCTCCTTGGCTTCGTTAGCTTGTTTACTTGTTTGAGTCTTGCGAACTTCTGGACCTCTCCTTTTCTTGAACTTGTCTCGGTCTGGAAACTTGTAAACTTGTCTTTGTCGTCGGGGTGCACCCCCCCCCCCTTTATACCGTCGATGAGGCTTGGTGTGCCGAGAAAGGAGGGCACAAGTCCCCAGGGGCCATAAATGGAAAGCAACCATTATGGGCTGCAGTTTGATGTTACAGGGGGGTTGAAAAGTGTGCCCCCGGCATGTCTTGTCGCCCATTACGCGCTGCTTTAGCCGTTTGCAAGAGGGGGGCCCACCGGGCAGCCGCCGAACAACCCCGCGTGCTCGCCCGGGCAAAGCCGGCCTGACACAGCAGGGGGGCAGGCGATAAGCCTCGTGCCCGGCGACGATATCTCCAAGTCGCGCAGGATGACGTGCGATGGGACCCGTCTCATTAAATGTCCCCACGCCTCCCTGCCAGGCGGTGGCAGGGACTGACAGCAGGCGTGGGGGGGGGAGTGGTTGGAAGTGACAGGCCACGCTCCCTCTTAAATGCAGCATCAAGTATCTCACCAATTGACACCTCACCGTTGAGCCCTTGTGGGGTTCACCGGCAAGGGGCTTCTTAGGTTCCTCGGGGAACTGTGGGTGCTCGAAGACCATTGTTCATGTCCCCGAGCGCCCTCTCCCGGATATGTCTTTGCTCGGATCCCCGGGGAACTGTGGGTGCTCGGGGACCACTGTTCATAGCCCCGAGAGCTTTCTCCCGGAACTGTGTCTTCTCGGGTCCTCGGGGAACTCGAGTACTCAGGGACCACTTTTCATGGCCCCGAGCGCCCTCTCCCAGAACTGCCTTCTCGGGTCCTCGGAGGACTCGGGGACCCTTGGTTCTCATGTCACCGACAAGTACTTATGTACTTTAGCTCATAGTTTGCATAATATGTTTAATATGTACTTGTTCTTTGCATCAAGTGCATGTTCCCTCCTCTCCGCCTACATCGAGTGTATGTTCTTTGCGTTGTTGCATTGAATTTGATTGTGAGATGTGTTGTATAGACGAGATAAGTCAATTCTTGATTTCTTGCGTTGTTGTATTGAATTTGATTGTGAGATGTGTTGTATGGATCAGATGTATTCGATTTGAGTATGCGGCAGTGGGAGCACCACGACGACTGAAGCAACAACCGAGCCGGCTCGTTTATTTTTTTCTCTCAGAACCTTTTCATTGTCGGTTGAAGCCTGCAATCAGCAGTGAAAAGAATATTTAGTACCAATTTTAGATCCGATACTAATAATCTATAACTATTAGTGCCGAATAATCAAGATTAGTTTTAAAATTAATACTGATAAGATATTTTAGTATAGTGCTACTTACGCGTCTGTCATGCGTGTGTTGCTTAACAAAAAAGTGGTAATGGGCATCGGAGCCGGCCGCTTTCTTCCTTCTGTGATCCCATCGTATGCTCAGCTTTGCGCCGTCTCTGTCCAACGCTGAAAATCTGTCCGTGCAGCAGATGCATGGGTATCCAATAATAAGATTGACCGATCCTTTTCACATTGATAGTCCTGTGCTGTCGAGATAAGAGTAGCCTGCAGGTCCTTTGGATGGATAGGTCGATTAATGGTTGGGAGTTGGGACGGAGAGAAGTTGATGCAATCCTGGATAGAGCCCACGTCGTGTCAGAGATGATTAAAGGTACTACTCGGGTCGGCTCGACACGATTCGACTATAATACGACTTAAACACTTCGACTATTATAACAGTTTGTACTGTATTAGTCCGTGTGTCTCTTCTCAACCTACGGCACGGTCTATCGACCACTGTGTCGTATCGGGTTGGCTTAAGGAATTACAGCTCGATAGCATGACCGGCTCGGCGGGCATGACTGGCTCGGCAACCCAACGGCACATGAGTGGCCTGTCGGCATAGTCGGCCCGATTGAATAAAAAAATAGCTACAAAATTTAAAAAATATATAGAAAATAAGTAAAAATAAGATAAAAATATAAAAATAAGTAAAAAAAATAGCTACAAAACTAAAAATATATATATAAAATAGTCAGATCTATACGTATCAAGTCGAATCATGCCTACCGTGTCATTTTCGTGCCAGTCTAGGTTGAGCCGTGTCGTGCCACACGCCCGATCCAAACACAATATGTAACCTCATGTCGTGACTGGATCGTATCTATGTGTCTTCCACCGGTCCGATGGGCACTGTCCATTTAAACATCTTTACGTCGTGTGACAAGCAAAATTAAACCACGGTACCTGGAGTTGTCTTTCCCAAAAGCCGACGTGTGCCACATGCATGCATAGAAGCGCGACTCCGCGAGCCGGCGGTGGGAATGAGAACCGCGCTGTACCGACGCCCGCACCGCACGGCGCCTTGGGGATCGGGCCTCTCCGTGGCGTCTCGCGAAGGACCCGATTTGAGCCTCGTGCGTGCCGTACCGCCCAGCGGTTCTGCGGCTTCACGCGAGGCGCCTGCCGGCCACCCGCGTAGGCGCACGGCTCGAGCTGGACGCCCAAACCCCCCCCCCCCCCTCACCCACGCCGCGCGCAACGCGGCATCCGGAGGGCACACCCAAGCCATGCACTGCACCGCTCCGCACGACATGCGCACCGTATCGTACCGCACGACTGCGACATGCCGGCCGGCCGCTCGGAACAGTTCGTCCTACTCGAGTCGTGCCAAATACTGGTACAGCTTTGTTGACTTGTCAAGCTAGTAGACCACGTCCGGTCCGCTTTTGTTGTACGAGAGATGCATTCTGACATGTGCTGCGAACAGGCACGGTCCTGAGATTTAAACATAGGCCCTTAATATATATAAGTTGCTACCGATAAACATTTAAATTATATTAAAAACAATATTTATATGGAATACTTCATACATATTATTTAAAAAAAATCGGATATTTCTGGATGCAAAGTTATTAACGATGGTATCAATATTAATCGCATTTAATAATTTCTTCTCAATGCATAAAGTTGCCAGACCGTTTAATCTTTTTTGGACATTGTAGATCTCAAATGGTTCTTCAATAATTTTAACTTTGAAAAGCTTTTTTCGGCAGATGTCATAGTCACAAGCACAGTAAATAAGATTCGATAAGCAACAAAAATATTAGGATAACAATCTGCATTTCTGACAAACTAAAAAATCTTCATGACAGACATTGGTCTATCTGGTAAAGGTCAACTGTATAACACTTAACTCAGAAATTAAATCATTTAACTCAACATCAGATGAACCCTCTAGAGAGAAAGTTTCTGCAAATTTAGTGCAACGGTCTTTTAATTCAGTACCATTCAATGACTTCAAAATTGTTGAACTCATTAAAAACCCAAATATACTTTTGAATTCTTAGAGTTTTTCAAATCTAGTTTTTAATGAAGTGATTGTCATATCAACCATAACAAAAAGTAATCAACTTCAAAAGTCCTCTCAGCTTGCAAATTTGCTTCATCACAATCAGTTTCATCAAATTGTTTCTTCCTAATAGAACGACGCTTTACTGGAACTGATACCTCTACACCCATTTCAGATGCAATATCTTTGTCTATGATCAGACTAGAAGCAAATCCTTCATTTCTATAGATGTGAAAGTAATTCATTATGCCTTCAATTTGCTGTAAGATAGACTCAATGTACATGAACGGTGATTGCAACTTCTTACTCACAGTGTTAACAGCAAATAAAATGTCATGCCAAATAACCATACCAAGTATAAACTCAAAGCTGCCAAGCACTTCAAATAAATTTTTTACATCGCTCTTATCCTTGGGATCAGTATCATCAGCTTTCCTTAAATTTAACAAAGCTGACCTTAGCTCAGGAGCTTGATACCTAATTGCTTTAACACTTTTAATTCGACTCTCCCAACGAGTATTGCACAACGACTTTACAGTTAAACTTGGAACATGTTCAAGCAAAACTTTCCATCTTTTGGTAGAACCAGAAAACAATACATATATCTGTTGCACAATTCAAAAAAATAAAATAGCCCCAATGAACTCTTGCAATTTCTAGAATTAAAAATCTTACAACTAAAGCAAAACACTCTATCAACGTGCTTCGAATAGACTAACCATTTTATATCATGAACCTCCCCATTGCTCATTTTTCTACAGAAATGAGCATACGAAAATATCTTGAGTTGTCATCTAAAGGGAATACACTATTTTCTTCTCTTATAGGCCCCTTCTCCACTAATATATCCCTAGCTTTGTTATCAAGATTATCCCAATTTCTTGGATAATAAATATCCGTAGTAAAAACCGGCTGCTTATCAACACTAGCAGATTCTGTAGCAGATGAATTAAATATGTTCTCATGACCACTTACATTGTTATCATCCTCGTTGATGTCAACATTATCTTCCGTAAGGGTAGGGCCCTGGTCTTCATCATTCACATTAGTTTGTTCCTCCACAACAACTATCGTCCACTCATTTGGGTTTTTTAACTGTCCGTATTACTCCTTAAAAATTTATCCATTGCCCACTTCTGTGATTCTTTTAACTCATCCACCTGTTTTCTCTTTTTTTCTTTTTTCGTTACCCGATGCGTACTTTCTCAATGACATGATACCTAGGACGAACTGATAATTAAAAAGATTAACATGTTAGTGGTTGAACTCATATAAATTACAAAGTTACAAAACTAAAAAAACCGAATTAATTGAAATTAACCTGAAATTGTGATTCCTGAATTCTAAATCAGTAGACTGTAGACAGAGAAGCGGAGGCGGCCACCGGCCATGTGCTGGCGGCCTAGCACTCGGCGCTCCTGGAGTCTTGGCCGACGTCTCGCTGTCGCTGAGTGCCTCTGTGCCTGAGTTGCTCTGTCGCTGCTCCTGCTGTCTTGCAGTTCTGATCGGGAGTCGGGAGTGTCCTTCGGTGGTTCGGTTCGGCCCTTCGCGATCATGGCTTCCCCTAGCGCAGGTGCAGGCTGCAGCCGCAGGCGCGGCTCATGCAGACGGTAGACCGCAGTCCGTAGAGCAGTCTGAGCAAAGCGGAGGCTGCAGAAGCGGAGCGACCACGGGCGGCGGGCCACTGACGGACCGGCCAACTGGGATGCAATAGTGCAAGGTGCAGACGTCCAGTCGGGCAGCGGCCAGGCGCTGGCAGCTGGCGCTCCTGGAGGCTGGAGGTCTCGGGCCCTCGGCGGCGTCTCGCTGAGTCGCTGAGTCGGAGTCGCCTCGCGGCCTCGCGTGGGCCGCAGCCCACAGGCGTAGGCGCAGTCACGCACACGCAGACCGCAGACACCGACCAACTATGAATTGATGCATGAGGAAAGGTGGCAGGGGAACACTGAACAAAGAGATTGCGATGCACGCCACCGGCTGCAATTATAAATACTCACTCTGGTGAAAATAAATCTTGTTTGGAAAATTGACACGTACTCACTAAATATTACTTAGTGTCTCTGATCATAAATACTTATCCATCAAAATCCAATTGAATTTTCAAAATTTTAAGCACCAATAGTTTTTTAAATATTTAATTTAGTATAATATAAAAATCATATATAGTTTATCTTAAAAATAATTTCATCATATTATATTTTTATTAAATATTATAACTATATTCTAATATTAAAAAATAATAAAATTGCACATCAAAGATCGTGTAAAATAAAAAATAACAAGTATTTATAAAAAAATAGTATGAAACAATTATAAGTGATTAATTAAACAGGTACAACCTGTTGAGGAAGAATCTCTCTCCAAAGATATGATCTTATCCCTTGGTTCTATATAAATATATGATCAATGAGGATAGAATCATCCACAGAACAGTCTACGCAAGCACACCGGAGAACAGAGAGAACACGCCGCTAATCGGCTAATACTGCAAGGAAAGCGCGAAGCACTGCAAGGTCGCCATCCTTCGTCTTCTTCCTCCACGGCGTCACAACGCACCACAATGACGGCGGAGAAGAACACAAGAACATCACCTGCAAGACCGCGATCTACTCTGCAGTTTGCGTCCTCCGACCGACTGCGGGAGCACAAACAGAAGAGAGGAAGACAATCGGCAATCCAACCGAAGGTAACGCGATATACACACATCGCCAATCGGCCGACCACATCGTCGGTAAGCAAAATGGATCCCAAGTGGACATACCTCTATCATGTCTCTCGAAGATGCATTCCTCCGTTTTCTTCACTCTGCCTTCACCACATGCTGCAACACCGTCGGAGCGGCGGCCATCCTTATCGACATGTCGCAGCACTGGTAACCACGGCGGAGCATCACCTCGGCGGCTACCTTAGTCGTCACTCCGCATCCGAGGTCGGAGAGCTCGGATCCGGTGGATCCCTAACCGGCCAGCCCTCTATGACAGCGGTTGCACTCAGGCAACGGCGACCGGCGTCCAACCAGCGGCGGTCCAAAACAGACTGCTGACGGCCCTCTTTAATGGCGGGGCACGGCCCCGACAACGTACGCACTCATGGCGACGGCCACCCGCACGGCGCGACCTTAGGCGGCGGACGTTCGACGCACGAAGACGGCGGGCGAAGGTCTTCACGGCCGGCGGCCGGTAGCCGACGACACTGAGGACGTCGGACTTGGCTCGGCCGGCGCCCCTTGTAGCAACCGGCGGCGCCCTTGGAATATCTCGCGGCGGGGGAGGGGGGGGGGGGGGTGGGAAACCTTAACACCCCCAGCCCTTTTATCCGGCATCTATATGGGCCGAATGGGCTGAAAGGCCAATCGGGCCTCAGCCCATTCCGCCTAATAGCATTTATTGGGCTCTGGCAAAATTCCAGAAACCCCCCTGCAATTCCTCAAAATTACGTAAATATATATGGTGT
This sequence comes from Phragmites australis, assembly GCF_958298935.1. Classification (NCBI taxonomy): domain Eukaryota; kingdom Viridiplantae; phylum Streptophyta; class Magnoliopsida; order Poales; family Poaceae; genus Phragmites; species Phragmites australis. The sequence continues at coordinate 39,956,405 of NC_084925.1, read as the reverse complement.
GCTTGTACTTTTACATTTAAACCCTGAGATTTGTAATATATTTAACTACATTATATTTACCTTATGTAAATATATATTTGGGATAGTCATGTCGTTATGACTTGCATACTATTGTGCAATACTGTAATATATATGTATTACCTTTAGTAATACTGAAAGTATTTGATGTCATCTAGAGTGGGTGAATAGGTAAAATCTGAAAAATAAAACTTCGTAGCGGATTACAGCATTTGGATACTCAGGTGCTCGAGAACGCGGATCGACGGCTTAGTGATGAACTCCAGTGCTCAAGATTAGATTTAAGCTCACTAGCTCTTAGTCTCACTCTCCTAACCCTACTCTCCAAATCTTCAAACATTTAAGGTTTTAGAGGAGTTAGGAGGGCTATTGAATGTCCATGAATGAATTTGTTCACGAGTTATTCAGCAGCAAATGAAGGAGGAGTGAGGGGGTATTTATACCCTCACCTCAAAAACTAGTCGTTACTGTGCTTTTTGAACTCACCCGGAGTATTCGGGTCAACCCGGAGTATCCGGGTCAACCCGGAGACACCTGGTTAAAACATTAAACCCATCCCGAGAGCTCGGCTGGGAGCTCTACCCGGAGACTCCAGGCTGCTGTCTAGAATCCGGAGTATCCGGGCCAACCTAAAGACTTCGGATTCAGACAAAAAATAGTACTTTCCTAGTGTCCGCCGATTATTGTGACTCAATTTTTGGTTCTAAAAGTATACTTGAGCATTGTGACAGCATCAAAACTATCAATACGCGTCATTCTTGATATAACGGCATTCCTAAACTCAATTTTGAAAATAAAACGAATTAAAACCTACTGAGTGACTACATGCCGCTTCTCTTTTCTTTTGAGGTACGTCATCGTCGTTTAACTTCTCCATCGGAACTAAAATCTGTTTATAACCTCAATAAACACGTTAGTCTCTTAATCGTTTGTCATCAATTAGCCAAAACCCACATAGGGGCCTATATGCATTTTGAAATACTTGTTTATTTAAATATTTTGCAGTATCTTACATTCTTTAATTGCTTTATTACAATTTTTTATTTATTTATTTTCCTCTATAATTCATTTTTTATTTAATCATTCACTTAAATAATTTGCAAAAAAATTAATGCAGAATTTCGGTGATTACCTTTTTCATAGAATATTGGAAAAACATAAGGTAGTATAGTCTATAATATTAGCTACAACTGTAGTATCATCCACCTTAATTAGATGACATCCATGTTATAGCAGCGAGTTGCTCACCTACTAATGCGAGGTTTACATCTTATGCAAAATTAATTTCAACTGCAAGGTTTATTTAATCATTCACTAAATGCAAAAAAAATTTCAACGTGTTTTCTAATATTTTACATGTACAGAGTTTATATACTTGGCAGTGACTACAAGTCACCTACTTCTTTATAAGCGGAATCCAATACATTAGTAGCGAATATTTTACCTGTCATGAAGGTCTACACTAATAATTATTCAATACTCATATTAACCTTTAATTTTGCATTTTTATAGCATTTCAATGATATTTAATTTACTCTCATATTAAATTAATTAAATTCATAGTATTTCATGTGAGACATGGCTGACATTCCACGAAGAAATTCACATAACTTGCATCGAATGACAACAATTACGTAACATGGGCCATGGGTGTCAAACTAAATTTGACTCCCCGGATATATATATTGCTATCATAACTCCACCACCAGATAATAGCGATCCTATTCCCAAGCATTCTAAATATGCAATTTTGTATTTTTATGACATCACCTCTATCCAGATCTCAAATCTGAGTATTCAATAGAGAAAGATCCACTCATTTTTTGAACTCCCTATGGGAGCATTATGAGCAACAATATGTTATCCTAACCGAAGCTCAACGAGAATGGTTTTTCCTTCACTTTTTAGACTTTTAGTTAGTTGTAGATTACAACTCACAAGTTCACAAAAGATGCTCAATGTTGAGATTACGTGATCACACAATTTCATATGTAGATATGATTGTGAAAACTTTATGTATTTTCCAATCATTGATCTAGACATTGCTTTGCAATATCATCATCAAAATCAACCAACGGGTGCAACACCCATTCTTGAAGTAAATGCTAACACTCAGGATATAAATTCCGTGGCCATAAACGGAACAACAGAAAATCTGAGGAAAAGGAAAAGTTTTCCAACATGCAGAAACATAATGGAATTGCATAATGCAAAGTTCGTTTCGGCAGAAATGATAATATAGACAACACTTAAATTTTGTCAATGATATGGATGTATGAATCATCGTATAAATGCGGATTCTCAAATATTTGGCAGTTTTGTATCTCAAATCCATTGGGAAATGCAAGCAAGTTAAGGAGGGTAATTTTGAAGCTCACTTCAATGCACAACTAGAAGGAGGAGGATGTCCTTGGTGTATATATAAGTTGTGTTTATGAAAAAAAAATTCCCAAGATACATTGAGAGACAACTATTAGTCTCCTAATCATCTCTTAAATATCATATGCTTACTATTATCATGCATGATATTGTATATCACTATATACAATAGTCTCTCAAGACATGATAATCAAGAAAATCAGCACTATATGTATTTCTATATATGAGTTAAATTCCTACGAAATTTTCTCTTATATATATAGAAATTTTACGAAAAACAATCAGATGGAAGAAGGAATTTGGATTTTTTTTTTAGTGGGTAGTTGTGTCACTAACACAATTTGCTAGGAGAAAAAAAATCCATCTAGCGATCATGGATGCACTCCTGTATCTTGATCCAACTCGTACATTACTCAGTTCAAAAGACACTAATCTCAATGGTTTTGCATGTGAAAAATCAAACTGAGAACAGTGATGAATATTTATTTCGCACCAAATCTAACGGATATGACAAGCAAATGCTTGAGAAAAATTCTTCCATGTCATCTCGATTGTATTATACATACATCAATGCCGTCACACATGTTACATATACGATAATTTTTCATAATCTTGATAAATTCAAGACTTGGTATGATCGCCTTGTTCATTCTAAAATAATTACAATTATATGAAACATCATATGAATGTGTATGATTTCACATAATGATTAACCATATACAAGAATTGTGTGATATTGATTCATCAGAATCATGTACCGTTATTTATGAAGATAATACTACTTGTGTTCAAATGTATGCATATTATATAAAATGTAATATCACATAGCATATTACCTAAAATTATTTTATCCTCGTGAATTATAGAAAAATAAGAAGATAGATAGTTTGCAAATGATATCATATGATAATCTTATATCATTATTCACAAAGTCTTTTCCAATATGTTTATTCTATTACGAAATTGGTATGAGATGACTTCAAGAGTTGCAAAGTTCAGAGAGAATAAACTCGTAAGATACATAACCTGATAATGATCATCAGGTCATATATATTGCAATATTTTTTCCTTTATAAGTTTTACTCTCAAGTTTTCTCATATAAAGTTTTTAATAAGACAATATTAATACAAGCATATATACATATCATTTTTTCCTAAGATTTTCCCCATTGGGTTTAAGAAGTTTTTTATAGCGTGTTACAATTATACTTTTCCTTATATTTTTTCATAGGATTTTTAAAGAGATTTTATTACGTTATATACAGGTGAGCAAATTGATTAAGGGATAGGATTAGGGAACAATTATAAGTGATCAGTTATACACTCATTGAGGACGAATGTCTCTCCAAAGAAATATGATCTTGTCCCTTCATTTTTATGTAAATATATGATCAATCAATAAAATCAACAAGAGTTTTTCATTTCCATTCTCTAGTGTCTCAATTACTCTTAAACACTAAACACAACTACAGCTATGGTGTTAAATAAATTTTAAAAAAAAGTCTACATGCTACCTGCAACCTATCCATCGTACATATATAATAATTTCTAAATCAAGAAACTGACATGAAAACCTCCAACCAATAGTCAAGTAAAGAATATATTAGAAGCTTGTGTGTTTCGGCTAGCATTATATTAGAACCTTGGTATTTCGAGTAGCATTCTGCGTGATCTATGTGGAGCAATTTAAGATCTCTAACTTCACCCTTGCGAAGTCAAAGGGAAATAATAATCAAAATCAGACCAAACGTCTTAATACATATGAAAAAAATCATTATTGTCATCTAGGTATCTTAAGTAAATGGATCCCACATATTCCGCTCCTATTGCAGCTGCTACTGCTGTTTTCTTGATTTACACTCTTTCATAGACCTTATCCACAACTCTAAAATTAATTTTTGATCAGCTTTCTTTTGGTTCGCACAACCAAAATATTATTCTGTGAGGAGCTCGCGTTTGATTCGCTAGTTGGGTATAGATAAGGGGCATAGAGTGCATATGATGTTATTTTTATTAGTTTTTCGAACCTCAACCAAAGTTGATTTGATCTGACTCAGGATGAACCGGCGGCATGCTTAACACATGCAAGTCGAACTAGAAGTGCTGACATTCTCTGCTACTGTTTTCCGTCTGCCGCCCTCACCTCAGCTCGTGGGCTGCTTTCTGCTCTGGCGTTCTTGGCAGTTGTTTTTCGTCTGTTGGCGCTTGTGAAGCGTCACGGCCTTATATTTTGGGTTTGGGCTCTGAGTGGGCTACGCCAAACCAGTTAATCTTCACATCTGTGGCCTACTTTCTTCAGTTGCTGAAATTTTGAAGAGGCGCCAAAACAAATCGCGCTTGCCAGATTCCTGGTCCTAAATTCAAATCGCGCCCAATATTTCGTGACCAAACTTCTCTCCCAAATTTCAAATCCATTCCGACTGCACTGCAACCAACTGTAAGCTGTAGCGGCTTGATCCTCGAATTGTGGCTCCATATTCAAACGCCTCACAAATCAACCAAGTGTAAACGCACGAGCGCAATTTGGCCCCGAGTTTTCATAGAGTGCAAGAACAGCAACAAATTGTGCTTCCTGCACATTAAAAAAAATCAACATAAAAAACAATCATCAACAGGAGCAAATCAAGAATCACAAAACAATAAAAAGGTTCTAGTTCACCATAAACAGATGCTATGCAAGCATCGGAGTACTAATTAGGATTCAGATAACAATTGGGTTCCAGAACAACCATAATACTTGTTACAAGAATCAGAGTTAGTCAGAAGCCAACAATCACTTCACTACACCATACCACCCAAATCTCCAAACTACCACTACTACCAGGAGAAGCGAAGCAGCGTAGGGAGGGACTGGAGCCGAGAGCCTAGGACGAGGTGAACTTGGTGACGGCCTTGGTGCCCTCGGAGACAGCGTGCTTGGCGAGCTCTCCGGGGAGGACGAGGCGGACAGAGGTCTGGATCTCGCGGGAGGTGATGGTGGGCTTCTTGTTGTAGCGGGCGAGCTTGGCGGCCTCCGCGGCGAGCTTCTCGAAGATGTCGTTGATGAAAGAGTTCATGATGGACATGGCCTTGGAGGAGATGCCGATGTCCGGGTGCACCTGCTTCAGCACCTTGAAGATGTAGATCTTGTAGGTCTCCACGCTCTTCTTGGCCTTCTTCCCCTTCTTGCCACTGCCGCCCTCCTTGCCGGCGGACTTGCCCGCGGGGAGCCGTTTCTCCGCCTTGGGCTTCTTCCCAGCGGGGGCCTTCTCCGCCGCCCCAGCCGCCTTCTCCGCGGGTTCCTCCTCCGTGGGCTTCTTCGACGCCGGCTTCTTCTCCGCCTTGGGCGCCATAATGCAGCTTGGTGTTCTCTCGGTGGGAGGAGGGTTTTGCTCGAATGGAATGGAAGGATGGGGATGCTGGGAAGGCTGTGTGCGTTGAGGAGGAGACGGGGCGGTGGCTTTGTAGAGGACAAGCGGTGGGCGTTGATTGGCGGAGGTGTGGGTGCCGCGGATCACTGACGTGGAGGAGCGCGAGGCGTTGGGTAATGCACGATATGGACGGGTGAGATGCGTTTTGGAGCGGATCGCTGACGTGGCGAAAATATGAGTGGGGAGGAGGCGGAGGGAAATTTTGTTTCGGCGCGCGCGGTCACGTCGTTGGCAAATGGCCCCACTGATAATTTCCTGGGCCAGCCTGTGATGGTTTTTTGCTTCATTTCATGGTATTATTGAATTTGAGGGTGATTACCGATGCGAGACTAGTAGTTTCGTATTTTTAATTTTGGGATTATTGAGTCTTGATAATAAAAGATAGACCAGTAGTTTTTTTAAAAAGAAAATAATAAAGTTGAGGGTACCAGTTCTATAGTATAGGGAGAACACGTTTTTCTGTTAAAAAAAATGAGAACATCTCTTTTTATAAGCAAATGAGTATAAACGTGTAAACATCAAATATCGTTAGTTCGATCTGAAGGCTATGGTTGATCTGCATAAAAAATTTCTACAGTCACGAAATATAATAACATAACCACTACACTGGTGGGACGATAGAATGGATTATAGCTAAAGATGATCAACTAAGATGTGCTACTGGATCGACCTATAGCACGTCACTGTAGGCACAATCTAGACACAAGTGTGGATGGGTTAGGCCAGCACAATACGGCTAGTCGAGCCATGCATAGACCAACAACTCAGCACGGTGCTGTCGGGCACAGCTTGCCTAGCCCCGCCTCACCCATCATCGTGATGCCCCACCCCTAGCCTCTTTGCCCAGCCACCCCGCCCCGCCCCGCCTCACCTGGCACTGTGATGCCCCGCCCCAGCCTCCTTGCCTCGCTGCCCCGCCCCGCACCGTACTGCCCCGCCCCATCACTCGGCCACCCTACCCCCGGCCTCCTCGCCTCGCCTCTCGCCCGTTTTGCCATGCCTTGACATCGTGTCACCCCGCCTCGCCACCCGCCCCGCTGTCGTGCCGCCCCGCCCTGCTACCCGACCACTCCGCTCCCGACCTCGCCACCCCATCGCAGTGTCACCATGCCACCCTGCCTGGCTGCCACACCCACCCTGCCCATGCCCTGTGCCGCCATGCCACCCTACCTCGTTGTGCTTGCCGAGCCAGTCGTACCGCAACAGTGACCGGGCTGAGCCAGCCCGACCCGATGGCTGATAGACTGTGCCGTTGGTCGCGCCTCCGACATATGGTTCGACACGACACGGCCCATTAACCTTATCGGGCCTATCAGGCTGTGCTGTAACCGAGCCGACCCGACGGTCCCATTTGGCTATCTCTGACCGTAGCCTTCAGATGAGGTTCGAATAGACAATATTTATTATTTACACATTTACACCTATTTATTAGTTTGCACCAAAGATTTTTCCTGTTTCTTTTTTTAAAGGAAATCTCTTCTTGTTTCAAAGAACCACCACACAATTAGCATGATAATAAATTATAATTATTCATGCTTAACTTTGGGGGAACCATACATTCTCTCATACATGTAACTCGAGCCCCACTCGCCAGAGCCTGCATCAGTAGGACCCAAACTGTGAGCCCCACACCGTGGCAGTTCTGTAATTAGCTTTTAGAGCTAGATATGTAAAAGAAAGTTGTATCCCCGAAACCTAACCCAGTGACTCAAAATGAGCTATGAACACACCGTGACTGTAATAAAACGTTCAATTTTCAGGTGCTAGACACCCAATATATACACTTTGAAAGCCCCTCCCTTCAGTCCAGACTTCGAAGCCCCCGCACCAGTTGTTTAAATATATATCCAACACATCATAAGTACGTACACGCACAATATCCTACTGTACTACATTACTGGAAAAAGGGGCATAGCAAGTTTCCAACAAACACAGAACTCCGATAACCGGTTAGGTTTCACTTCAACAATGGTGCTCATGAGCAGAAAAAAAAATTGAATGAAGGTATTTTACAATCATGCTGAATTCTCACCTACAACAGTACAGCCTGAATTGCTTTCATTTCAGGCCGCTGCTAACAAATCATCAGTTAAGCATGACGGTACCACGACTAAAATCAATGCTATGGTGTGCATAATGCCTGCCTGTAAGTCCTATATCACAATCCCTACTGGTTGCATGAAGAATGAGATCCTACCCCTGCATGCACTCGAGCTCTAGGAAAAACCATGTTAAACCACTCAGCGACCTATACAAATGCTGAAGCTTCGGAAGATCTGCAACTGGGCAATCTTATTTTCTTCCCACTACAAAATCAATAGACACGGCCTCTGCAATTCATAGCGCCACAATGGCAGGGCCAACCATCCTCTGCTACTAGCTCTTGTCGGTAGTCATAGGCAAGTTCTTCTCCCGTAGAAATCTGGGGAACAGCATAACAACAATTAGTAAAAGACAATATAAGCTTATATACCCATGTTGAGCATTGCGTTGAAAAGTACAAAAATACCCTTACATCTTGATTAGCAAACAAGCCAATGTGAGCAAGCTGGCAATCTTTGCTCTCCACCAAGACCAAACGGGTATCAAGATTTGGGGAACAACTGTCATGAAGGCAACAAATACAAATGAGCATTGGTTCCAGAATAAATTTGTCCTTGTGTTATCCTAAAATAAAATAAAGCAGTCCAATTACCTATGGTTAATAAAGCGGGATACATTTCCATATCTTGTAGCATCAATCATGTACGCAGCAGTCCCCACGTTCTGAACTCTTTCTCTGTCAATCTGAGAAGAGATGTCAAACAAGTAACTGCACCCAATTTTTGCCTCCCTGAAATTCAAGAATTCTCATCAGTTTCCAGGCACAAATGAATATACTAGAATATAAATCCACAACAATCTATTACTATATTTACTGATACCAAAACATTTTTATTTTATCGCCTTTTTTGTTGGATCATGTGGGTTTCATCTCTAGGCTACCCCCAACTTACTTGGGACTAAAAGGCTTTGTAGTTGTATAAATCCACAACAATTGCCAGTCACACTAGAGGTCTGTTTTGCATGCATGAGAAATCAATAGGAAGCAACCCATCAGTGCAAGAAAAATATGTGTATTCAAGCCACTCAAAACTCATAAGTCAAAATCAATAGCTCAAATCCACCCAGCTATCGCATTCAGCATTAAGTGCCACGTCTCCAGAAGTGTGAGTTGTACTAGCTATTGGGTGAAACATTTGACATTAGCTATTCATGCACTCTTTATGCATCAGACAATGGGCAGACAACGAAAAGAACAGAGAGATGACCATGAAACTTCAATGAAGCTCGTCTTTAACACACTTGAGAACTTCCAGTAGTTTTTGTTCTAGTTTGAATAAAAAGAGCACAGGAAACAATCATCAAACCTTTCTGCATTTCTCATGGCCTCATCGCACTTCACAACCTCCCCAATATACTCGCAGACAAAGGTGCCTTGTGGAATAGGTTCAGCAGCTCTAATAGCCCAACCCTGCAGATTTTGATAACATTAAAAAAACTTGCAAGTAGCACTCAGGCACTGGGTTCAGGTTCAGGAAACCTAAATCATGGGGATTATTTCACCTTATTCTCAGTTCTGAAGAGTTCCAAGTTAACAAGCAACCCTTTCTGCAACACTTTATTCTGGCAGGATGTGTCACAGTTACATGATGAGTTGCACTCATATATTGGATACCCTTCCTGCCAATTAGAGAGCACACAGATCAAACTATATTAATAACGGACAAGAAAATGTTTTGAAAAGGACTAAAAAGTATAACCTAATCGAAAGAGATCTACTAGCAAATGAGCAGAACAAGTCTGCATCTTTTAGGCCCCAAGCCTTACACGAGGCACAAACACTGGCCAATGGGTTTAAAGAATCATGGTTTATGATAAATTTCTAAATCTCAAGAGAATGTTATGTACTTGCATCATGAAAAACAAGTGATTTGCTAAATGATCACTAATTAGGCAAGTAGTGGACAGTTTCCTCTTTTGGGTGGAGGGGGTGGAGTTTAGAATATTTTCAAGATTCAAATGCAAATATATTTCAAACCGTGTGTAATTTTGAAAAGAATTTGAACCATGATGTTGCTCATAATTAATTGAATAAAATAAGACTCATGTCGCATATATTTATGATATTTGAAGACTTGACAATTCAATTACACTATCTCAACTAATCAAAAATACTATCAGAACAAATCACATAAATGTTGAATATGTCTTTGCAAATTGTTGGATTAGGTTTCAGAAAATGTTGCCAGTTTTTTTAGAAATGTTGAGGTTGTTCACTACTTTCCTTAAATATTGAATGTTCACTATATAGAGCCTCCCAAAAAACAGATTATACTGCCATTCAGTTGCACATATCCCATCAGTGGCATAATAACAGAAGAATAATTAAAACTTATCAAAACATTCAACTACTAAAAGGTAAGGACTAAGGACAGTTGTCTACTGCAGTTTTTTTCCATGTCAGTGTTCCAAAAACCATATATGCTGGTAGACTTGATAATAGAAACATCTAAAAGTAAAAGATGATTCACATGATCACATAAATGTTAGTGTCACCTGCAAAATAATTTTGCTATCTTCATCGTATGCAAATCTGCCATGCATGGGTTCTCCATGGATATCCACCAGGTTCTCATAGACACTGCCAAAGTGATTCACGTGATCACATTTCTCAGGAGAGCATTGGGAATACAAACATGCACACCCTGGCATAGAGTTCTGCAGAAATGTGACTTGTTAGAAAACAATTTTTTTCTGAAGATGAGCCAAAGTGGCCAAGGAAAACCTAGCCCCCTTAAGCAAACTTCATATTTACCCATTATAAAAAAAATCCAAAATACTACCTCTGAATCAACCAGAGATGAATCCACCAAACGCTCTGTGATATAGTGAAAACCTTGCCAAGGCACAGAATTGCCATGCGGCAAAAGTTCTTCGGGCTTCATACAGAGAGAATCTTTTGCGTTGACATCAATGGCACAAACAATTGGAACTTTCTCCCGGCCAAAGCTTACATCTTTACATATAACAACCTTCTCATTCTTAAGCTTCCATCCAAAGTGCATTGAATCAAGAACATAATGGTATTCTTCCATGCCCCACATTTCATGATCATTTATTGGATCAATCACCGAAGGATCTTTGTAAAAGTCAACTGCAATAGGCTGTATAGGGTGCAGGCCATTTGAATTAGATCTAGACTTGCAACCTAAAGGGCACAGGAATCCCTCTTGATGCCAATCAATTTGGATGCCAATGTCACTACAGAGCTTTGCAGCTTTCACAAATATGTTTTCAGGCAAGGATCCATATTTAACTTCCAACGCAGCAAGAAGACTAGTCTTACAGCATACAGAGCGGGCAACAGATAAAATATCAAGGTTGCTTGGATGGGGTCTTGTCTTTTGAATCTTTGAAAATAAAGTTTGTGCCACATCTGAACATTGGTAATCGAGCAACTTACCAAGGCTGGCTGCTTCAGATTCAACTATTTGCGATGTTACCATAGATAGACCAGGACTTGGAAACTTGAAACTTTTCTCAATTCCAGAACCACTACTCTTCTTCAATGTACTTGACGGCCGTAAACTTTTCTTGAAGGCAGAATAGTAGTGTCGACCACGGTTAAGCTGGTACTTCCCACGTCCTGGTGGAATGTGGCCAACAGTACTTGGGTTCATATGAGCAACTTGATGGTGGCGGCCAAGATCGGGCAGAAGATCGAATCTCAGCCCACATAATCTACAGGTGAACTTCTGTGAGCCATCATCCTTCTCAAAATTATGGTTATCATAATGGGGCTTACCACTCCCTTCTGTTTGTTGAACAGATTGAGCTTTAGGTCGTTGAGGGACATCAAGAAGTCTGAAGTCATGGGTATGATCTGAAACAATGTGCTGATACAACAGATCCGTGTTCAAAAAATTGCTGTTACATGACATACATCGAATGAGAGTTGAATATTGGAGATATTGCGCACCGTGTCTTTCCTGTACGTGTCTTTCAAGAACTTTCCTGTTGGTAAATGAGTCCATGCATGCAGCACAAGAATAACCTCTGAACAACCACCGGGCTTCCTTTCTGTGAACCTTAGTCCAATGTAATCCAAGAGCTTGATCATCAGCGAACTCGTGAGCACATATTTTGCACTTCAGACCAGATGATGGACTAACTCCCTCTTCTTTCAACAGTTCCATGGATCCTTCTTGGTTTTCAGAATATATTTGCTTAGATCCATTTGTACCAAAGCCCCAAAGATTTTCCAGTTTCTCTCTCTCGGTAGAGATTAACTTTAGCAAAAACTCTCCAACATCTGGATTTTTAGACACTTCAGCCAATATCTGGGGCATATGGTCACTACCAAGACCTGAGCGTTGATGAGAAAGGTTGTTTCTCAAGAACCAAAAAAGAAATTCACATGCTTGGTGTAAACATATTTTATCTTTCCTCGATGTGCAATCCTTCAATATATTGATGAAGACATCTTTAGAAATGAGTCGACTCTTTCCATCCCTGGCACGCTTAAGGAACTTTGGAAGGTGTTTCTCACAGTAAAGAGTATGACGCTTGGCATAATCCTGGCACTCAACAATATTGTCATGAGAGCGAATCCCAATACAAAGAGGACTATCTAAATCGGTATTTGCCATGGAAGTTGACGCGGTGCACTGATCAGTGTTCTCCATTACACGAGTTTTTTCACCTGAGATCTTTGCAGCCACAGTCGGCATCGATTTCAATTGCACAGAAACTTGGGAATTCCAGTCCCTTTCCACACCTATGTTGTATATTGCATGTGAGTTAGAAATTTCTTCTATCTGTTTATTTGGAGATTCTTCCCTCTTATGTGGAACCACAGATGAACTCAATAAATTTTCAGGGTGCATTGTATCCAGGTTTGTTTGGAAGCAGTGCTTTTTACAAAAAATAGAACCATACTGAGCTCTATGCTTGCATTTTCTACCCATATTAGTCATACCACTGCATAATGGAGTTTCAACAGTAAGTGCCTTGTCCTCCCTAGAAGAATGGTCAGTAAAATGCATACTTTGATGCACACAACAGTAAATATCACCATCATTTGCCCACCTACCACACTGCCTTCCCTTTGCTTCAATGTATGCAGAACACTGCCGAGAACTCTTGAATGAATCTAACTCAAGTCTCACATTCTGTAAAGCTGGGTTGGCACTACCTGATTCTGGAATCTCCTGGCCACCAGAATTACTGGGGAAGGAAAGGGGGTTATTCTGATTTCTTGAGTCCAATGCGCCTATAGTTTCAGGCATGAAAGAGTTACTAGGGAGGTTATTCCGGTTTGGGTCCTCCCTTGGAGTTCTGCAGTTAGTGTCTCCCATGTGTGAAATTTGTGTTTCTCCTCTGCGGACTTCAAGTTTTGGCCTCTTCCTACTAATTTGTCGATCTATAGCTGGATCATCATAACAATTATTTTTCTCAAACTTGCCAGCATTACCTGCTGGATGTGAATGTGATGAAAAGAACTGTTTCATGACTTCTTGTTTCCATGTTTTCCACTCACGGACTAATTCCGGCTGCACTGATGCATTCCACAATTCATCAACCTTGTTCCAAAGAACAGACTGCCTAAGTTCCTGTTAAGGAAGGGAAGAAACAAGAAGGTTGGCTACACTTTAACCAGCTTAAGAATAGCAGCATATCAAATGTAACAAGAGAATAATCAATAAAAGACACCAGAACACTGGAAGTAGCTGAAAAAACATATTTTCATATAAATTTCATCAGTAAAGCAACAATAGACTAACCGTAGTTGTTTCAATAAATTCCAATTACATAACACCAACGACATCATTGACATACTTGAAGGGACACGAGGTTCAAGTTACAGCATGAAATTTAACAATTTATTGTTCGCGAAAATGTGATCTACTTGATTTTACCAAGTGGGAGAGATTATTTCTACCTGAGAGAGAGAGAGAGAGAGAGAGAGAGAGAGAGAGAGAGAGAGAGAGAGAGAGAGAGTGATGCTTTGAAACAGTTGGCTGAACAACCAAGTTCAACACAAAGCAAACAGAGTTGCCAAGCTCTGTTATGGTTTCAAGTGGCAAAAGAAACCGGACAACCCATTAATGCACTCCCACCCCCTCCCCCAATCGACCCATGCACTTCAAATTAGTAGATTTCAGGATAATATAAGGTGAGAAACCTAACCATAAGTCACACAAACTGCCTGTGATGCATAAACTAGAGTAAGGTAGCTCATACCATGAGACAGCCGGACAGGATTTGTGAGCTTCTACAAATCTAGCCATACACATCTTGTGTGCAGAATTCAAAAGATCATAAACATGACTGTGGATAATTAAATGAAAAACTAGGTTAACAATTAACAACATTGTCATCTTAATAGATGTACCAAAATACTAGAGCGTCTTGGTTTATGGTCAAACAAAGAATGGAAGTAGCTACCAAAAAACTTCAGTATTTCGTAAGCATGCAATTTAAATCAAAAACTCAGAAATTACAAACACAAAACATACAGAAACAAGGCATTGTCCGATAAACTATTAGTAATGATTGAGGTAGAACTAACCAGAACCAGCACTTATGTAAAAGCTAAGTAGGGATGCAACTGGGCAGGTTAGGTCCGGCCCTGCCGTTGCCCTGCATGACCCACATGAAAAGAATGAGTTCAATGGGTCGGTTCGAACCTATTTTTTCATGGAACTTACTAAACCCCACCCCCCACCCCCCGGTTGCGGGTCGATGCATATGGCGGAAGCAGGGGATGGGGACTAGACAGGCTGAGCAGCTCATTGATACAAATCCCAAATGCAGACGCCATTAAACACTGACCAAGGAGGAAATATCTCTAGGAGCAGTAAGAAATTTAACTAAGCAAGAGAAGATTAGGCAAGCAATCCTGGAGAACCCATGATCCTAGCAGTCAAAAAGAAAAAGAATCCAGGAAACAAGGGCTGGAAAACTCCACATTAAGGACTACAGAATGATCCATCCCCGCATCCGTTCTATTCTCAAAGAGAATCGTGACTGGTTTGTTCCCCTCACCTGTGAGAATATAGAAACAGAACAAGAAGCTAAGAATGCATGGCTGCATGCAGAAACTAAAGCCGCTGCGCGCCGTTGCCGTGCACTGCTCGTAGCAAAATCTGCTGCAGCATGCCTTAACCACACCACTAGCCTGCTATGACCTCGGAACCTTCTCTGTGCCTGACCACAATCTGCTAGATCTGGGCATCCTAGATAGGGGAGAACAAGGGGAGAACAAGAGATGATAAGAAACTGCGGCGGAGAAGTAGGTAGGGTTTCAGTCTTGTACAGGGGTTGGTCCACCTTGTCCGGTGGTTAAGTAAGGATCCGGCCTCGATTGGCCCCCTTTTCTTTCTGGGCCAGCTCTTGCCCCATGGGAACAAAAAAAATTAGGGGCAGACCCATGGGCTGACCCATCCCTTTCACCCATAAATATAAAGAACCTGTTTGGTACATGGCCCACATTGCAATAAGCATAGCCAAAGAGTGGCAAACAAAATGGCTGCCATAAATTAGGGAAACTAGTAAATAATTGACTCTATGACACATGGATCAAGAGGCTAAGGGTGTGTAGTGAGCCACAGTTATGTCAATGAATAGTAAAAAAAGAGCCTATGCCAAGTAGGTCGGGGGTTAAGGGATATTATGACAAGCCACAGTTGTGGCAACGAACAAAATACCTACCTAAGAAAGTGCGCCTAAGGTTAGGCGTGGAAAAGTTATGCTTCGGGCTGAACACCGCCTAAAGCACAAACTGTAAAAGGAAAAAATGCAAGATAAAGGAGACTAGATATATATAGTACCTCGTACAGAATTTCAATAGTCTCAGCATCACGTGCATTCTTACACTTTTGGTTCCACAGATCAAAAGAATTTTGTAGCCACTGACAGCTTATGTAGTCCGGAAGAATCATCTGAAATTAAACAGTTAAGGTGAAACAATGCTGAGAAACATAGCGAACATGCAGTTGAGAACTTGAGATGTTAGATACTGAAGAATTAAACATTTTTGGGATTTTTATAACATCATCAATCAGGAGAATGCAAGTTTGCTGAAACTGAGAAAGCCATAGTGAACACTTGCCGTCCAGCTTTAGTTTTAGAAATTTTTACCACGCAATAGTAGATGGATTTACCTCAAGAGTCAATATATGAAAAACTATTCCTATATTAATTGTCATTTTGTATAGCTGGCCTAAACAATAAATATATGAGGATAATTATCCTCAAGCATATTCTCGGACCTTGAGCAATCTCCCAATCAACTGCTGATAACAGTTATTTAACTTTTCGTATAAAAACTGGAATGTAATTTACCAATAGTGCTATATGAAAACAAGTTACTCTTCGGATTGCCTAAATTCCATTGATAATTCAAAGCTACTCTCCAGGGCAAAAGTACGCTAAATACAAGATATAGTAAAGAAGGCAATGATTTCCCCCTTTTTTTTCATTTTTGATCTTGAAAAGTAGAAATTGAGTTGTGAATTTACTGGATTCGCTGACGCTAGTTCAATCACCGGCTCTATTTCATGCTGGTGAGTTGGTGATTGTCTTAAAAGAATTTCGTGATACATCCTAGATAAACTGATCACATATGGTACACGGGAATGACTATGGCTCATCCAGAAACAGCAAAAGGAAAAAATGGTTTTATGCGCAAACTTACCTAGGGAAATATACTGCCTAATTTACTGTCATTGATGACAGAAAACATGTAAGCATGTAAGATTATAAAGAGATGGCCATATTCACATATGAAATCTTTCCATAATGCAATCAGTATAAATGAGGAAAGATGTTAAAAAAATCATCAAAGATAAGAAGCACTGCAAAGTAGACAAAAAGGGACATTTTACTTGCTAAGAGAAAATTGGCAAGATGTTCCATGAAATATCCACATGAAATAAGGTCCTCGGATTTACATTTTGAAGTTTGACGAGCATCTTCCCAAGATCAGTATAATCTTTACAGAAAGATGCTTCCAGAGCAAATTCTTTCCAAGTTGTGGCCTTCCGAGCATTCACAATTACAGCCTAGTAAACGTATAAACTGTGTTAAGAACATTGGGCTACAGGCATAACAAAACATGTATAAACATAACCAACCTCTATATGAAGCTCATCACTAAAATTTAGCATTGAAATAGCAAGTTTCTGCATGATGAATCGTCGAGGAACACTCAAATCCTTCACCAGCTTCCTCCATTTACGATGAGTTCCATTCACAAGTGGCAAAGGATATTCCTCTATTGGAAGAATAAGTAGCATGTCTACCCATGAATAAGTTCTTGTTCGTGGGAAGAAAACAACAATGTAACTCTTCCTGTCATGTGTTGGTTTTGCCTTTAGAGTAGGCAAAGGACAGTCTACTCTACAGCATCGAATTCCTGTTTGCCATTTTCCCCTCCACTGCTTTCACATGAAAAGGGTAAAACAAGTTCACAGAGGAGGCATTAGTGGTAATGACAGACCTCAGCATGCTAAAATAAAAAAGAAGCAAAATTATGAATAGGGTACTAGCAAATGGTTGAGCTCAGGTCCCATTGTTTATCTTGTTGCTCAGCAAACGAAAATTCTCTCTCTCTCTCTTTTCCAAGTAAATTGCACCAGAATTACCAATATGGTCAAATATATTGTTGTCCTCATGCATGACAGGAGATCGTATTATTGCAATACCTAAAGCTCACACGTGTGCACAGAAAATAGTGATTTTGAATTTCAGCAAACTCCATTTTTTACTTAGATAATACATTGTTTGGAATGGAGTAAACAGAACAAATTAAGTGTGCCACTATTAGAAAATTTTCAAGCAGAATTCTATATCATAATACTATGTCCAATTCATGAAATAGAAATCTTATATAGAAAATGTACAAAAAAGATGTTTGCTAGGACATGGGAAGGTATCTAGTAGGAACTACCCTTAAAATAACATAATGAGGGCTGAAATCACAAGTTCGAGTTCTCCAATTTTAAAGCTAGCTTTCAGTGTTATACCCCCACCTTAACATTCAGAATTCAGCATCAGGAATCGCATTCATAAAAATATATGTGCTTCAGCATGACCATGTATGCAAGGAAGCCCCATCTGTATATTTAACTTTTTTGTAAGACTAGAGAAAAGGAGTTTGTTAAGTTTCAAGGACTTTGCATGGACCTCTAAAATGTAGCATTTTTTTACTGAAACATGGCTGTAACTAAGGCTATAATTAGAAATTCATAAACAAATTAGGAATTTCATCACCCCTACAAACATTGTGTTCTTATTAAATGCACAGGTATAAATCTCTAACAACTTAGCAAAAATTTATGGAAGCTAGAACATGAAAAGTGCTTCCTCATATAACCTAAAACTCAAGCTTAAAAATAGGGAAAAACTAATTTAGGTCTAAACTACATTCTATGCCAAATATAATGCACAGCCGCAACCATGCAGTTAAATAAAGAAAAGTGTACCTTCACCCAAAGTGCTACAGCACGATCTTCATCTCTAGCATTCCCTGCACCCAACTCTCCCACTTTATAATTAGTATCACCATTACAACTATTGTTATTAACAATCTGGTCCATGTCATTTATAGGTGAGACACATGACTCATTCTCTTCCTGCGGAGAAGATTTATTATGTACTAAATCAATACTGCAAGCTACTTCTGATAGATCTTGAAGCGTGCACTGCAACTCTTTCTGCGCTGCATGACACCCTAACAAGTCAGTTTCAACCTCCTTACTTGCTGCACCAGCAATGTCATCCACTTTGGCACACTCTTCTGTTATCATCTCTTCTTGAGAAGGCAGGGCATCCCCATTGGATTTACCTGACCTTAGCAATGACACTGTACCAGGATGGGGAGGAGGATATATCTCTTCATGAGGATGATGCACATCCTCCTTACTAAAACTCTGTTTATTAAAGTTTCTGTCCTCACTATGTGAGCCATTATTTCCTGTGCTTACATTCAACTGACATCTTAAAGCATTGGAGCAAGAATTATCACTGTTGTTCGCTTTTCTTAGTTCTGCCCCCTGAGGTAAATCATCCAAGTTAACAGGAGAATTTTCAGAAGAAGTACCAAACACCACATCTATGCCCGTTTGAGAAGCATTGTTAACCAAGACAGGGTTACATATTATTGCATCATTTGTTGGATGGACATCAGAGCCTGTCCATCCATAATCGTCATGTGATAATGTATGATTCTTATCATAGCCAATAGATGATGTTTTCTCCACATCATTCTGCAACTGGCAATCCACTTGCATAACAGGAGGATCCATCAGCATTTCTTTGGCAACTTCTGTTCCACCAATGCAATACGAAGTAAAGCAGGACTTTCAAAAGCAATGCAGGAAATAACCTCTACTAGTGTGAAGTCCATAAACACCGGTGCCTTAATTCTGCACATAAAAACAAAAGGCTGCTGTTTAGAGCATATGCAACACTTCAGAAGGAAATACATGTATAGCAGGAAAAATAAAAAAATAAAGACCTTAAAATATTTGGCAGAGCTATAGTTTAAAAAGAAAATGAGGTTATTAGATCATACATAACGATAACATTTTGTTTAATGAATGTGTAAAACGATCACTGCACTAACTATGCATAAGTATGTGTAATATTTTGTTTCCCCATGCCTAGTTGGTGATTAGGTGCCTAGTAGGCGTGATAGGTGGTCACCTAAGTGGGTTAGGCGAACATTAGGGGCTAGCAGGGAGCATGGTGCCTAATGCCAGAGCGGGCTAGGCAGCCGACTTTTGACACGGTGATATAAAGTTAAGGGTTTGAATCAAGCTAAAAATAACACATAGAGAAAGGAGCTGCGCTCAACAGTTGGCAACACATGATAATTAACTGGTCATCTATGACAGCATTGTGACGCAAATACTTGGACTGACAGCGAACTCACAGCTCGCGTCCAAGGTACAACGGGTGCCTTTGAATCTGGCACAAGTAAACCAACATGTCACATTCCGATCTCAGCCGAACAATAAAGTTAACATGAATTATACACATGAAATCTCACTATCACAGTGCGACAATTTTTGTGGAACAGCTACAGAAAAATCGCATGGGGAATGTATGATATCGGAACGTGCAAAACTGGCACAAAAGTACTGGCATTTTCGTACGTAAATCGGCGCATAAAATGTCTACCTCATCAAAGCCCTAACGGCGTGTTTCAATGTGTTGGGAAACTCCCCTAGTGTAAAGGAATCCTCATATGGGTTCGATGTGCCCATAGATTAGGATCATTGAGTTGTTCGCGGTTATGGGCTAAGACCCTAGATTTGCTTGAATGCTCAACGGTCCAAATAAAAAACAAGCAGGGAAGAACCGATCCTTGGGGAGAGCGGAGATGAAAGGAAAGTACCCTCCTTGACGACGCACCGCGTCGGCGGCTGCGGCGAGGGAAGCCGGCGTCGACGTCCGTGGCCGCGAGGGGAGCCGGGGGCGGCGCCAGCGACGGCAGGAGGATGCGGCGGAGGCGAGTGGAGGACCACGAGGATTCGACGCCGGGAGGATGAGGCCAGACGGCGGTTACCGGAGAAGGGAGGGAGGGGACGGAGTGAGGCGGTGGTGGCGACGGAGGGTTTGCGACTTGGCGACGTGCGGGGGAAGGAGATGGGGGAGGTGGGCGGCGTGCGCGATTCGCCCCCGGTGAAAGAAAGGGGAAGGGGTAAAAAACGAAAATCCCACCTCTGGATTTACCGTTAAGGCCGGTTTTGGGCTTAATTAGGTGGTCCAAATGAGTATCCTGAATTGGGCCGCGGAGATCCTACTAAAAATAGGCCGAACCCATTCAAATAAGCTGCAAGTTGCGTCAACGGGATGGCCCAGATTTTAGTCGGCCCGCCTGCCACCGCCGACGCAAGCGGCGAAGCTCCCTGCTTGCCTTCGCGAGCTTTTTATTTTTATTTTCTATCATTAATATTTAAATAAATAGACCTGATAACAATATTAGTATAAATATGTGTCTACCGCTATTTAAAAGGGTTGTAACCTTTTAAGGTGGATAGGGTCTATCCTTGCGTCCGCCGGTAGTACCACCCATTGATAGGATAGATAGCCCTCATTGTCGTCCTTTCAGGGGCGGTTAGCCTCCGCTCCCACCCCTCCACTGCCCTAACAGTATAAAAGCCTGAAAATCAGTTAAAATAGCCATTTAAATCTAAAAAAGAGAGAGGGGAGAGGAGAGAAAGGCAGTGCAGCGAAACACTACTGTTTTTTATCTGTGGATTTTGGATCTCAGTTTTCGGTAATTTTTCTAGACTTATATTTTTATTAGTAATTAAAGTATCGCTAGATCTAAGGTTTAACGACATAATAGTAGTTATATTATATAAGGCCTAGGGTTTAGAAATGTATGATATGTTGTCTTTTGCAGTATATTGTAAAGATCAATTTCAATATGGTAAGGTAGCCATCAGATGTATAGTAGTATTTAGAATACGATAGTTTCGATTATCTAGATTTTATAGAATAATGATGTAAGTAATAATTATAAATAATGAACAACTTTATTAAATAGATGGATGTTTAATTACTTTAAATTGGTTAGTTTACTTATGAGTAATATTGATTGTAGTGAACTAAACGTATTGTTAGGTGATCATCAGTGTCGGTAATTTTATTAGAGTTTTGATAATTAGAAGTATAGTTTTCTGTATTAACAATGGACATATTTTCGGATGTTTCCAGGTACGTTCGATAAATTATATTTTCAGATATATTATGGTGAAGGTTAAATTGGTTATAGTCCTAGCGGTATAGATCTCTTTGGATTTCAGTATGTCGTCAAGGAACTTAGTAGAGCCAATGAGAGGATCATAATAGGCGTGTGAAAGTGGCTGATGCACCATTTTTAACTGGATCCCCAACAATATGAGCTTAAGCTGAGAGCTGTGTTAAGCCATGCTACTCAGGGTTACTTTGTGGAGCTCGTCCCGATTAATGTGACATCTACTTGGAGGTAATACGTAGATATATCGTGTGAACATGGTCTCCCTCCTGTACTGCTAGATGAGGTGTACCAGAAGAATACAACAGAGATAAATGTTACGGAAGCAGTAGCATGAACAAGTCAAGCAGTAGTGGATGAAGCAGACCCGATAACTATAGGAGACGAGTAAGACGTTGGGGATGTACCGGAGATGCAACCGAGAGGTGTAGCTGATGTAGGATAGCACATCACTAGCATAATTGAAGAAATGGAGAGGGAGAATAAAGAGCTGGAGGAAGCTATTGCCGATGAGGATTCATCCGACAAGAAGTGAAATGCTCTTGTTCCTGCAGAGCGAAGGAATCGTGAATTTTCAAATCTAGTGATAAGTGAGAGTCATCATACACCTTATAAATATCATGAGAACGAGGTATCCTAGGGTGCTATGTATCCTAGTAAGGAGCATGTTATCGATGCAGTGAAATTCTGGTCGATGTCTCTTTGGAGGCGGTTCAAGGTTGTCAAGTCAAGCAAAAGTGAGTACGACGTCAAGTGTTTGGTTCTTGATTATTCGTGGTGGGTGCACGTATTCAGGGAAGTCGGTTAACTAATGGGAGTGCTCAATAGTTATGGAGCATAATTGTCATATCGAGGAAATAGAGTTCTCATAACAGAACTTATCATCTGTTTTTGTTGCTAATGTTATGTCGAAGAGATTATAGACAACCTAAAATATGAGTCACGATCAATAATCCGTGATATTGAGAAATGTTCTAGTACACAATAAACTACACTAAGTCATAGAGGGCGAAACAGAAGGCTATTGAGATGAGGTTTAGGACATACGAAGATTCATACGATAATTTACCACATCAACTAGTCACAATATGTGCGAGAAACTCTCGAAATTACTTTGACATCAAGCATTACTCCTCGACTAATGTGAAGTATAGAGAGAAACAAGTATTTCAGTGTACTTTTTTTTGCTTTTGTGGCAACCTTCAAGGCATTTAGGCATTGTCGACATATCATTTACTTGAACAGAACGTTCCTTCTGGGAAGTATAAATGATAGATATTGTCTGTAATTGAGGTGGACGGGAACAACTAAGTCATGCCACTGGGGTTTGCCTTCGTGTAGAGTGAGAACGAGGAGAGTTGGTATTGGTTCCTTGAGCGGATCAAGCATGATATTGTTCTGGACCGGCCTGATGTATGTTTGATTCATGATAGACATGCAGGGCTGTTGCAGACTTTGATGGATATGCAATACGATGGTGTGTAAGAACAAAGTGGCCTGACTTGAAGAGCAGGTGGTGCATTAGGCATATGAGTGAAAACTTTTATAGACAATTCAAAAACAAGGAATTGATGAATCTTTTCAAGAATTTGTGCAGCCAAACCAGTAGAGAAAGTTTAACGCGGCATGGGCAAGACTAGATGAACTAACCACGAAGCAAAGTGCTGAGCTAGCAGACACAGGAGATGACCCGTTTGCTCTTGAACCTATTCTAATAGATACTCTCCAGATAGTAAGGTGGTCAGAGTCAGTTATTAGGAACTTTTTATATTAGATACAAAATGAGCCAAGAAAGAAATGGGCATTGATGTACGACACTGGAGGGATAAGGTCTGGGATAATGAAAACTAATCTTGTTGAGATTAACAACTGGGTTATGCAGGGTATGAGGTCTCTCCTACTTGTTGGAATTGCAGAAGGTGTTGTGCATGTGACTTGTAGATATTTCATTGACTGCTATGCAACTACTTCAAAGGCAATGGCAAATAACTGTATACTGTATGGATCGATGCAATATGAGTACATGAAGAAGGCCACAAACAAGGCATATCTGCACCGCGCAAATCAGGAGGGAACTGCGGAGCACGGATTTAGTGTCTTGTGCCGTGATAAGGGTCGTAGGGGTGGTGGACATGAGCACCAAGTGCAAGAGTGTGTGCTTAGGATTGGAACATGCATCTCTACGTGTCAGAAGCCACGATTACTACATAGACCGTGTACAAACGTCATAGCTGTATGTGGGGAGCACAATATGCTACCCAAACAATATGTTTCCCACTACTTTATGAAGGATCAGATACTGAACATATGAAACCATAGGCTTTATAGCTACAACATTGTTGATATGTTTATAAGTAATCCAGGTCTCTCACGAATATATGTGCCAGACTTTGAGAGGATGAAGTACACACCGAGACATCAACAAACTCGACGGATTCAAAACAATATGGATGAATCCGAAACGGGTCCAAGGGTGAAGCGATGCAGCAAGTGCGATGAAACAAGTCACACACACAAATACTATTCGAAAAATGCACCTATTATGTAGATGGGGTCATGACATCAGTCAAGTGTGAATGTATTTAGCGCATCTCAATATTATATTTGTAAGGTTTTCGTCTTACATAAGTACGTTGTATTTGGACATTATATTTTTTATTTCATTGTGTATATATATGTTGTAATATGTTTATGTAACTTTATGTACCTATATATTATATGTTGTTCATGTAACTGTGTGTATATTCAAACTATTTATATTTGGTTTCAATGCAGATATGACACACCCACCGACCCTCGAGCTTCTTGACCTTGTAGTGGACAAGAAGCACAACAGCTTCTTATCTGCCGTTCACCAGACGGAATTAGGAGTTTTCCGACCACGTGGCCCCAGGGAGCTACTTACGATCAACGATCGTTGGAAGCACCAGTATATCGTGAATTAGCTACGTATGTGTCTGATTATTTATTTATTGCATGCTCTACATTCACTTAATATTTCAAATGGTTCAGATTGGCAGCATCTGGACTCCTACCGCTATGTCATTTGGTGGAGGCTCGAGCGATAGAGAATCCTGAGGTAACGGCGAGGCGATTATATTTTGACTACTCGCTGATCGCTACATTGGTCGACCGATGGAGGCGTGAGACCCACACTTTTCACCTCCCATGCGGCGAGATGGCTCCGACGTTGCAGGACGTAGCCTACTTGTTAAGATCAAAGGGATAGATGTTACTTCTACACCCATGCAAAGTCTATTCTCCAAGCAAAGGGGCATCCAAAATCATGCAGTCATAGCCAATTACAATAAATTTTGAACCTTCAGGGATGAACTATTTTTAATTTATTTGTTAGTTATTTATTAAGCTTTATTAAATATTAATTATGATATTTAATATATTTTTAATATTTCTTAAATAATTAGGAACTCGCGCTTTGGTGCAGATCCATAATGTTGTAGTGAAGGATCAATAAATCTATGATGGGATCTTTGAGTACATGCTTTCTATAGACACCTACAACGATCCATATAACACTAAATGTCTCTTGATGATTGTGCGTAAAAAGAAGGATGATCCCTTCAAGTAGAACAACTTAATCTAAGTTGTGACTAAATTGTTTGCAAGACCCTTCTGTTTTGTGTTAACCGCTCCGCTCCAATATTTAACCACCAAGGACCGTAGGGCCCTCTTGCACGAGCAGCGTCAAACGTATCTAAGGGTGTGTGAACTGGTTGACCATCCTTCTATGCTAGGTTTCTCTAGGAGGCAAATAACAATAATGATGTTGCCTGACCAGTATTGTCGGTGGATAAACACCGCAAGCGGGGATCCTGAGGGACCCCCTTTGAGATTGGGAGGTTAATTCTGGATCTACCTTGTATGTGGATTTAATGCGAATGTATGGGACCTAGGCGGGACGGATAATCGTCGGTTAGTAGAAGTAAATGTACAAGGGATTTTAGACGGGTTCGGGCCGTACGGAGGCGTAATACCCTACTCCTGTGTGTCTGATGTGCTATTAATGCTCTTGGAATGCCTTTCTCTGGATCTCTATGTTACAAGGTTTTTTGTCTATCTATCAAGTCTTGAGCTTCGGTCTTCAAGTGCTGGTCTCTCTGGACTTGTTTGAAGGTGAGCTCCGATTAGCCATGCCATACATGTCATCATCCAGAATACATATCACCCTAGGAATACCTGTTGTTACATATATTAACAATAGACGATACCTTGATATCTAGCATGCTTAGGATTGAATACATCTCCTCGGAGATGTCGCTTTTAAAATACGTCTCCTCGGAGATATTGCTTTTAAAACACTTCTCTTCGGAGACAAGATTTACTATTATCAACAATAACTCATATACCATGATTCCTTGATGGTTGTGAATTCCGTGATTGTGGTGAAATCCTTGATGTCGTGTGGGACATGAAAGTGATGTGTAAAAATGGGTGAAAACTGTTTTGGCGATGGCATGTAGAGTAGTCCTCCGGGGAGGATGCTCTTGGGGGCTTGAGTTACATGATGGTATTCATTGCCCATGAAGATGCCTAGCCCGGCCGCTTAAGGACCGAGTCTTGCGCCGTCATGCTTAGCCACCCCGTGCAACCATGCGTCCTGTATGGGCATGACTTGATTTTCCTTCATTGGACTGAGTTGGGCATCATACCAGGAGGCTGAGAGCAACGAGCAGCCAGGGGTTTATCTGTCCCGCTGTTTGGAGGTTCAGGGACCGGCTTAGGCTTAAAAATGGAGGCTGGCCTTCGGAACATGCAGCTCTGGAACTTGGCGTGTCTCGTGGAAAAGCCCGGCAGGAAAAGTGTTTGGAGAGTCTCGGTATGATTCGCTCCTCCACTTGCAACGGTTGGAGGCTGAGCATATCGTATGGGTAAAGCTGTACAACCTCTGCAGAGTGTAAACCTATTCGAATAGCTGTGTCCACGGTCATGGACATGCAAAGCATTGACCTCACTTGAATAGACTCCGGGTGCGTGTGTCTTGATGAGTGAGTGTGTGGACTAGATGTCCGTGTGATGTGTTTCCTGGCTCGATCCGCCAGAAGCTGTGTGGTACTAGAGGTACACCAGATGTGATAAAAGGGACTGCGGAGTGAGGTATAGCCCCTCCCAGGACTGAAACCCCCAGATACAACTTGTTACCCTAGTTTTGGTTTTAAAACTATTTCGACAGCTTTGCTATCAGGTCACCTTCTAATACGTTGGGGACTTGAGGTGATACTCAGTACCAACAGAAGATGCCTGAACTGTTTTACTTCTAAACTGCTTTGAAAGCTTTGTTATCAGGCCACCTTCTAATACATTGGGGACTTGAGGTGATACTCAGTACCAACAGAAGATGCCTGAACGGTTTTACTTCTAAACCGTTTTGAAAGCTTTGTTATCATGTTACCTTCTAATGCGTTGGGGACTTGAGGTGATACTCAGACCAACAGAAGATGCCTGCCCTTGTTTTCAAAAGCTTTGTTACATTTATTTCAAAAAGGTTAACGGTGGAGAATATAACTGGATATCTGCATAAAACCTGCTTTACGCTTAAAACTATACCGTAAAACCTTATCATTGAAATATTCATTATGCATCTATCAACCCCTTTGAAGTAGTATAGGACTTGTTAAGTACCTTCCGTACTCAGTCTTGTTGCTTTCAAATTGTTGAGTTGGAGATCAACCTCAACTCAGATGAATTCGAAGAGAAGAAGTCTAAGGTCGCGTCCGCACCCAAGTTGCCTGTGGCATTGGGTTGCATCGTCGTTTCGCTCCGCTGCGCTGTAGGCTCTTCTGCCTGGCTGGTCTGCTGTGGATTCTTGTCCACCAGACCATCTTTTCTCTTTTCAGGTATTTATTTTACTTAATTGTATTCGAAGTATGTATTTGATATCATTCTGTTGAATTCTGTGCGTATCAGCTACTTGATCCAGGGACTGATACAGGAGACACAGGGGAACCCGGGATCGGGGTCCTGACACAGAATCTCTACCAGCCTCTCTTTCTACGAAGTGCCCCCCCCTTTTATCCTAATAGGGGAGGCTCGGCGTGCCCAGAATGGGGGCACGAGTTCCCGTAAATTATAAATGGAAAATAACCATCATGGGTTTACAGTTTGATGTTACAAGGGTTGAAAATACGCCATTCGGTCGGTCCCGTCGGTCATTACACCCCAACTTTAACAGGCGCAAGGGGGGGAGGGGGCCACCGGCCAGCCGCTGAATATCCCCGCATGCCCGTCCGGTCAGAGTAGATCTGACACGGTCTGACGTGGCAGGGCGACAGGCGATATGCCTCAAGCCCATCGACGATATCTTCAAGCCGTTTTCCTTTATGGGCCCCGCAGAGTGACGTGCGATGGGACTCGTCATATTAAATGTCCCCACGCCTTCCTGCTAGGCGGTGGCAAGGACTTATGTACTCAGTACGACAGGCGTGATGGGGAGTGGTTGGATGTGACAGGCCATGCTCCCTCTTAAATGCAGCATAGGGCTTCCCATCGATTGACACCTCACCGTGGAGCCCTTACAGGGTCCACCGGCAAGGGGCTTCTTAGGTCCTCAGGGAACTCTGGGTACTCAGGGACCAACTGTTCTTGGCCCCGAGCACCCCCTTTCGGGCACGGTTCTTCTCGGGTCCTCGGGGAACTCTGGGTACTCGGGGACCAACTGTTCTTGGCCCCGAGCACCCCCTCCCGGATCTGTCTCTTCTCTGGTCCTTAGGGAACTCTGGGTACTTTGGGACCAACAGTTCTTTGGCCCGAGCACCCCCTCCCGGGTCTGGGTCTAGCTATTCTCGGACCCTCGGGGAGATGGTCCCCCGAGGGATGGCGCCACGTGGCACTGTGCTGTCCTGGCCTCAAGACTCGAGAACTCCCGGTTCCCATATCATCGACAAGTATGCATCCCACATTCAGGTTTGTCATTTCCTATTTGGGCACACTACTTATCTTTTTTCATTGATTCGAATGCTTTTTTTTTTGCGTTAAACGTTCCCAAAAGACGCACAATTGATCAATAAAGAAATCACAAACTTCTTAGTGATGTATATACTCTTCGGTGGGGATGCGATGCCCGGTTCGTGTGGAAGACAACGACATTCAGTGAACCTAAGAGGTATAGGGGTGCCCTCTACTACTTACCCACTAAATGACGAGAACGATGAGGATGATGATTTCATGCCTCTAATGCCTCGATGTTCTAGCAGCAATACAAAAGAAGGTTCAATGAACACTGTAAGAGGACGTTCACGCACCACATCGAGATACCGTACAACCAACAAAAAAATAGGACGCGCTACTACCGTGATAGCTCAAGATGATGATTCCATGCCACAATGACCCCTCCCTTTAAGGCCTTCATCTCCGAAGGATATTGGTGACCCTGAAAATAATGGTGGATTTGCTAGTACCTATCCTTACAACTCTGCGTCACCACTTCGGAAACGATAATCATGTTACCCTGATAGCATTGACTAGTACAACTAGCATTCTTTCGATATTTGTGTCACCACTTTTCTCCGCCATCTTAAGATGATCTAGGTATTTATCGGTGTACCAAATAAAGGGGTACCCCAACTAAACAGACCCATAAAGGGTACAAACGGTCAGGGGAACATCTCCTATAAAATGTAGTTGGTCGATGAGCTACTTCGACCGGTACAAGGCCTCCAACGACCACTCTCACCGCATCTTCACACAAACCCACGACCAGCCCCCTTGGTCGCAGGACCTGATTGGACACTTACCTGAGCAATCATCTTCACCAGGCACCAGCCCCGATGGATAAGGTCGTGGGCGATGCAGGGGGCGTGTCCCGTCCCGTAGCCTTAAAGGCTACGGTGTGAGACTCTACAGGATGGCGCAGCACCGCACGACAGATGGAATGTTATCAGCCATTCAACAGAGGCAAGTGGGCGAGAATGGCGCGCAGAGGCAAGTGGACGAGTGCGGCATGCAGGGGCAAGTGGACGAAGATGGCGCGCAGAGGCAAGCAGACAAGGATGGTGTAGGAGTGCATCATTCCGTCCTGTCGCATTAAATGCAGCATGATAAAGGTTCTATAGGCTGGGCAAAGACGGCGCGCGGCCGCACGATGTACAATGCTGTCAGAGCAAAGTTACATGCCCTGTACTCCGTAATGATGATCTGAGATAGATGTTAGGATGAGCAGAGGCCATCTGTGTAGAACCGACATGTTAGTTCTCCCATTCCCTAGTATATGAAGGGATGAAGACAAGGCAGATCAGTTCCGGTAACCTCTATAACACCGCTGTAACCAGGTGAGATCTACTATAACACACAAAAGAACCAGGGCGTAGAGTTATTATCCTCCGGAAGACCCGAACATGTATAACCCCCGGTGTCCCAGAATCCTTCGTTTGCACGGATAGACACATTCTCTCCCTGAAACGCCGTTCACACACCAACCAACACACCTCGGAATCACTGTAAGGGTTTACCCTCAACAGTATTCAATATCTATCCACTAAGAACTATGCAAATGTCAGCCACGACTATTTCTTTTGTTTACATTTCCATTTCACTAGTTCAGTTCGATGAGTATATGTTTACTGTCTTATATTAACATACTATGCTATGAACTATTTATGAACTTTATATCTAATCAATGTGATGGTACATTTATTATATTAACGTACTATCCAAGCACAATTGTATCCAATATATCAAAAGCATTATTTAGAAAACTACTTATACACGAAGTGACCATACGATAGAGCTTCAAGCATGAAATGACAACACCCATGTCATGAGTTTGGCTTTAGACACGAAGTGACCACATGACTCAGTTTTAACCATGAAATAACATCTATGTCCTGACGCAGGCTATAGACATGAAGTGACAACGCGGCATAACTTTAATCATAAATTAAATGACAACACATCTATCTTGACACAGGGAATCTCTACCTAGCATCAATGCCACAACTTTTTCATCTTCCACAGTGAATCCTATGCTCCAGCCCCCAGCCAAACCTATGCACTCAGTCATACAACAGCCCCCAGCCACCATAAATAACCCCATCCTTATCCATGGATAGACCACTCCTTCCTCAGCTCTCTCAACTGCAATATCTTCCTCAGCTCTACCAAACCCAGCCAAGAAATATTAGGGGATTTTCATCCCTTGGGGGTCAAATCGCCGATGTGCTTGCGTGATGACATTTGTAGGCTTCGCAAGTCCCAGGACATCTCTTACACCTATGGTCTATGTTTCTTCGTATGTGCCAACTACCAATACGACAAGCTTCAAAATGGATCGTATGAGTACCCACCAATATAACGACATAGATCACTCATGTGTCACTTTCCATATGATTTATGCACTGTTTTACTAATCTCACATCTTGTTTTATTTATCCAGTCTCATCCACCTATTTGTGACTTCATGAAATTGTTCGACATGGAGCAAAATAAGGATCAGAAGCGATGGGTCGACATAAGCATGCAGTAGAGGAGGGGAGCGTATGAATGCCGGGAGTACGAGCAACAGCATGAGGAACTACAGCTCAAGCGGCAGAGGAGGAAGACAGCGGAGGAGGTCATCGCTGCTCAAGCACGCGAAGTAGAGAGTGCAAGGAAGCAGGAGAGGACCCATCGCGCTAAGGCGGGTGGCCCCGATACCCTGAGAAAGGATAAATATCCTAAGTGCACTCAGCAGATAGCATCTACTGTAACCTGGCATATTTTCACCTACCAAGGTATGTTAGGATTAGCAGCGACACGCTATTAGGTTAGTCTTTAGTCATATCGTACATGCTAATATTTGTTGTAGTCATATCTTTATTGTTATGGTCTATTCGCGCAGCAACGACAAACCATATGTTCCATATAATATTTATCAGTGTATGTAACTTCTGTGCCGGGAATTATACTAATAGTGTTTCACAATTATAATTATTCGAAAATTAGATTTTGTATCATCCCAACATTACGTCACTAAAAAATTACTCATATAATTTTACATCAAATAAATAAACAAATATCGACAAATTTACATTGATCTAAAAATTTTAAAAAGTAACTACCCCGTCATGCCGATTTGACCACTTTTTGTACAACTAACATTTTCACTGAATGAATATGCACTATTTTTCAAATTGACGTATACAAAATTTAAATTAAAAAAATTCAAATTTTCAAGGGGTGGAACTAACTGCCCCCTGGGAGGGCGACAAGAGCTAACCACTATCTCAGAGGGCAGTAAGGGCACCGTGCTCAGGGTGGGCCCTACCCGCCCCCTAAGAGAGCGGTAATGGGTGGCTCTGCCACTGTGGTATCTTTACCGTCCTCTAAGAGAGCGGTAAGATATCTATTTATGTAAATATTATCATCAATGATCTATTTATTTAAATATTAATGATAAAAAATATAAAAATAAAAAACTCCTACCTTCACTACCTCTGCCTGTTTACCTTGCGGAAGCCCAGCTCCGCGAACGCCCCCGATGCGAGGCCACGGGTACCACGACTTGGCTTCTCGCCTTCTCCCTCGCCAGCCACCGCGTCTTTCGCCCCTTGGGCCTAGTTTCTCGCGTGCCAGCCGCAGCCGGCTCCACGACCACATGCACACGGCACACCGTGTTGTACGGTACCATGGCTCACGCAACCGTGTCCCGCACGGCCATGCCTGCGCTCACTATCCCAGCGCTGAGGACAAACAAGGAGGTATGATACATCTACGGATCCGCGTACACCGCCAACGAGGATGCTGCAGACGGACACCGGGGAGACGGAGGCCAGCGTGGAGCACCTCCCAAGGTGCGATGGAGGGAGGGACGGTGAGTATCAGGGTGATCGAGATGACAAGGGGAGAAAGAGGGCATGGTGGTCATTTCAATCAGTTTCCATATCGTGAGGTAAAAAAATACCACATGGAAGAAGAAAAAAAGTCTCTATGTTGTAAAAGAGTACTTTTTTATGGAGCTCAGTGGCATTTTAGTATAGTATGTCGAGCGAATATATTATAAAAATGTATCAGTCGCTAAAGTAACTAAAAATTAATTAACTTAGAAAAACATTATCAGTGTCCACTAGACACGGCGCGATGAGACTAATGCGGTGGTGTTATCGCGGTGGTTCGGGGGAATCCATCCAGCCAGCCGAACAAAGCAGTGGAGCTCGCCGGCTGGTCGGTCGGCGGTCGGTGACGAGCCACTCTCGCCTACTCCGAAGGCTGAAGCTTCCACTTTATCCTCCGGCGAGACCAACTAATAGGTAATTTGTTTATGTCTGTCAACTACATCATGACAACCTCTGTTTCGTTTCTGCCGCTCCATCGTTTTCGTGCCAACCGATCATCCACTCTGGCCTCCTACTAACAACCGAGGAACAGCAAAGACAAAAAGATCTCGCAATCACATCATATCCCAGCACTCATCTATATAAAACAGTGCAAAAATAGTGTCTGCACCAGAAGAAGTTGCGGTCTCTGATTGGTGAGAAAAATAAGAACTCTATGGATTTTCCAGCAGTAAATTAGCTCACGAAACAAACACCATCCTTATCTCGTTTCTCCATGTCCCTCTCCGTGTCCTCGTAATTTTCCTGGGACAACCAGTGAGGATTGATCGGTAGATGAGACGTCCAATCTAACGAGAAATGTCATAAGCAGACATGACTGGTTCAGTTCACCAACCCTGCATCCTGTATTGAATATTTCTAAAAGGGAAAACATTAAGACAAGCAGGAGCAGTACAATTAAATGGTGAACAAGAGCGTGATATTTAGCAGCTGATTGCTAAATAATGCGTCCAGATTAAGAGGTCGGGGAAACAGGGAGCGCTCTGCACCGCTGGACACGAAGAATCCTGCAGTCGGTGAGAGAAAGAGGGCATGTTTGGTTTACTTCTAAACAAGGTCACACCTACTTGCTAAATGTTATTTAAGGGGTGATTAATAAATTGATGCTATATCTTAAATAAAATTTGGTAAGAGAATGAGTCTATAACATGTGTGTCTAATATTTGACAAATTATAGTACATCATAGTTATAGCAGTGAAACAAACAGTTATTATCTCGGTTTTTAAATAGATATCGTTTTAAAATACGTTTAGTCAAACTTTAGAAACTTTGGCTACTAATATATACAAAACTATTAAGATTTATTACATAAAAATTATAGTAGTGAATATGTTATAAAAAATACTTTGATATCATCTAATTTTTATTAACTTTTACCAAAAGATAGTTATCAAAATTAATGATTAAATATGTTTGTTAAAAACTATATTAAAATTTTAAACGATAAGTAAAAGAAAATAGAGATGGTATCTAATAAAATATGGTAAATTTTGATAAAATGTGATAGTGAACTAAATAGATCCTGACTACGGCTGGACTGTTGGAGCGAGAGGCGGAGCAGGTTGGACGACGCTGTCTGAAACCTCCGTTGTATGGGTCTCGAGGGCGACTTCCAGCCATAAACCCTCCAAAGATTTGCTCCCTTATCATTGTTAGACTTGTAATTTGTCGAAATAACAAGTCTGAGGCTTCTTTCGGATAACAATAACCAGATTAGCTAACCTTAACCGAGTTTGGTTAGCTTACATAGATTTTTTGTTTCACAACTAACATAGGAAGCTTTTTAGCTAAATTAGGTGGTGGCTTTGTCTAACTAACGTTTACTGACATAAGCCTGCGCTAGAACGATAAAATGTTTCGCCTGAGTTATATTAGACCGTAACCCATTAGTATATTGATGGATCGTAGACCCGAACCAAACATAACCCAACCCAAGTGTGCGAATGATATGCGTGACTAGCCTTTATTTATCATTATGTCCTAGTGTTTAGACATTATATAGTTATACTAATAATATGCTAATGATTATTATTAGGATCTAATAACAATCTCTCTCGTCTAAGTACCTCTGTAGAACCTTAGATTTATCGTAAGCTTAGCAGTTTAATTAGATAATGGTTCGGTCCATCCGAGGTGCTAGCTCCTCCACATCATCTCACCATCCATCGAACGGGGGCATGATGGTACTTTCATTTTACTCTTTTTTGGTGAAAAATTTATGTTAGCAATACTTCTAGTCAGTGTTCCTCTCTCACAACCTCTCTTGTTTCCAGCTAGATCTTCCTTATCATCCCGCCAACACCATATGGTCACCGTGCAATGTCATATCCTCTCTTTGACGGCATAACCGCAAGGATTTGCGCGATCGCCTCTTATCATCTGGCCACCATCGCCATCCGATTAATGCAGTCGCCTCTTGTGACCCATATCCATAACTAAGATGACACCATGATTCTCACTTGCTTTGGTGGAGTTGAAGCTCCGGTACGTCATCCCAATGGACCACATGTTGATCTCCCTCGAGTAATCTTGTTGCTCCTTTCGTCGCTGAAGCAGCTGTTGTAGCCGTCTGTATTCCTTACTCTCAATCCAAGTCATGTGGAGGACAATTGTGGAGCGGTGGCCGGTGGGTAGTAATGCCTGCCCAATTGCCACATGAAATTACCATCGAGCCCTTACTTTCTAACACCACTTTTTCATACCTCCCTCTTAAACTTGAGGTGTTAGAAAAAGGCAGTCATAGGATCTTCTTAAATGGATGGTTACCTCGCACAAGAATTAAAACCAAAAACAGTTTAGAACACGTGAGTTCAAAGAAATTATGCACAGGCTATGACATTTTCCACTTATAGGAATTTAATCAACGAAATACAAACCGGAGTGAGACTGAGAAAGGTGCACTATTGAAGTGTTGAAATTACCCATAACCTAATCATAACCATAACCTTTTATCGTGGGGTGACCCCAATTCGAGTGACCCATCTCCTGTGGTTCAATCCTAAGCGACAAATTGCTTGCGATAGAAATAACGGAAATTAACTATTTGTCTCGCAATGTGTTGTTTCTCTAATTCACTATCACTGCTTGCTAGTAACCGTATACGCGCAATGCATGTGTTTTATTTAGATGAGATATGATGGTTATTAGAAGCCAGTGATAACAATTAAAGGAGTGGTGGTAGTTCTTCCTACTATTTTTTTTAGATGCCGGTTGTTCCTATTAGTTGAACGAAAGCAGGTCATGAGATCAACAAGAGCCATTAGATGAGGTTGACCAAATGTATACCATTTCCTATGCGCTATAATGTGGGTATGGGCAGATGTAGAAAATAAAGCACTTGAAACTTGTTATACTTAGTACAACCAATTTATAATTTGCCAATCAAAACATCGAAAAAAATTGTCACTTTGGACTTTGGAGTTTTTTTTTTTGGTTAATTCCTCTGACGTGTCCAAGGAAAGTACAGATAAACAATGATATAACTTTTCTCTACTACAGTATGTGGACAGTAGCTATAGTATCACCGCTATAGTACATGTAAAAAAGTACGTACATGTGTATTGCTTCTATTATAATATTTTATAAACAGTAACACACTGTAAATTACAATTCAACTAGACACAGAATATTGTTTATATAGTATTGTTCATCCGTGCCTTACCTTCTACGCATCAGAGCCGGATCCCCGTTTTCGTATCCTTTTCCCTCTCTGCCCGCACCTGAGCTGACCAAAATGCCCCTGCCCGAGTTGGATGCCTCACCTGTGGTCCGATTGCACCGAGGCGCGAGCCATTTCTCGGCCCCTCCCCTCCGCCGCACCCGTCGCCTCCTTCCTATGTATGGTAAGGCAGCCTCCCTTGGCCTCCTCCTCCCTT
Organism: Phragmites australis; assembly: GCF_958298935.1. Taxonomy (NCBI): domain Eukaryota; kingdom Viridiplantae; phylum Streptophyta; class Magnoliopsida; order Poales; family Poaceae; genus Phragmites; species Phragmites australis. The sequence goes on along the minus strand of NC_084925.1, from coordinate 39,920,082 downwards.
CCCTATCACGCTCTCGTCCTCCCACAACGAAGCTGACGATTCGTTCCTCCATTCTGCCCTTCCTGTTGCCTGAGCTGATCGGTCCCCAGCCCGGGCGATGCGTGCAAGTGCAATGCCGCGTGGATCGAGCTGCTGAGCGCTGATCACGGTGAGGCCACCCAGATCCGCTCGATTGTCGCGTCTTTAACTTCCTGTGCTGTTCTATTTCTGCGGTTTTGGCTTGGTGGGATGCGATGATGTGGGAGGGAATTTGGGTTCTGTATGGTCAGAAGCGTGGGATCCCGCTTGATTGTTGTGAATTGGTATTCTGCCCCCTTCCTGATACATTTGCTGCCGAAAGTTGCAATTTTGTTGGTATTAATTAGCGCATTTCGTTTTATCATATAAATAAATCTGATCTGATGTTTATCTGCTTTCCCGCTTGCTCGTCGTTAATAACTTAGCCGATGTTGGAGTTTATTCAATAATAGATTCTTACGGGTTCGATTTTGAAGCATTTACATGTCACCTTAATTGTTTTCGCTCAGTTTCTTTCAGGGTATTGTGGAGAGCTTGTCCGTCTGTTTCGGCTTCTGGGGTTGAAGGACCTTGGCATAATTATATCACAAGATGCCAGGAATCACAGTGGATGGAGTTGTTTCTGAGGAGGGGCCGAACGGGGTGAATTCCTCCCAAAACAACGAAAATTTGTCCGCCCCAAAGTCGACGGCAGCTTCAACAATGGTGACAAGCATGCAAAGTGAGGCACTTGAGATGCATGTTGAGGGTTCTGGTGCTGCGGAGCCCTCTATCGAGCAGCTCTACAACAATGTGTGTGAGATGGAGAGCTCGAGTGAGGGTGGGTCCCCGTCACGCGAGAGCTTTGGGTCGGATGGGGAGGAGTCAAGGATTGACTCGGAACTTCGCCACCTTGTTGCTGGAGAAATGGAGGCCATGAAGGTGATTGAGGAGGAAGAGGAGAGTGGGAGTGTAACCAATGCGGTACCTGCAGCTGATAATGGGACCCCAGTCAAAACACAGTCTTCAAATTCATCCAAGAAGTCGAAGAAGGCCTCAAAATCACAGCTTGAGTCTGATGCCTCTGTTGGCCCCAATGGCAAGGCGTCCCCTGAGGAAGGCGAGAGTGAGGTCAGCAAACTTGGAAGCCGAGTTGGCCGTCGACGGAAATCAAATGCCAATCCACAGAATTGCACAGAAGATGCTGGGCTTGATAACCCAGACCTTGGTCCATTTCTTCTTAAACATGCAAGAGACTTGATTGCCTCTGAAAATCCACGGAGAGCACTGAAATATGCTCTCCGTGCCACCAAGTCGTTCGAGAAATGCGCCGGTGGAAAGCCGAGCTTGAACTTGGTGATGAGTTTGCATGTTGTTGCAGCAATCTACTGCAACTTGGGAAAATACGAAGAGGCTGTACCTGTGCTGCAGCGATCCCTCGAGATCCCTGTAATTGAGGAAGGTCAGGAGCATGCTCTTGCAAAGTTTTCTGGCTGCATGCAGTTGGGGGACACCTATGGGATGCTAGGTCAGACTGCACTCTCACTGCAATGGTATGCTGCTGGGCTTGAAATTCAGAAGCAAACATTGGGAGAGCAAGACCCAAGGGTTGGAGAGACTTGCCGGTACTTGGCTGAGGCCCATGTGCAGGCACTACAACTCGATGAAGCACAAAGATTGTGTCAGATGGCTCTTGACATCCACAGAGAGCATGGCGAGCCAGCCTCACTAGAAGAAACAGCTGATAGGAGGCTGATGGGTCTTATTTGTGACACCAAGGGTAACCATGAAGCTGCCCTGGAGCATCTAGTGATGGCTAGCATGGCCATGGTCGCCAATGGCCAGGAGACTGAGGTGGCCTCAGTGGATTGCAGCATTGGTGACATTTACCTCTCCTTGGGTCGGTACGATGAGGCTGTGTTTGCTTACCAGAAAGCTCTTACAGTATTCAAGACCAGCAAAGGGGAGAATCATGCAACTGTGGCTTCTGTGTTTTTGCGTCTAGCGGATCTGTACAACAAGACAGGAAAGCTGAGGGAGTCAAAATCCTACTGTGAAAATGCCCTCAAGATTTATCAGAAACCTATTCCAGGGACTTCTCTGGAAGAAATTGCCACTGGTTTGACTGATGTTTCAGCCATATATGAGACCATGAATGAGCATGATCAAGCACTCAAGTTACTACAGAAGGCCTTAAAAATGTACAACAATTCTGCCGGTCAACAGAGCACAATTGCTGGAATTGAGGCTCAGATGGGCGTCTTGTACTATATTTTGGGCAATTACGGAGAGTCCTACGATTCCTTCAAGAGTGCGATTGCAAAGCTCCGCACTTGTGGTGAGAAAAAGTCTGCCTTCTTTGGAATTGCCCTGAACCAGATGGGGTTAGCATGCGTTCAAAGATACTCAATAAATGAAGCTGCAGAACTGTTTGAGGAAGCTAGAACTGTTCTGGAACAAGAATACGGGCCATACCATCCAGATACTTTAGGAGTATACAGCAATCTTGCTGGAACTTATGATGCAATGGGAAGGTAAGCTCCCTACGTATTCCCACATTAAGTTATTTCTCGCCACAATATCGACTCTGTACATCACCAGCTACAGCCTGCAAGTATTCATCCGCCCCTATCTTGCAACATATACACTTTGCAAAATAACTGTTAACTTTTCATATGGGTGATAAGTTTGTTAAACATCTCATTGCACCAGCCATACCGAAAATTTATAGAAGTGTTTTTCTTGCACACCTCACCTTTCATATTCTCCAAAGATTTATCCCTAAGTGAATATGGAAATCAATATTGTTTTCTCATCTAGGTATTGATGATTTGTCCATGTGGCCACTCGCATAATGATTTGCATTTCTGTTAGTGATGTAGGGTAAAGGACTATTCCTGGGAATAGTAGCTGATATGTAGGGTAAAGGTTACTCTTGCAAGTTCTATTCTTTGGTCTTAGTCGTCTCATCTTCCAGCTAGGCACATGATTAGCATCTTTATCAGCTTTTGCTACTCGAATTGAGTTAATCAGATATTGATTGCTAATAAAGTTGGATCAATTTAATTGGAGTAGGACCATCTTACATCATCTTTAGTTGCTTGTCGCTGGCTGTTCTGTAAAGAAGGATTGCACATACTTTATCCTCTTTCTTTATCTTTTTCTATTTGTTTTTTTCCTCCCTATTGTTCATGTGAAAACTTCATGCTACTTTGTAAGGCATGTGGACTGTTAGCTTTATAGTCCGAGTACGAGTGTACAACAACTGGCTGGATCAGAAATGTCAACTCTCTAACTTAGCTGGCTAGATCAGATTTCTGAAGCAATAATGCTATCTTTGTGGCACTTTCCAAAACTGGACCGAAAGGAAGAAATATCACCCCAATTATCAGATTCCTGAGAAACTAATGTGAAAAGTTTGCAATTCATTTTCACCCCAATTATCAGTCAATACTTAATATATCTGCACTTCGTTTACCAGACTGGATGAGGCCATTGAGATCTTGGAATACGTTGTTGGAATGCGTGAGGAGAAGCTGGGCACAGCAAACCCAGACGTCAACGATGAGAAGCGGAGGCTCGCGGAGCTACTGAAGGAGGCTGGCCGGGTGAGAAGCCGGAAGGCGAAGTCCCTGGAGAATCTGCTGGAGACCAACCCATATACAGTCACCAAGAGAAATACAGTTGCGGCATGAATCACTCACTGCTCTGAAAGGAATCACTCACTGCCCTGAATAATGATGGAGGATTGTTACTAAGGTGTGCCAATTGGTTTGTTCAGAAGGATCAATTAGAATAGTGGTGTTTACGGATCTAGAAATATGAAATGTTCAAATTGATTGCTGTAAAGTTACAAATGCTAGCATTGGTTACTACTTGTTCAGTGTTCAGATCTCCTTTTATTGTGCTTGTGGAGGTGAGTGTCGGGTACTGTTTTTTTTTTTTTTTTTTTTTTTTGGTCTGCCTTTCTGAATTCTGATGTGCAGAGCTCTTTTTATTGTGCTTGTGGAGGTGAGTGTCGGCTACTGTTCGACTAGCAGATTGCCATATCGAAGCAAATATATTCAGCACAGTTGTAACTGTATTTCTTTTAGATGACACAGCTCATCGGATCCTGCTAAGATTCGACTGCAAAATCGAGTCGCCAGCGAAAACTTGCTGGTGCCTGTTGGATCATTAATCAGTCTAACGTTGTGGTTGGCAAAACCAGATATCAATGCGAGCCAGCTGTTATATTCCAAGAGTCTGATTTGCTGAAGCTGAGATTTAAATTTATGGGGACGTCCATGGTGCTTCTGCTGGTCGAATAGTCAAATTTTGCTACAAATTTTTTCTAGAAAATAAGGCAGTATTTGATTGTTTGTATAAGTTGACAGAATGTGATCATTCTGAATGGATGAGATTATACAAATAGCATGTTTGATTCGATGTATGAAACGAATATAGAGTATTTAGTTAGATGTATGAAATACATGTATAAATGTGTTTAGTTGTTAAAAGGATAAGCACTATATCTATTTATAACTTAATTTCTTTATAATATGATATTTTTATAATTATAATTATCAACAAATTATCCTACTCATCTTTACCAATTACAATTAATTATAAAACATGTCAGTATTCATCGCTAATTATCCACATTAATACTTAATTTTGACTAATAACATCTAATTGCTACTAATGCATAGCTAATTATTCTTAATTCTCATTAATCATCACTAAGTACATGAGAGCCTCTACGAGATCATTCGACCAATTTTCCCATATAAAATGTTTATCATCTAAATAAAATATTCCTAAAATCTGTATTACTGTATCCTAAACAAGTTGATACCTTTCATCCAACTCAACACAGATATACCAACATATCCTGCATCATCCCATACATGTACCACCCTGTACAGAGAACCAAACAAGATTGGTGGGCATCTCCCCCGGTGTAAAAGATTAAAACTTGTATCATGGCAACATCGCAAATTCATATGCAGATAGAGGAAACTGGAGTAAACACTGCGGTAGCCACCAAATGCCACTTAATTTCTGCAAATAGAGATATTCCTCTACAGCTTTTAAGGGAGGAAGAGTTGCTGAACAGTGCCCCAAGGATGAATATGGTTTCAACCAAAAGTCTAAGCCTCACACACAATAACCATCCCAAGCCTGTTCTGAATCATCAGTTACCACTACTGCTAAACTACCGTGAAACATGAAGCAACAACTTTCGCGCCCAAGCCATGACTGTCTAGTGACCATACTTCTGGAACTCCCACTCGCTGTTGTCTGCAAGTTACAACTTGGAAGGTGAGAACAAGGTGGACATGCATGAGTAACAATCACATTGATCAAGATGAAGTTGCCAGGGTTACCAACCTAGAGGGCACACTTGACGGGTCTTGAGCCAACGGCTGATGCAGTGGAAGTGGAATGCGTGGTTGCAAACTCCTGAGATACACAAACAGATTATAATATCAGGTTTTTAGAATTCAGTGACCCTAGTTAGATTTAACACTTTGCAAAATATATTGTGTGCCATGAGTAGTACAGAGACAAATCAGAACCAGTCAAGGAGTCCAATTGGCAAATAAGCTGTAAGATAATCTTCTACAACCAAAAAGTTGCAAATCCATATTGCTCCTTCAATAATCACAATAGTCCAGTTATCAACCTTATATATAAACCCATTTGAATAATACCCTCATCTTTCAAAAAATTTGTGGCAGTTAAGATACACAAGCATTATGTTTGGCTACAGAACCTGGCTTTGTTTCCTTGAGGAAAACTAACAAATTACTACCCATGCCTATTGCTACTAGTGTACAATACCTAAACAAGCAAGAAGCTGCCAGATATAGGATTAGTAAGAAGTACCCAAACTGCCTTACACTACTTTATCGAATAATGATCAAATACAATATTCTTGATTAACACTCCTGATATAAACTACAAAGTGCTAGTTCCAATCAGAGCAGTCCAAAAAATTAAGAGGTTACATGGAAAAACTTGAGTAAGCTGCATCCTACTTGAAGGAGCCTTTTAGATGAATATTATCATAATTCACCTCCCATAAATTCCTTTTTACAACTCTGATATTCATCTCCTAACATTGTATTAGATCGGTGGGAATTGGCCTTACTTTGCCCCCCCCCCCCCTCACGAATTCGCACTCACTTCCTCATGCATACAAGATGAAGAAAAGGGGACCTGGGAACTCCCAGCCATCAATTCATAAACTAACCACTCTATTCCTTCAAACAAAATACATGTAATTACTTGAAAGTTTGAATCATATCTGGAGGTGAATACAACAGATGGTTAATTCAGGACAATAACAGCCAACCACAAAACTGTACTTTGCCTTTTTCTCTTTAAGATCAATAATGTTGAGTGTTACATTAGAAGAGTCGAGGCATCCCAAAGCCAACTTCATAGTGTACAAAAAACTTAACAATATACCAAGGACAATCTGATACAGCACTCTTAACTTCATTGTTATATTACAAAGTTGCAACTATGACTATAATCAAACCATACATGACGTGACGCGTCCACATTACTTGTACCATACAAATAACTAAGCATGGCAACCACTATTCAGTAACGCTACCCATTTTGATGCAACTGCAACTAGGCAATCCTGCAAGGATTCTAGTTCCAAGCAAGTAAACCCCTTCAAGAAATCCCATACAGGACACCCCAGGGCCCCAAAGGTTGGATGACTAACTGACATACTATAATCATGGCAGAGCAGAGCACACTAGTCAGGCAAGACCTAACATCATGCGAACCAATGCTAATTGCAGCAGGATCTGGCCAACCAAGTACCGATAGTTCCACTACCATGTATGAGTTTTGGCAACCAAAACCATCACCAATAAACAAGATCAAACACTACCAGTACCAAACCCCTTCCAACCATTCCACCCTGGGTTCCAAATAATACAGCAAATTCCACGCCACTGTAATGCTACTGCCACCGCACCACAACAGCATGTGACCCCAAATTCGGTAGCATAATGGGGGGAAAACAATGTATGAAGATGCAACATCATACCCCAAGCGACGGTGCACTCCTCACTGGTGGCGCTCGCCTGGTTCGCCTGGCACTCGATGCCTGCACCGCACACACAACACAAACGCGGATCCCCACGACACCGCCAGGTCAGATGAACACAATCTCAAAACAAAGCGAATGAAAGGAGCGGGCGGATGCGGGGGGAAAGCCCTCACAGAGGTCCATGATGTGGTTGCGGCAGATGGCGCAGTTGTCCACCACGATGTCTGCGCACGCGCAAAATCACGAACGGAATCACGTCAGATCGCACAAATCCAACCGAAAAAAAAAATAGAAGGGAGATAGGGAGTCTCGGAGATGTGGGTTGCGGTCCGTACCCCAGGCCCAGAGGGAGACGGCGTTCCACTTCTTGATCTCGAAACGCTTCGCCTTCTTCCCAGCGGCGGAGGAGGAGGAGGCGGGGGCAGAGGCCACGGCGACGGCGACGGCACCCTTGTCCATCTCGAGCGATCCAACCCTAGAATCACGAGTGGGGAGCGGAGAGCAGAGGCGGCGGTAGGCACTTCCAAGAGACGGAAGAGAGACGTCGGACGAGGCCAGATTCACGTTGTGTCCTGATATTTTGTTATTTAATTTTATAATAATTTTATAATTTTTTAACTATCAAAAACCATAAAATCTATTCTCAACTTAGCTTCTTAGCTTATAGTTTATTTCATTAGAAATAAGCTTTTTCAGTTTTAAAAAATCATTAGGTTTAAGAGATTTTTTTATATATTTAAATAAATAAATACAAATATATACGCTAGTATTGAAATATTACAAATACAGACTTATGTCACGCGGTAGAAAGGCGACATATCGTATCAGTCTCGTTCCACTGGTCAAGTTGGCACTGTAACATCTAACCTTTCAACAGACAACTAGTTATAGTATAAGTTGACACGTGCTGACCTTTCACTTGTCAATGTCACACAGTAGTTTATTTTCACCATGCACAAGGAGACAGAGGAGAGGAGAGAGAGGGGAGGTGAGGGAGAGGAAAGCGATAAAGCCCTACTAAAATTTATTGTTGGTGAGAGTAAATATTTTTATCTTAGTATTTTTTACAAACTAGTTATGATAGCTATCGTATCTAGTTTTGTACATAGGTTAGACATAAAATTTAGGATTTAGTGATGTTACATCTATATTTTTTAGTATAGATTTTTACAGCATCGTAGAATAACATATGTTAGACTTAGTTTTATAATTATTGGATGTAGTTTTTTTAAATAGTTGTGACTGTTAGACCTAAATTTTAAAGGATAGTTATATTTGTTTAGCGTAAGTTCTGTAGAGATAGTTCTAACTGTTGGATCTAGTTTTTTTTATGGATAATTATAATTGTTTTAAGTAGGTTTTTAAAGATAGTTGTAATTGTTAGACCTAGTTTCTTTGTTATAGTTGTAACGGTTGGATGTAGATTTTTAAGATAGTTATAATTGTTGGATCTAGTTTTTTAGATAGTTGTAATTGCTGGATGTAGGTTTTTTAAGATAGTTGTAACTGTTGGACTTGGTTTCTTAAGGATAGTTGTAACTGTTAGACTTAGGTTGTCTAGAGATAGTTTATTCAATATTATTTTTTACAGCAACGATCGTGGGTAGGTATAGATGCCGACCACACAGAGCTGCTTAACCCATGCATGCATGAGAGGCACTGCTCATACTTGATCGCAGTTAAGGCAGCTGAGCTCTCGATACTTTAAGTGTGGGTCCCAGATGAACTCATGAGGTTGGACAAGAGTTGGATCCCCAGGTTTGTAATTTATTCCCTTCACGTGCTTCTGGTGTTCTTGAGGTACTATGACTTACATTATATTTTGTTTGCAGGTTGCGCGGGGTTGGGCTTCTCTCGCTCTGCAGACTTGTCGAGGTAGACGTGAAGATTGGACATACCTCGTACACGCAGTGAGTTCTGGCTGATGACATGAGCCGTTGTCTTTGACATCTTCATGGAGGACACGACACATCGGGTGATGCACCAGTTTGGTTGGTACCAGCACTTCCCCTACCCCCGTCCAGATTGTCCCTGCTCACATGCATAGTAAATTGTACTACTCGTTGTTTTCAATCTTCAATCGCACACCTTATCTCATGTATTAACTCATCTTGCAGGATGTCATGCGTGTGCACCTCGTCTGGCTTCTACCTCAGATGTGGTCCTAGGTGACATATACACCGTCCAAGGTGCCGACTCACGTGGCACAAGTGCAGGACACTTACTCGGTACATAGGGACCAGGCTCGGTCATTGGCGGTAGACATCTTCATTACAATCATCAATTTGTGGTACTAATTTCACTAATAAAGAACTATGTTCAAACTACGTAACATTTTTCTTGAAGGGACCTCATGTACCAGATCTTAGTGGAGGCTAGTACTAACCACGATCAACAAGACATGAGATAGATGTCCCTGCCTCCGAGACACATGGGGTATTCCACATGATCTACGAGAAGGCATAGAAGATCATGAAGATGTTCTATTATAGATCTATTGAGAATGTTACTTATCGACCCTATGCTGTTCGATAGGCTCTTGTTCACCTCCCTCGCCCCTCCGCTACGACTACCACCATTGCTCCGGTGGCTACAACTTCGTTACCACTACGTCCTATGCACACTAAGTCCTACAATGACAGCTCCTCCAGACCGTCTTACACTTGGGCCGATAACCACTATGGTGGCATCTCTCAGTTCCTTCAGGCCATCTTACACTGGTTCAGGTAACCACTACGATGTTAGCTCCTCCAAGTTATCTTACGCTGCTCTCGGTGAGGCCGTCTTAAACTTACCTCTGCTAATATTACATAATAAACTTCATTACTTTCGCATTTGTGCTAACATCTTTTGCTCTGTAAACCACTTGCAGAGTTCACAGATTATGATGAAATCATGATGTCGATAGAGCACATAGAGCAGGTCATCAGAGATATCACGACGGACACATTGGATGGCTTTGACACGTTCCTCAGCTCGGGTGGTACGGAGGATGAGATGGGCCCTCTCTGCTCGACAGTGCTCCTCCTGTAAGCACACGGCTGACCCAAGAGGACTATGCGATGCTAGCTCCCACTAGCCAGCCTTCATGGACAGTCGTCCCGCCCAACCCACTCACGTACTCAGCGGACCACGTTGGAGCATAGGGCCGCAAGGTGTCGCGACCTTTTGAGCATATGGGGGGTCGTCCCCAAGCAGGGACGCACTTAGGGACTAGTTTATAGATTACATTGCGTGTATAATATATTATGGACATGTTATTCTGCTATATTACTACCCCACATCCGGTTTATTATTCTGGCTTCATTCCTCCGTTAGCATCGCAACCTAGGATTCCAACCAACCATTCGATGCACGGTGCTATCTCAAAATCTCAAAAACAATCAATTCTAAGAATATATCTACTTGTCACCCGTTACCATGCTTGTCCACGCTAGCACGCCACGTCTACCTGTCGCTCGGGCAATAGGTATGGTCACCCTTCTAACGGGCGACAAAACTCAAAATTTGCAATATTTCAAAACAAATGCAAATATTTGAGAATTTTCATTTAAAAATAAAAGAATCTTAGGTTTGGAGGAAACCGACGGGCGGGAGCATGGGCGGACCGTCACGATTTGCTCAGTGGGCCGTGCGGAAAGCCCAAAACCGTCACCCTCTGGCTTTGGGCCGTGCTCATGTTCTTTCTCCGACGAAGTATTTTTTTCCTTTTTTCCCTGGGAGAGACGACATTTTTGGCTTGCAGCAGCGTGTAATGGGTGATGGATCAATTTCTTTTAGCTGAATGCGTGACAGATCAATGATTACATGTATGGCTCGTCTCGAAAAAAGATAACACTTCGAGAAAAGCATGATGTCTGAATTCAGATGGTGTGGCCTGATTCAGTAGTGCGCTAGCCTTACCTTCCGTTTAGTACTCTGCACAGAGGATAACAGACTTGGGCGAAACACCCAATCGTGGTTCCCAGGTAAGAAATTATAAGACAGACAAGCAACAATTTTCAGTAAAATCTGTCTATGCTTTCTCATAGTTTCATCGACATTATGTAAGGATTACTGTCATCGCCAAAATTTATTGGTACTGGGGACTTTCAGTATCCGTTGCAGACAATGTATGCCTCTGGTAGTCCATTTTTCAAGCTTGGGAGTAATTCACTCAATGCGAAAACTTTGCAGCTTGTGCTGGTATGAGTTCATCTGTATTGGACTTTGTAATCTGTTAGATAGGGTCCTCCTGATGTAAATGATTTGAGGACCGTCTTACTTTAGTGAGCATCATTGGAGTCTGGACTCAATCTAGGGTACTGCAGATCAGTTGAGACGGCTGGCTTCCTCTGGTTCTTTGCCAAACTCGATGGCGAGCCTCAGAGCAGCATGCTTTGGCTGATTCACTTAGGTCAGCCCTGGCTGAGACTCTTGTACATGAAATATCCTATACTGCCTACTGTCAGGAAAATAAGTGGACAGATGACCGTGTCGACGTCCAGCATTTGGTTCCTGCTGGTGGCATCTGCTTGTCGCGTCAAGACCAAATGCTCATGAAGCAGGTTGGTCAGATTGTCAAGCTGATGTATAACTTGGCGCTGACCTCTTGATATGATCATAATCTGCTCAGGAAACAAAGCATCAACACATAAAATGTAATGTCAAGATCTGTACAAAAGGATGTGTTGCAATAAGAAAAAAAAGGAATAACAGGCACAACCAGCCCTCATGTATTTTATGGTGAGATTTGCCATAAATACCAAAGAAAATGCCACAAAATTTTGAACAACCAAAGAACTTGCATATACCAACAAAATTTAACAAGTCAAAGAGTGTGTATTCATTCAGCCTAGACTTTGTACATTACATATCTAAGAAGTATAAAAAAAAATGTCACTCGGAAGGTGCATACAAGTTTCAATTAGTTATCTAGTTGTTGACACTTGACGCTATTCAGTTTCTTGATTTTTGACAGTTTGTGCATGAATAATCATACTACAATATGATACCATACAATTAGCAACTATTTTAACAACAGTACTTTATTTTGCAATCTTAATCCGATCTGACATCCATAGATCTGCTGTTACAACTTCATTGTTGTTGGTCACTGCCAACGATATCGTGCCACTACCTATACTAGAAAATGAAACTAGATTAGTTACTTTTCTTTTTTATTTGTTTTGGACTAGAGAAACTAAAAAGGAGATCGAATTGGTGACCCACTTGTCTGCTTGATTTGAGGACACCCACGGCAATTGTGATCCTTTGTTATTTTTATCAAAATGTAATGACCCGTCTCTGAGGTCTCACCAATTCTCACTTCAATACAGGATCATGGGCTTGAACTCTTAAGTTATTAAATAAACTGATATTTACAATGTTGACAGTAATTCTACATCTAGATTCAACAAGTTCTGGAAAAGTGTAGCTGGAAAATAATAATGCAACTCATCTTAATGGATGAAGATAATGTTTTAGTTTAATTCGCTATGTTTTTACTGTTGCTAAGGTCTTGAGTCAAACGATCAGATGGTATCATCGCTTAAGAGCAGCCAATCCTAATACCTCAGGATTTTTTCTGATGAGGAAATTTGTATTATTGGCCTTTATGCACACGATCGTACCAAAGTTCTAGGCAACAATTGAAATGGAATAGAATCAAAGATGCAACTGCACACATGATCAAAGCCATTGCCTAGGCAACATCGTATTACAAAAAAAGAATACAGTTGTATAGTTTTTCAACAAACCCAATGCTGAGAAAGAGAGAGATATACCTCTTCCATCATTAGGGACTCCTTTTGAAGTTGGTTTGACGATGACGAATGAGGTATCAAAGTGCCATTGCCTAATTGAGAAACAAAGAGATTCGTAGGCACGGAACCATTACAAGTATCATTTGGAAGAGCTAAATTCTGCTGACTGGATGAATGTTTCTTCACTGTAAATTTTGAATTGAGTTCTTCAACTCGAGAGGTAAACTCGTCCATCCTTTCATTCAACGTTGATATCTGTTCTGACAGCTGGGTTATTGCACCCTATGGAAAACAAGTGGCAAACGAGATCATTAGCAAATCAGTGCTCACATACGTCAAATATAAGTTTTAAATAGCCATGCTAGTTAAATCTCTTTACAAAAGTCACCTGGTTGATGGCAGGAGCTTCAGGGTCTCGCCCTCCACCAAACCTTCTGTTGGTTTCTGTCAATTTACTCAATTTCACAATATTTTTGTCTCCATGCGTTGAATATGAATGAGATAGACCACTGGACAACAACCAAAAGAAAAGGTTAGCTAACTTTATTCAGGTTCCAATGTTTCAAATCTCGACAGAATATTCAATTTTAAAGGAGCAATAGTTGAAACTGGGAACAAGTATGGCAGTAAGAAACCTCTTCAGAATTTTGTTTTCTCTTATCAGCAGAGACACGGGAAAAGGCTTCCTTTGGACTTGAGACTAGCTCATCATCAATGCTGAGCTTTGTCTTCAAATCTTCTGGTAATTCCTGCGTATCAGACAGATCCCACCAATAAACTAAGCAATACAGCTTGAAGTAATGTGAATATACTGTGTAAGTGTATAATTAACAAAATACATACCATAACATCATTCATCAATTTGTCCAGCTGAATTTGTTCAATATATGTGCGCGGTATATAAGAACCATCCAAGCCTAACTGCTCTGTTACAAATTTGACATAAAGCCGATCTCTTCCTCTTACCTAAAAAAAGAAGCAAGGTTATAACATTTGCACATCTTAAATAGTTTCTGGGATATGTGGAGTAATGAATTGAGTAGTACTCAAGAACTTGAGATGTGCACAACAACATTGAGATAAACTACAGAACCAAACAACAAAGATTATGCTTACTCGTATATACTGCTGGTTAAGTTGCTCTAGCCAGTCAATTTTAACAGTTGCCTTGCCATCGGAAAAAACACGAGTGCTTCTCTTAAGTATAGCTGCTATAGTATATCCCAACGCCATCAAACCACCAAGAAGACGTACACTTACTTCAAAAGTAATCCTTGGGGATATGATAAAAAGATTGTCGGTAACCCATTCCTTCAAAATATAAAAAGAATTGGTGAACACCAGGGCCAACAGCAAGGATTTGTTTATTGCACGTAGCTACAGGACAATAGGAATAAATTAATGTAAAAAGATGGTATATCTAAGCTAACTGCAGAGGTAGAGAACACAACAAATTTGCAGAGAAGACTTAGCAAATGCATTAAGTTACACAATCCTCGTGAATATAAAAAGAGAAGTACAGTTAAGAGTCTGACCATGATAAAAATTGAACTGAACTAGTGTTCCAGGTTATAGCAAATTTAAGATTTACTGGAAAATATGTGTATTGAATAAATTACAAGGCAGCTAAGGAAATGGATTTAAACCAAAGAAACTTACAATGCTAGCATCAGAACACAAATAACCAGCAATATCTTCACAAAATATAATGTGTGGCCATTAAACATAAAACTGAAATACCTCAAACATCACATTATATTTCCCTTCCCTATTCCGCATTTTCAAATAAGATTGGCATGTTTTGAGAGGTTTAAAAAAAATTAGTTCACAAAGATGATTATGTATTCTTGGTCCCTAAGTTGATTATATGGACGATCAAAGGTTATGTGCATCAAGATTAAGGACCTCCCTTAGAGTAGTATAGATCTTCTTTCTTAGTATTTTTGATCGTACTATAAAGAGTGGCAAAGAGTAGTAGCTTTAACTAGTTGAGTTTAGACTTGGTTTGATGCACACTTGTGAATTTCTAGCGCTATGTAGCTCATAGAAGTCCAAGGTTGAGATGTAAAGAAGTTAGAGCTAAGAAAGGATTAAATTGGACTGGCTCAGTGAATTTAGCCCCACCGGATAATCCGACGTTATGTTTTCTGTTCTCACCGGATTATTGTCTCTTGATCTAGAACAGAAGACCTTGAGTGCACAGGATATCCGATGTATAAGTGAGGTTTTCACTAGAAACTTTTCTTAGAGACACGTGGCTAAAATTTTGTGAAGTGTTACATCGGATAGTCCGGTGATAGTATGGTGGTAGCACCAGACTAATTTCAACGGAAGCAAAAAAATTCAGAGAAATCGAAGTTAAACTCATTGGATTATCCAGTGATGAAAAAAATAAGACCATCGGACTATTTTTTGCAGAGAGATTACTTCGGGCAATTTAAAATTGCTGAGTTCACTGGATGGTCCGATGATGGACAAAACAAGCACTGAAGCAAATTGTGCAGAGAAGGTTGCAGTCGTTTGAAAAATGAAGGTTAACTGACCGGATGGTCCGGTGCTAAAGGTGTGCTCACCGGATGGTTGCACTGGACTATTGTCAGCAGTAACGGCTAATGACAGCTGGCATAGTGTGTTTTTGAAAGTTGTACTCATGGATTGTCCGGTGATTGTGAGTATATACTCACAGGATCTTCCTGTGTTAACAGAAAAAAATGAGTTGTTAAGTAACGACTAAATTTGGATCTCTAGTCTATAAATACCCACTCACTTGGTTTTCGTGGGCTCTCTTGTGACTCCAGAAGAGTTCATACACTGTGTGTGTCATCAAAAAGCAAGAGTGTACACTTGAGTGAATTCAAAAGTTCTTAATTGAAGGTTAAGGATATTTTTAGTGCTTGGAGGGTAGCAAGTGCGCATCTAGGTGTAGTCTAGGCTTGATCTTGGTCAAGTGAAGCTATTGACTTGTTACTCTTGGTGGTTGGTAACATCTAGCTGGTCTTTAGTGATTGGAGGTGTCTCAGTGAACTCTTGGAGTTTTTATGAGAGCTTCGGGAAGAGCTATATGTTTGGTTTGATGCCCGCCAATCTGGAGATAGAGAAGTGGCAATTATGAGTGAGCTCTCATAATACAAAGTGGTTGTCTATGGTAAGACAGTGAAGGGTAAGCGATGCTCAGCTACGATGGACCATCCGGTGGTGAAAGGCAAGAAAAGGGCTTGACGCTGAAGGAAAAATATGATGGTGAAGGGCGAGCGAAGGTTTTGCACCAGTGGACCTTGCGAGGCCATAGAAAGTTATGGATGATTCGCATTAATCACATGAAGAATGCAATAAGACATGGAGTGAAGAGCAAAGATTGGACTTCATATGTTGAAGAGCATCAAATGGCTTGAAGATATAGAAGAGGTTAAACTTCATGAGTTGATGAACATCAAACCAAAATTCAAAGTGGACATTGCTCAAGGCAAATGTATAAATGATATGAGACTAATGTGCTCAATGAGTCTTGATCAGATGAATAGTCTCAATGACAAAATGACTTTGACATTGACGCCCCTCATGGTGAAGAAAGAAGATGGCATAAGGGTGTTTTTATTGGTATATATTTTATATTTGAATTTTAATATAGGAATATCGTACTATTAAGATAAATGCAATGTTGATAGCGTTGTTTATGTCTCGATGCTGAAACATGATCTATCCAAGTGCCAACTTTAGAGAAACTTATCACAACACGTACACTGGGTGGTCTTGGATCATGATTTCAGTTGGGATAGGTAGCCCTCTGAATAAGCCTTCCGTAGAATATAAGATCATCAAAATCAAACATTGGAGTAAAAAGTTGTGGCCGTTTTAACTAAGCAAACTAGGAAGTTTTGAATTACATCCAACCGAGTGTTCTCTGTGGTGAACTAACGATTCAACCCGGAAGTTCCGGGTTGTCCAGATATTCTGGATTAAATCCGGCTGAGGGTCTTCTATGGTGAACTAACGTTTCAACCCGAAAGTTCTGGGTTGTCCGGATGTTCCAGATTAAATCCAGCCAGGGGTCCTTTGTGGTAAACTAACGTTTCAACCTGGAAGTTTCGGTTGAACCCAGATGTTCCAGGTTACACTGACTTTTAGGCATAACGACTAGTTTTTGGGGATTATGTATAAATACCCCCTCACTACCTCTTTGTTGGTGTGCTGCTGTTCCACGTGAGAGAAATATCCCCACAACCAATATTTGCTCTCTCCTCTCCAAATTAGCTTGAGTTTTGAGAAAAGTGAGTTGGGTTGAGAGATTAAAAGATTTAGTGCAAGTGAGTTAAACTTTATCTTGAACACTTGAGTTCATAGCAAGCATATTTTCGATTGTATTTGTTATTCTTGAAGATCAAGGTCTCCTAGACGACTAAGAGTCGTCGGCGAACAATCAAGCTTGTAGTGTACCGTAGAAAGTTTGTGAAAGCTCCTATTTTGCCTCCATGAGGGAAGAAATCAAGAGTAAACCTAAATGGCACATTGGTATTGCCTTGGTGAAGATTTGGATTGAAAGAGACCTGACTCCTTTGGGAACTCTTCAACGGAGATGTAGAAACCTCGGTGGAGAGGTCTGAACATCGGAAAACAAATCGACACATCTCCTCTCTTGATTTTCTTGTTCTTGGTGTTCTTAGCTCTTTGATCTTCATACTTGTTTTTGCCTGATCTACGTGCTCGTACTTGTTTGACTACAGATGATCCGTGGAATAGTTTGAAAATACTTCTTAAAATCTGTGACAACTTTTGATTTGAGCTAAAACTCATTAGGTGTAACTATATCTCATTTTTCCTTCGTATAGTCGAAAGTTCTAGATTAAACTCGAAGTTTTAGGTTGAATTCGGAAGTTTCGACCCCTCTTCCGCTGCAAGTTTAAAATTTCAGCTAAACACCTATACACCCCTCTAAACAACATCACTGTACTTTCACCAAATACAACACAGATGAACCTGAACCCAAAGGACCAATACCACCCAGTCACCTGTCCATCTGCAACACCAACAGCAAAAAAAATCCTGACCCATTTTCTCCTCTTAGCACCGTCAATTAGGTCAGACAGCGAGTCTATAAGTGCATTCAGGATAAATGAGAAAGTTTCTATCATCATCGGATACACATCGAAAGATCTTCAGGGAGCCAAAAGCTGGATGATTTTCGATCAGAAATTAAAAAGTTGACAGCAACGTTGTGCATATCCATGTAAGGATCAGATTAGCCTGGAACAACAAAAGTAATCCATTGACCGGTCGTGGTTACTTGCTAGCCATTCTTTACCTCTACCGGTACTCGTGACCAGCTTTACTCGTCCGCAAGAAATTCGTAAGGCATAATTCGTGTGTCCCATACGGTGCGATTGATAATGGAACAAGGGGCATCTTGTTGCCATAATAAGAATTTCAAAAGGCGATTTAGTGGTACAATGTCCAAAGCATCTTATTCTCAAGTCGTCCAAAATTCAAGAACTAGGGCATTTGGAAGACAAAAAACTACAGATACAACAAATTATTTTGAACTTATCCCAGCAAAGTCTGCAAAGGAGCTCCGATACAGGTATTAAACCTTTCCATGTATCATTATTCCTCACTCCTCACAATCTGTTGTTCTGCATGAGCTCTATAAATTCACCGAAAGCTGTAAAAGCACAAAAGCAAATTCACAACATCAGCACAAGAACACTAAAATGCATTCTACAGCAGGTTGTATATCAAGAAGAGTTTACAAGAATATTACTGAAAGAATTGTACCTAGATCAGAGTCGTGCGGTCCTGGGGAGGACTCTGGATGGTACTGAAGAGACATAAGCTTCATCTTGGGGTACTGAAGGCCGGCACAGCTATTATCATTCAGATTGATATGCGTTACTTTTACCCCTTCTGGAAGTGACTCTGGGTCAACTGCGTAATTGTGATTCTGCAGAGAAAACAAATCATACTTTAGGTCAATGCAGACCAAACAAACTGCTATGCGAGCATTACAACTAAAAGGAACAATAACAGTGAGTCCAGACCACCAAAAGTAAGAGTTAAAGAAAAGTAAATAACACGGATACTAACAGTAGCGCACTCATTTTCGGTAAAGACTACACTCTCATCTCAAATTATTTCGTGTATATAATTTTCAATCTAGCAGGCTGGACTGGCTGATTGGATTTACTCAATAGACTAACAAAGCAAAGTTACAATTCTGTATCAAAAGTCTGAGCAACTCAAATTTGCTGAAGGAAAAGTTGAAAGAAGTGCAGCAACTCCCAACAGGTACACAGGTCATACAACATCAGTGGTATTGCACGAGAGAGACTAACATTGTAGTTATTTAAACAAAACTACTCATTAAAGCCCATGATGAGGACCAACGATTTTTCGGTTGAAATGAAGAAACCACATCAACAAGCCCTTTATCATACTATTGCACTTGTTGTATCCTAGTTGTACTAACATTCGGAGGATCAGGATTCTATCACCCAAATAAAAGAATATTTGATTTTGAACAGACATGAGTCACATTTTGGGTCTGTTTGGTTGGACTGAGGCTTTTGGCTTTTCTGGCTTCTGGCTTATGATATTTTGCTATTGGCTTTTGCAATAAATTTTTAGCTATTCAGCACATCAAAAGCCAGAAAAACTCCTCTCAACCAGCTTCTCAATTTTTAGTTCATTTTCTCATAAGTAAATTTTTCAGCTTTTCAAAAGCCAGTTCACAATTGAGTTTTGGCTTCTGGCTTCTGATTCGAGAAAAGCCAAACCAAATAGGCCCTGAGTACCACAAATAGCAAGAAGTGGGAACAAACCTGTGCACTAATGTCTACACGTCCACTTCGGAGATCACAAACAGGATGATTTCCCCCATGATGACCAAATTTCATTTTAAATGTCTTTCCACCGAGAGCCTGCCCAATCAATTGGTGGCCCATACAGATGCCAAACACAGGAACGTTCCCTATTATTTCTTGTACTGTCTTCACAGCATAGGGAACTGCAGCTGGATCTCCAGGACCATTGCTAAAAAGAACACCATCAGGCTTCAAATTAAGTACCTCGGAAGCAGGCCAATTTGCTGGAACAACAGTTAGTTTGCATCCATATGATGCCAAACGTCTCAAAATATTATGCTTGATTCCAAAATCATAAGCAACCACCTATAGAAGAAATGGAAGCTAATGTCAGGTATGAGGTTTATTTTGAAATTTGAATATCATGAAAAAAAGAGTGCCAATACTGACATGAAAATTTCCACTTGGCTGATCCTTCTTGAACTCCCATTCTGAGTAGGTCTTGTCTGACCATTCATATGGAGCATCACATGTGACACCACTAATCAAATCAACTCCTGCATAATATCAGCATGAAAGCTCCTTTCGTTATGACCAAGTGATCAACAGCTTAAACAGCATTCAAAGGTCATTTGCAGATGGCAACAGCATAACTGACAATCTACCAGAGACTCGTAGAAGCAGTAGCAAGCAGTATTGAAGAACTATCTTTCACACATATAGTAAATAATGTCTGGATGAACGGACAAAATCACTTCATTGAAACAGTAGGAAATCTAAGTGCTCCAACAGATTGAACCAAGTAAAAAGTGGATATGTTTAGGTGCTCTGCATTGTGTTTTCTTTCTTTCTTTTTTCAAATCTTTCTCTCTCCTTTCCCAGATACATGCATTGGAATATTTTGCAAGTGATGAATTTTAACGATTTCCAAAGTTCCCGATGGCACCCAGTTCTTTATAAAGTCAACACTGATGATATCAAAAGACAGTTATATGATCATACTGTGCATCGTAATCAAAAGCATCAAGACATCGATACATATGAAGTTAGTTCTTCGTAGAAAATCCTGCAACCATTTAGGTTTAGCACTGGAGACTGGTGTGACATGTGTTTGCATCAAGCCTAATTTTTTAGAATCATAAAGAGAATCACATATGGGAGATTCAAAAAACTGATGCACGAAGAAACCTTAACATACCAACAATTTTCCACTTTCGGGCCATTTCCAACAACTCATTGTCTGTCCGAGATTGGTCAGTACTCAAGACACCAATAAGACTACCATCTTCTCTTAACCTTCGTGTTATGGCACGTGTATCCACGTCATCTGCGTAAAAAGCAAATCCATGGTGAACTAAAAGATTTTTCTGCATGTTTGAGTTGAGGGGGAGAGAGAGAGTGAGAGAGAACTGTTACATACTATCACTTACATATTCCCATAATGTTCCTCTTAATCAGATACTCTTCAAGTATTTTTGTGCACCGCCAGTTGGAAGTACTACAAAAGAAAATGTCAATTTAACAAAAATGGGGAAGGTTCTCTCAAAATGTCAACCAGTGCTAAAACAGAAAAATTTACCAAATGCTTAGATTTCTTATGATTAGGCCACCAAGGAAACATTGTTTTGATTCTTCATCATCTGCAAAAAGCATTCTACTTATTTCATGCTTAACTGTCAAGAAAGTATCTTACATCTCAAGTAGAAGAATAGCATACCAGGGTTAACTCCAGTGTTTCCAATATGGGGGTTGGTCATCAGGACAAATTGACCAGCATAACTTGGGTCAGTCAAAATCTCCTGATAGCTGCAACCACACAAGTAGCAATTCTTAGTCCTATATAAAATGGTGTATAGGATACATCACCAAAGCAATCACAACAGCAGTGCCAGAACATGAAATTAAAGCAAATAATCAATCACGCTAGAGTAATAGCGTGTTGAGATAGTGCTGCAGTAAAACAAAAAAAAAAGGATCTTTTTCAATAGTACAAAAGAGTTGATTGACGAAGGATCACTCCGAATGCCAAAATTAGTAGACCTCTGTGTCAACCAACAAGCTCAATCAGCCTGGCTACAGCCATCTGTCATGTAATTTCTGAATAATCTCACTATCCTCAGTATCTTCAGGCCTCAGTGACTCCATCAAATATGCTGAATAATATTACCACTCCCTGAATCTTCTGGACTCAATAAAGGTATGCATTTTTTTTATTGCAAGGACTATCAGAATTCAACAATTCACCCCTAATGGTTCTGTTATCTTGCAGCACTGAAATTTTCAAACACAATGGATTAACAGGAAGCTGGAACATACTTTTAAAGGTTTCTGTTCATTTGTCACATATAATATGACCAAGTTGCACCAGTATGTGATATGGGTACAATGATATGACGATATGATAGAGATTAGATTAAGTGGTAGGAGTTAACTGTCAACTACCCCATCAAATATCTGATAGTCACCTATCATGAAGCTTGCCTGAATGAATAGCGCAATTTTTTTTAGCGTGAGTGAATAGCACAAGTTGACTGAGCAAACAAACAATACTCAACCAAAGTAGGCAAAACATGCCACCACTCAGACAAAAATAGAAGTCGGTCCTAGATGATTTACCCTGTCAAAGATGTGTTGAAAACCACTTCACCAACTTGTGTTCCTGAAACACCAAAAGACTTAGCCCTCCACACCGAGCCGTCCTCCAGAACAAGACGAGCATCGCTCAGTTTCCACGGCCTTTGCACTGCACCAAAAATTCGAAAGCGGTGAAACAGAAATCACCGAGCCCTCAAATTGTGCATGTACATAATTGCTAAGATCGCAATACAGAATAGTCCACGCGACGAATAAGCGAGCGAATTAGCGAAAGACAACTCACCTCCATCATCCACCACGCTGGCACTCCGCACGCCACTGGCAACCTGCACGGGAGAACACGGGGTAACTCAATTCCAGGGTGGTAAAACAACCATCAGCAGGCGAAAACATAGCGGATTCAGAATCCCTCATTAGCGATGAGACGAGTGCAGGGTTTTACTGGAAGCACTAAACAAGCCAAAGGAAGTCAATGACGCTTAGAGCCGCACGGTTAAAGCTGCAGACGCGATAATCTCGCCTCACGCTCACCTTGGTACGGACGCCGAGGCATCGGCTCCCACCTCGTCGGAGGCCAACCGAAGGCGCCGAGACGGCGAGCGAGCTGAGGTTCCGCTGACCGGCGCAGCGCGGCTCGGCGCCGGACAGGCACCGGAAAGGCGCGGAAGCCGTGGCCGGAGGCGCCGCCATCGTAGAGCGCGAGGTGCGGGTACGTACTAGGGGTGCTCGCCTTCCTCCGCGCCGCCGGACCGGACCGTGGTTCTCGCCGCCGCCGCCCTAGGTTTTGGTGTGTTTTGTTGTCCCGTTGCGTCGGTTGGCGGTCGGCCCACCAAGAGCCTCGCGAGATCGGTGGGGCCCGTGAGCCCACGGTGTCGTAGAAGGTGTCCGACAGACGGAGAGCGTGACCCAGATGTGACGGCCCAGAGACACTAGGCCTCGGAGGAGCACTTCTGTTGTGCGGGCCGAACTGGCTGCGTATTCGTGGACAAACGAACGTCCGGGCCTCCGGGGCGGTCAGGTCTCAGGTTTTTTTTACATAAGGGTCTCTTGACCCGGCCTTTTAGGAGGCCAATTTGTTGATGTTAAATTCCTGGCCGGCTAGCTCTCACCTTGAGCTTTTATCAACTGCTCTACGAGCAGCTCCCAGGTCAGGTCTCAGGTGCTAAGCTTCACGTGCAAAAATACATATATTTTTTTCGAACGATGCAAAAATGCATATTTAACGAGAACGAGCCGTTGCTAGTTTGCCCCAAGTCGTGCGGTGGTACGCTGTCCACCAGCGTTCGATCCTTAGATCAGCGCTGGTGTCTCCTTTCTTGTGTTCAGCTGCATCGCGGCGCCTGGAGGTTCGAGTTTTCTGCAGAAATTTCGGTTTTGGGGATTTGCGTTTTGAGTTCTATCGCTTTCCTGATTGGAATCTTGTTGGGATTGCTTTCAGGTTCTATTGGTTATCCTTCATATTGACCAAATTTTGATTGTTTTCTACATCAGATGAAGGAAGATTTTTCTCTCTGGTAGTATGTACCGTGCATGAACAATTCTTTCTCGTCGTCCAATTAATACTGAAAATATTGTTTCTTTTCCTTGATTTCAGGTTTGTGCAGCGAGAGCTATCCATATATCTTAGTGTCATTTCAACTAATCGAAGACTTGTCAGTGGGGTGGACTAACTCATAGGCATGGATTCGTAGAGCTCTGTTGGTCATTGTTGCAGATAACTTGTTCAGTTGATCTTATTCACGCCCTTTGTGTTTGTAATTGCATAGGTAAAAATAATGAGAATTGGATGGAGCTTCCTGCAGTATGACTGTATGAGCTAATTTCATTGATCAAAGTGGGGAAGTTGAGAACTTTCATGATTTTGAGGACAAGGTCTTGCTTTTTTGCACAGTTCTAAGTGATGAAGAGTTGAGGTATTTACTGGCTGAAGCCGTGGAGCGGTATTTATTCCTGTTCGGCACCAATGGCACCAAAGGCAGTACTCATAGTGGTGGGTTAGCCATATCAATCCCAAAAACTCCAAATGGCTTCAGGAAACGATGAGCTTTTAACTATCTTTTGGTCGTGCAAAGAAGGTTTTTCATGCTTTAATTCAAAGCCAAGCTTACATCCTGCTAAACTTAAGTTTATGTATTGCATGCAGATCCGGTCCTGATATTTCGGTTGCTCGATGCGAGATTAAAAATGAGATCCATTATTAAATATAAATCGCCTAGATCTATTTTTTTAATTTATTTTTACACCGATATACAAAATATACATATACATATATGACCTTTGAATTTTAGAGGCCCGAGACGATCGCACCGCTCGACCCCTCCGGACCGGCCCTGATTGCATGTGCCCTATCCTATCATTCTTCTATACACTTATTATTCAGTCCGGAATCATATTTTTTTAATCTCAGTACTCAAGCTGTGCATGCTGTTCAAATGTGCGTCATAATGTCCTGTGAGCCACTTGCACCCCGCGCCACGAGGGGCGGAGGGGCGCAGGAGCCTCTTCGCGGGCAGCAACGCGCTTTCCACGCCGACATCGACCCGCAGCTGCGGCCGTGGCCTGGGATTCAGAAGCTGGCCATCGCCACCATCTTGGTGCTCGGGTGCCTCCATTTCCTGCCGGCAATGCACTTCCGCGACCCCGCCGACCCGCGCCGCAACTGGATCCCCTTCGACAGCTCCCGCAACCCCTCAGTACGGTACTGCGCTCCGCTCTTGTCACACTCTGTAGGGATGGCGATGGTGGGGCTGAGCACGATAGGGATCTGGGGAAACACGGGTACGGGATGGCGATGGTGGGGCTGAGCACGGCGCTGTTCGAGCATGGCGCGGCATGCGGTGGCTGCTACGAAGGTTTCCAATCCAATTGTCAGAGACTAGTGAGCAAAATTGAAGCTTTAAAGCGCTTGCTGATGGTTGAAGAGAGTTAAATGACACTGAGGCTGCGGACCATGCCATTCCTGCTGCCAAGCCGCTGCTTGCTGAGTGTGCAATCTCATATATTCTTAAAGTTTCCAATCCAACTGTCAGACTAGGGAGCAAAATTGAAGCTTTAGGTTTGTTCAATAGTATATGGTAGCAAGCTAACTTGCTCACTATGTGTTGGTTCAAATGCTTATAGAAATAGAGAGTTTATTGACAATGACTTTCCTTTTCGTCATATCATGAGGAAAAAATATACTACTGGAACACTTGCTGAGACGATTCATTTCTGAATTTTAGTACCTGACCACGTGTGCAGATGCAGGACACTAAGGATGTGGGAGCGGCTTGTTTGAATTCAGAAGAAATAAATTATGGCTAGCCGGTAATAAGCATTGTCATTACCTGAAGTATACAATATTGAAGGTGCGGACTCTACTAGTTGTTGGAGCTGCTGCTACTGTCTTTGTACGCATCAGTTGGAATATCAAACTTAAAACATGATCTTGCAGTGCATACTAATTTTTTTATTAGCTCCACGCGTCCATCATAGGGAGTTCCTTTTTTTAGACTAAGTATGACAGAATGTTCTTACTTGCATGCATGGTCTTCCATAGAGTGAGCAGTAATTCATGGTTAGTTATTTTTTTAGGGATGCAATTATTTTTATTTTCATTCTGACTGATCTTGTGCCTGATCCAGTTTAGTCCATAGGCTGTCATTCACCTCATCATAAGGTGTATTGGATCCATTTAAAGCACATATGCATCACAGATAACCGCAACTGTTTTTCTTTATGCGTGTGGTTCTGCAGAAGACGTGATGAAATACAAGTCCATATTGTGCATGAGAAAAATGAAAATTCATTGGTTGAAGATTAGTTAGCCCCTTTCGATGCGATGTACTATCAATGAGATGCAACATGCATGTCTATACGTTCTTTTTTTTTATTCATTGTTGCAAATATATTTGGGCCTGAATATGCTGGACATCATTTTCTTCCTTTCTTGGTTGTAACAGTAGGAATGAGTCCACCAAACAGATATGCATCACTGACGGGCATGACTGTCAGGGTTATACATGTTTGTTTGGTTGAGTAACCTAGCGAAAACAGATTTTACACATTATGATGATAACCGTTAGAATTAGTTTTCGTGATGGTTAAAGAGAGTTAAATGAATAGCCATGATCAGATTTTGGGCAGAATCTTGCGCGTCATGGTTGTATGTTGCCACCCACCTACCTGACTTTCTACGCATCTGATTTGAAAACCGTTACGATGTATAGGTATCTTACTAGCGTGTGAATTATGTGAGTCCTCATATGTATCCTTAGAGAATGCATATTTAACGGTGGGTGTAGATTGCATTGAAAAAGCACTTCCTCAGCGGTTAGAAACTTACACTTCTCATTTCTCATCATTAACACAGTAAATAATATATCTAAACATAAATAGACATATATGTAGAAAGAGACTCACTTTCTTATTATTTTAACGTAGTGATTAGTAAATTTTTGTATCCTCTCCTCTAATTATATATGGCCCATAAAGTCCTTATAATCCGAGTTTTGATATAAGCCCGCAAGTATTTTTCACGGATACGGTTTCATAACCGGTTAGCATCACACCGTTAATAGCCTGATACGTGATGGATGCCAACCAGGTGGTGAAGTTGGTGAAAGAGTTCCCGCACCAGCTGCATGCTGGAACTTAGAACATGCAAATTAATTTACTGTTAGTCTGTTAACGTTGTGCTTGCTCAGCCCGACGTCTACAGCGACAGAAGTATCCCGTACCAATTATTGATCACCCCTGCCCTTTCAGAGAAAGGAAAATAAAACATCGAGTCCAATCAGTACACGCTTTTTTATGTATGCTGTCGGATACTATAAACTGTAGCTATTTGGTAAAAAAGACTTTAAAGATTAAAATAATATTTTGATGAACAAGAGAGGGAAATAATTCAAAATGACTGACATGCCCTTGTCATCCTTTTTTCTAAAACAACCTAGTGCCCTGGCCCCACCTGTCACCCTCTTAACTCCCCTTTCACTTTCCTTTGAGCCACAAATCTTTTTGTCATTGTAATAGGTAAGGAGTTGTCTCACGAGACGGGTCCTGCGTCGCTAAGTGTCAGTCGATAGTAGGTATTATCAAGATCATGGTCTCATCACGTGACCAGGGCGAGACACGTGATACCAAACCCTTGGTCACAACGCAAAATCCTGTGACCAACTCTTATTGGTTACAAAGCAGATACTTATCTAACCAGCCAAGTCTCATTTAATGCTGCTCACTCGAGTATTTTCCTTCCACAAGTGCTCGCTTTCGGCGAGATATGGTCGTGGGGTGGAGTGGTGTTGCAGTGACTCGTCCCATAGCATTTAATATCGTGGGATGGTTTGACGGGTGAGCGCGACGATGTTCATTGGTGGTACAGGGCGTGCAGGACGACTAGATCGGGGTGAGCGTGCGTACCCACCATCATGATGAGTTAGGAATAGCTAGACTTCGTCAGGCGTAGGTTTGTCACCTGTTTTGATACGGTCCGTTTGTATGAACATCTTTTCTCCTGGTATATAAAGGGGTAAAGACCTTGCTTGTAAGAAAAGAGAGAAGACATTTTGTAACAAGTTCACCCAACTCATAAGACAATACACATAAAATAGGACTATTATCTTATGGAAGGTCTGAACCTAGATAAATCCTTATATTTTTTGGTCTAGTTCGATATACATCCAATAGAAACACAGATCAATGCGTCCATCGTCCAGTATACCCCGGATTCATTGTCAGGGATCATCCCTCGACAGTTGGCGCGCCAGGTACGGGTTGTGTTTTTCGCGTTTTCTGCAAGTTTGGAGGTTATGGTTGGGCTACCCACATTCAGATCCATGACGGTTGCGGGGTCTCGTTCAGAGGACCCCGACCATCGTGAGGTTTTCATTATGGGGTACAACCCAGATGAGTCCGATGTTATCCAAGCATGGGACACTGAGTTAGAATCCAAAGACTCTGAGATCGAACGTGAGGTTTGCATAGTGGCCCATGCAACGGGGGGCAACAACGACGTTCGTGCCGCGGGAACCGGAGGTGAGCCCCAGGCAGTAGGCCAAGAGGAAAACTAGTCTAGCGTCAGGCATGGAGATGGTCACATGTTGCCCTAGTAACAGCAATGCCACCTGGAGGAACACCCACATGAGGTAGAGACCTTGGCGACGACGTCTTCAAGGCCGTTGCACTGCACACGGAACACGAGCACCGGGGGCTTCCCCTTCACGATGTCTCGCTGCTATATGGTCAGTGGCTCGACTACGAGACCATGACCCTCGTGCAGAACTTGCATACTGCGTGAGTACTTCTTAGCCACTCGTTGGTGGCAGTACCGGAGGGGTCAGTAGTAGCATCGTGGCTGTGTTATCTTGCCATCTTGATAGAGACCACCTGGCGCCAGACTGTGACAGCTGTCACCCCGTCCACTGTAAGGGATGGTCAAGATGGTGGCCGGCAGGGTTCACAGTGGGCTCCGCAGCCAGAGGAACCCCGAGCTCCCTTAGACCATCTCCAACGGATTCCCTTCGCGAAGGGATTTTTGTTTCCTTCAGCGCTGCAACGGTTTCTCTTCACGAATGGATTCTCTCTCATATTCCCTACAGAAACATCGGATGTGCTCGCTTCTGGAGGGGGCATAATTGACGCTTAATGAAGTCACGGATGACATCTGACCCTATCAGCTCGACTTCTCAAAGATGGCCAACACGTTGGGCCACGGTCAGTAGCTCCAGGGTAGTCGCGGGCAAATTCCCTAGTTTTTTTAACCCGCGCTAGAGCGCTCCGTACACGGAGGTTCTCCAAGGAACTATCGGCTATGAGGTAGAACCAATTCTCCCTCCAGCCCGATCGCGACGACTTGAGACCCACTTCAATGTAGGAGTCCATGACATCATCGTGAAGGCGAAACCCACAACTTTCGATGGGCAACCAGGTCACCGACCGGCAAGTGTAGAAGAACTGAAAGAGGTCGAGGCACGGCTTGACTCCGACAAAGTTCTCACATAGGTGTAAAGATGCTTAGCATGATAATGGAGTTAGGGTTCAGATGGAGGTGGCAGATCTTATAGAAGGAGATGACGGTGGTGAAGAACTCAGAGAAGACTGGCACGAGGCCCGCTAAGTAGAATGAGACAAACAACACGATCTCTCCCTAGCGGGGAGCGGGTGTTATCCCCATCGCGATACCCCGAGGAAAGGCAGCGAGTGAGTAGAGCGTCATCGTACATCGTCTTTAGCCTCGCCTCGTCGCACTTGGATCAGGGAAGGCGATCTCGTTGCTGGTGCATGCCATCAGACGAAATTGAAGATGCAGCGAGGGCAAGAATGGAGATGGAGACGAAGGGCTTTGAGTGCGAAGGCTTAGAGGCTAAGGGAGATGACGAAAGGATTCGTTGGGAACCCTGAGTACTCCAATTTAAAGGACCGACGCGGTATCTCAACTGTCGTGGGGTCTGATCCATGAGATATTCAAAAGGTCACACGTGGAGAACCGAAAATCCCTCGGGTCTAGTGGAAATTAATGTTCTAGTCATAAAGCAGGTACTCATGTGGCCAGCCTTTTCTAGTCGTAAAGCAGGTACTCATCTAACCAGTCAAGCCCCATTTAATGCTGGTCACTCAAGTATTTTCCTTCCCTAGACGTTGGCTTTCAGTGAGGTATGGTCGTGGGGCGGTGTGGTGTTGCAGTGACCTGTCCCGTAGCATTTAATACCGCGGGATGGTCTGACGGGTGAGCGTGACGACGTTCGGTGATGGTACAGGGTGTGCAGAACGATCAGAGCGGGGTGTGCGTGCATATCCACCATCAAAATGAGCTAGAAATAGCCAGGCTTCGTCAGGCGTAGGTTTGTTACCTGTTTTAGCATAGTCCATTTGTATAAACATCTTTTCCCCTGATATATAAAGGGATAAAGATCCTGCTTGTAAGAAAAGAGAGAAGACACTTTGTAACAAGTTCACCAAACTCATAAGATAATACACAGGATGTAGGACTATTATTCCACAGGAAGCTTGAACCTAGATACATTCTTGTGTTTTTGGGTCTAGTTCGATATACACATCCAATAAAATTATAGATTAACACGTCCATCGTCCGATATACCCCGGATTTAATATCAGGGATCATCTTGACACTTTTAGTCCTCGAAGACCATTTGATTGTGGTGGAGATGTGACCTCTCAAGGTTCTGTGTGTCGAGCCCAGCACCGGTAATTGTGGATGTTGGACTAGAGGCCGTCGGTAGCAAGTGGAATCACGGATCCATGCTTTGCAGTTGCCATAGGCATGCATGGCTACTAGATTGGCAAGGACAAAGGGGAGGAGTGAATGCTATGTCATTAACGATGGAGGCTACTCCTGTCTGGACCGGGATCCCACTGACATCGAAGTCATGGTGACTTCGCCACTGACGTGTGGGCTTGGCCCCACGCGCTAGTGACCCACGGTGAAGTCAGGGGATCCCGGTCGCTCCCGTCCATCAATCCATGGCACTCTTGTGGTTCTCAATTGCCTGCCTATCGTCACTGCCATCCTGCTCATCGCGGTGTAGGAGGGATGAGCTATGACAGAGGAAGTAGGAGGCAAATGATGCTGATACCTATGGGAAGCTAGATCTAGGCGTGTCACGATACTAGAGACGTTGTTCGACACGATGAATCTAGGGCGGCTTTAACTTCGACAACCTCCCCTCCATGTGCGCAGCAAGGGGGAGGGAGAGATGGAGGACGAGGAGCATTAACACGAGAAAATGTTGTGCTTGGTGTTGGATCTTGCTTTGGGCAATCATGGGTGAGATGGAAGGGATGCAGCTGTGCCATGGGTAAGATGAAAGAGGAGAGCAAGAGCCGGCGGGGGAGCAAAGGCCGGAAGACACCGCAAAGTGAACTCACATACATAGGTGCAAATTATATATTCATAGCGCTTCTCTCCTCTTCAACCAAAAATATTATTTTAATAGGTTTAGTGCGTTCTAGCAAATAGTCAGAATTTTGAAATATCTGGAAACAAATATATAAAAAATATATCATATAACAAAAAACCCCACACTGAGCAAAATTTGTCATTAATCTACCAACATTCTGAAAGGAACCGTCAATGACTGATTGGACTAGGCATCTGTAATTATATGCCTACGAGGCAGCGAGATCCCACGTGGGAGAAGGAGCCCACGTGGGAGAAGGAGCCGGTGCTCTGCCCCTACGCGGAACACGAGTGACGTGTACCCTGGGCCCACTCGGCCGCTTCAGCGAGGGTGCTGCTATCTGCCACGTTGGCCCGTCAGGACCACGCGCTCCCAGGCAAAATGAGACTTGGCAACCGCTGGCGCTGCACGTCTCGAAAGTGCCTCAAGGGATCACAGCGAGATCAGTAGCACTCAAGCGATGGCTAACGGAAAGCAGATATTGCTTCCTGCACACTGGAACGCACCAGACTCGTGCCATGGTGGAGCATTTTTTTAAATGAAATGGCGGAGTAGTTTTTAAAACAAAATGGCGCAGCATTTTAATTTTACACAAGTGTCGTCTGTTGCTAAAATAATATCCACAATGATCCAAAAGTGATTTTGCACTATTGGTTACTCATCTATGATATGTATGTAAGTGTGTCTTGTCTAAACTAGACTAAAAGGTCATGAAGTCAGAAAAATGAGGTTTAAAACACGCAAAAAAAATAGAACACCTCTTATACTATAGAAAATTTACATTGTCAGTAAAGTTGAATCAAAGGGGAAATCGTGATAGATCTCCAACTGAGCAATGGCAAATGACAGAATAGAACATTTCTAAGGGTAAGAAAGAATACACCAGTGCTCGCCAAGACAGGATTTCTATTTGTGCAAAAAGTTATGGCTCAGATTGATCTTACCCATAAGTTGCTACATGATTCTAGTGCTTGATAACGCTTTAGCCTCTCTTTTTTTTTGACAAACCGAAGTAATAGTTGTGCCAAATATGATTTTAGTTTAACGATAAACATTATTTTAAATCTTTACAATATATATGCTACTAAATAATACACAAGATTATATATAACTAACTACGTACACCGTTGTGCACATGAAAATGGAGAGATTGATCCTCACAAAGGAAAATAAAAGGGAAATCTTGCTTTGTACTACCGAAAGATCACCAGGTTCAGAATTTATCACCGAAAAAATATATGGGTCTATGAAATACCATCCAAATATGCATCCGTTTTGTTTTCTAACATTATATCACATTCTGTATGCCTCTAGCACGTTTTCTTTTCCTTTCTAGCATGTAACACATATGAAATGACAACTTTGCTCATGTGCCCATGCTCATTGAACCAAGCTGCTCGCCTAGTTGCCCTCCTCACAACGCCTTATACGGCCACCGTAGTCATGTCCTTTAGTCGCTTTCGCTCTTAGGTGGATCCCGACGATGCAAACGGTGTCGTTGAATCCCAAATCGCCTCCACATACGGTGCAGGAAGCTGTGGAACCCGTGCGTAGTGCATCCCAATAGTGCAGGTCATCATTGAACCTGACGGTGACGGAGCTCGCCAATGTGGATCTCGATGGCAGGGGTTATGTAGGCACGATGGATCTCAACAGTGGTGGAATCTGGTCATGAAAGGTTGCTCCATCATGAAGATGAGGTGCTCAGCCTTGCTGCTATCTTCGATGTAGCCATAGAGACATGATAGATATATGGAGCTATAGGGCAAGCGAGGGAGATAAGCGAGCAAAAGTTATCAAGATAATTTTGTCCTACTTAACGATAAGATGGATAAGTTGACGAAATGTTAAATAAGGAAACATGTGATGATATTTTACAGACCTATATTATTTCAGTGGTATATTTCGAAACCAGTGATCTTTGGTGTTACAAAACGAATTTTCACAAAGAAAAATAAAATTGAGGGCTTGTAGCGTCTCGTTTGGTTCACTGCTGGGGTAGACTTAGCAAAACGAGGGGAACTCGTTGGCCGATATAAAGAAAGAGACAGCACATGCTGCTTTTTGTCCTCGACTCAAAATTTCCCCCAAAACTCTCTCTCCTTCTTGCCCAGGAAGGCAGCGCGAGCGAGCGGGCGAGGCGTGCGCTGCAATGGCGGATTCGTCGGCGCCGACGCGGGTGATGATGGCGGTAAACGAGTCGTCGCTCAAGGGGTACCCGTACCCCTCCATCAGCTGCCGCACCGCCTTCGACTGGACGCTCTCCAAGCTCGTCCGCTCCAACCCCGGGGGCTTCAACTTCCTCTTCCTCCACGTCCAGGTCCCCGACGAGGACGGTACGTACACTCGCGTGCCCCGTTCCCCTAAGACCTGCTCGTCTATTTTGCTGCGCGCGTGCTGCTCGACGAAATCACGATAAATGCGTATGTTCTCTCTCGATTCACGCGTTCGCGTTGGTGTCTATTTAGGCAATGTCGCGATGCGGGTACTAGGCTACTAGCTCTCTTCCGAGCACGGGTAGTTATTCGTACCACGCACTGACGATGTTCGACGAAATGCACGGTAGTGTTGGTTGATGTTGTCCTGATGTCCTCACTGCAATCTCGCTGTTTATGTAGGCGGATCCTCGAGCTGTTGCAACCCGTGTAGTGTTTGATATTTATAGTTAGTTGTGTTTCAGCTTCTGATGTGTTGGGCTTTCGTCTCTGTTCACAGCATCCTACTTTGGCTGCATAGTGCTCTATGCCTAGGTGCTTTATGTGGAACTCGTTCTGTTTCAGAACTAGTCAATGTTATGAACTCTTGAAGTAGGCTCTAGGCTATTCATAGCAGGCGGTGTTGGTTGTGTTAGTTGGCCCAACATCTGGATTAGGCGCAAAATCATTGGTGGGTGTATTGAATACCTCGTCTTCAAAGGCTGATTTCATAATGTGATTTTACAGCAAATTAGAATTTTAAAGAAAGTCAGCAAATGGGTTCTGATAATTTACTTGGTCCTAAATGGCCCGTGGCCAGCCTCTTACGGATAAGGTGGGATGCTGGTGTCTCCGAAGGTACGGATGGCATTTGACAGAATGCCGTTGAAGGTGGAAGCTTATGCTGCTTTGACTCCATAGTTTATATTACGACCATTCAGCTAGGCAAATGCTCAATGACATTGCAAATACTTACAGGAACATGGTATTGATTGTTTTTGCAAAGGAAGGTGTTACTGTGCTACTGGTTGTGCACATCTTGTCAGTGCATCAACGATGCTCTAACCAGAGGCTTCCATACTGATTTTTCCTCCTTTAGACCATCTCGTTGTGATCAAATCGCATGCTATAGACTCTTGGGTTTCATGAAGCTTACAGCCCCACTTCTTATTTTGAGACATTATCTACCATATCACCTTACTCTGTTTCTGCTATCAGGAATATTGTTAGCAACTCTTTACTCGCTTATGTTGTTTAGAAATGTTGCTGTTGCAGGCTTGCAGTTGCATTTGGCTCTTGCGACCTATTTCCGTGTACTACATTTTTATCCCATTTTGAGATCGATGGCCTTGTGTGTTGAAAACTTGATGCGTTTCTCTCGCTCTGTTTTGTTTTTTTAATTCCACACTCCTGCTTTTGTACAAGATAGACTAGTTTCTGTCCATGCAAATGATTAGACCTAAATCGAACTTTTGTATGTCAGTATTTTTTTGGGGACCATGATACATTTTTAGCTGATACCAGAAATTGAACAGAGGATTTATGCATCATGAAAGTTTAGAGGGCACTTCTTTTGATGCCATAATTTTCTTGTTTTGTTTATTCTCATAACCTTTCTTTTGTTGTTGCTATACCATCTGCGCCTGACTGCAAGATGAAGCAATCCAGTGATTATAAGATCTGGACAGAAAGTTTTTCTGCTCATACGAGTGTTTTATGTTACAGCACAATATAGCTGATATGATAAAGTTAGAACAAACAAATTGTGTGCTACATAGGTCCCACTTGGGGATCTTTATCAGGCTTCGGGCTCATTTGATTTTGTACATTTGGCTCTGATCAGAAAAGGACTCATTATGAACTTAGCCAGTTTGTGGTTGGTGCTGTACCAGATGAAATTGATTCATGTGCTACTAAGTGGTCTGGCTAGAAAACTTCTGTTGTTCATTGGAGTATCTTATTACAACACAATATAGCTGATATAGGAAAGTTGGAGTAAATTAATATCTCATTATAAGTCCTGCTTAGAGATCTTCCATCAGGCTCAGGGATCATCTGTTGTGGTAGTTTGGAAATCAGTTAAT
This sequence comes from Phragmites australis, assembly GCF_958298935.1. NCBI lineage: Eukaryota > Viridiplantae > Streptophyta > Magnoliopsida > Poales > Poaceae > Phragmites > Phragmites australis. The sequence goes on along the minus strand of NC_084925.1, from coordinate 39,884,719 downwards.
TATTTATCCCATGAACTTAGCCAACCTTTTGTGTTGTTCCAACGTCCAATGTATGAACTGAAACAAGACTTTTGGAACATACATTAGCGCCTAGAGGTTTTAAAAATTTTCCCAGTTTATATTTCTGTACAATAGGTGAAGATTGATTACATGCTCGAATATGTTGATATTGAACTGGGTATTTGTGTTTTGTTGCCAATCAAAAGGATTTGATGACATGGATAGCATCTATGCATCACCTGCGGACTTTCACCAAATGAAGCAGAGAGACAAAATAAGAGGGCTCCACTTGCTTGAGTACTTTGTAAACCAATGCCATCAGTTAGGGGTAATTGAACTTGGTTATTGCTCAGAAAAATTACTGATTTTCATCAGTAGTGTAGGCTCCAGCTGGTAGCAGTTTCCTCTTTGGTGTATAATGGTCTTTTTATCTAATTTGTGTTGCAGATAAAATGCGAGGCATGGATTAGACATGGGGATCCAAAGGAGGTTATCTGCAGCGAAGTGAAGAGAGTCCAGCCTGACCTTCTAGTTGTGGGAAATAGGGGCCTTGGGCCATTTCAGAGGTAACTGGAATACTCTATCAGCATAACTTGGTGTTTCAGTATTTTTTTGGGTTGGGGGGGGGGGGGGGGTGGAGGTTGTGAGGTGCACTTAGCGTTGAAAGGAAGATAGAAAATGCATGATGTGGGTAATTCAACTTCTCACATTACCATGCTCCCTGCTCACTGTGTTACAAATCTCTTACATTTTTCTACTCTTTGATTATCCAAAGATCTACGATTGTCTCTACTGTGCATTATGCAACAAAGGTTAGATTGACCAACTAATGTGTTGTTGTTGGTGCTGCTTGGGCACTTGATTTAATTGTAGTCGCCTGGTCCACACTGAAGCCTAGGAATCAGGATTGTCAGGCACTCAGGCTTGCCCATCCTGAGAAACAGTAAATAGAATAATGTAGCTTTCACCAATATATTCTGATAATATCTCATGGAAATAATAAAATTTTATGGAAAATAAGAAAATATTAATATTTTTGGGCTTTTTCTGGGCTCTGTACCAGGCCTTGGGCTTAGCCTGGCCAGTCCAGGCAAGGCTTGGGTCTGGCTTAGCCCATCGCATGACAGGTCTGGTGGTTACGGGCGGTGATTTTCAGCATTTTGCTTTTTCTGTCTCTTTTATTCAGTACCTTGATGTAGCATGAGGAAAATGTTGCTGTGTTTTTGGTACCTTGATGTACCCTATATGTCACACTCACACACTATTAGAAGATTATGTTAATTTTCTTTCAAGTTGTACATAAGCACATAGCTTTAAGATTAGTTGAAGGATTTTATTTCTTAAATCTCAATCTTCATTTGAACTTGTCAGATAGTAACTAGTTAGCCACTTTTCACAGCATGTTGTATTGGGTATTTTGCTTATATAGTTATATGGAGATCTAGGAAAGAGGGAAGAAACAAAGGAGCTTCGCATTAGAAGCTTCAAGCTCCACGGGGTGAGAAATGCTCCATCTAACAGAACAATAGTAAAAGGAGCAAGAGTTTTCACCCCCGGATTTATGTTGACTGTCATGTCAATTAAAAAAAAGGATTGCAGCTAACATCTAAAAGCACAATTAATATTGAATTTATGGATCTTGACTGTAACGTGGAGGTGGGAAATGAAATGCTATGCTTGATTTGCAATATACATGAAACTTCGATTGGTGGTGTGATGTTTCTGTAACATGTTAGGATGATATGTGCTTGAGTCTTATAAGGTACTGAACTGTGGTTTCTAATTAAACTAGCAAGGTCTGTTTGTGAACCGGAGAGCTCTCTCTCTCTCTCCTAAGTTTCCTTTGTTTGGGGTGTTGAATACTACACAGTAAAGATTTTTCTGTTAGTCCAGTAAAATGTTATCTAATACCCTTGAACTCTTTTCAATTGTCCTGTTCTAATGGGCTGAGTTGCACCTCATCCTTTATAGTGGACATAGCAAATATGTACCCCAATTTTACTTTCATTTTTCGTTGTAAAAAAAGATAGCTAAAGTTGTACCTTTATAAAAGAAAAAGTTTTTGTAAGTGGTTTAGATAGTCACCGAGCATATGAATACTTTTTTCATGACAATATTTTGTAAACGGAAAAGGTACCAAAGGAACAAGAAAAACATGGCTATTTCTTTTGTCTACTTTTGTCATCCTGCTTCTAATGAAGTGTAATTATGGCCTTTGTTATGATCATGACATTCTTCTCCTTTTGGTTGTGTTGGTGCTCAAATCAACTTACGATAGTCTGTTTCTCAACTTTCCAAGTGAATAGTGCATGCAGGATGCAAGTTTGTATTGTTATTCTTTGTGAGCATGCATGTTATAATGTCTTCATATGATTATATGGAAAGATTTTTTTTTATATTCGTGCACCCTAGACAAGATGTCGCCATACAAATCAATTAGCAGTAGAGTGTGCCTATTATGAAAGGCGTATACACTAATCCTAATGATAAACATTATATTGATGTTACTTTTGGATAATGTACTAATAGAAAGACTTGGTAATTTAGTGGCCTATACCTTTAGAACTAATCAAATCTCCTTATGATGTAATGGACTGTCTGTCCAGAACTAGTCGTGTAATCCACTCAGACAACTTTCACCTACTTATTTGCAAAATTTTTTTTAGTCGTTGAGCTTTTTGGTTACAGTTCAGATGATATTGTTGAGAGAATACTTGATTTACTATTCGATACTGATATGTAGTGAGTAGCTAAAGGCAATATTAGTTATGTAGCTTGACTAAAAATGCTTATTGAGTAATTGTTTTTATCCCAAATGAGGGTGTATTTGGGATCTAATGTAACTTCATCACGCATGACTTTTATGCAACTCTTTGTAGGATTGATGTAAGTTTTATTTACTTAGGGTATCTCCAGTAGATATTTTAAAAATTTATCCACTATAACACTATTACAACATCATCTAATACCATTACAGTATTACTTATTTTTTCTATCTCCAGCAGTTACCATATTTCCTACATTCCATTACTTTCTTTCTCTCCTCGAACCCACAGTCATTCAATAGCTACAGTAAAACGGTCTTCTTTTTCTGTCCGCAATTTTGCCGGCGTTCAACTCCATCCGTATCCCTATAGAACTGGATGCCGAGAGGCAAAAGGACAGCACAGTGCTTGCACAGTGAAGCCGCAGCTGGAAACCGAAGCTGTTGGAGGTGGCCTTAATTGTGTTGGTGTTCACAGGGTGTTATTTAGTTACTATGGGCTAGATAATGGGAACTTATATACAACAGGTAGAATTCTGCGCAATATGGTTGTTCCTGGGGATTTGCCTTCAAGAGCATGAGATAAATTAAAGTTTCTTACCATGCTGCAGTATACATTTGAACCCCCCCCCCCCTGGTGAATGAAATTTATTACCGTGCTGCAGTATATGAACCAGAGCATCTTCATCTGATTTGTCGTACTCCTAGATTATGGGAGTCATGCAAACGATTTTGTTTCTTCATTATATTATGATTCATTCCAGTGAGAAAATCCATAGGAAATTTACTTGCATAGAATCTGAATGGTTTGTTGCTGCTACTTGTAGAGTTTTCGTGGGTACAGTGAGCGAGTTCTGCGTTAAGCATGCTGAATGTCCCGTCATCACCATCAAACGGAAGGCTAATGAAGCACCCCAGGACCCTGTGGACGATTGATGCTTCCAAGTCATACCACTTGAGAACGAGATATTCTTCACTGCTTAATGGGTTAATGTACAAGGTACAATATGGAAGTACCTGGAACTAGTAGTACAAACTTTGCACACTGCCCCCGAGTGAAGATGAAAACGCTATTGCCCAGGGATGATGAGAGATTGTATCATATGTGATACATCAATCGAGTTGTGAACCTAACCTACTATATGGTCATGTACTAGGCTTTGCAGGAATGAATGTCCCGCCCCTTATTTGCCCTTGCCTGACCACAGCATCTGCAGGATATCTGAAACCTGCATACTCTTTCGGCACGGCGTAGCCTTTCGGCATGCCAACCTGGGGTTGATGATGATGCCCTTTGTTGTGAGGCCTGTTGTCGTTCTTCCAGGCTGCAGGTTTCCCTGGCGCAAACTTGATCTCGAAGCCGTCGTCGATGTCATGGATCATGGCGCGGGAGCTCGCCATGGGCTTCATCGCCGGGTACTTGATCTCGAAGCCCTTCTCCAGGTCGCCGCCGACGGGATTGGAGCCGTAGAAGTCCTGATCAGCTGACTTCTTCTTGGAGAGCCGGCGGCCGCACAGCCGCCCGACGACGCAGGCGGCGACGGCGAGGAAGGAGATCACCGCGAGCACGGCGAAGACCGGGCCGAACGAGCCATTGGACGCGGCGGTGGCCGGCTGCGCGTGCATGACGGAGTTGGGGTAGTACAGCGTGGGCTGAGGTAAAGAAGACATTCTCTTTCCCTCTGCCTGCCTCTCAGCTCTCGCAAACTATGAAACTAGCCTGCTCTACCTCTAAGAAATGGTTTGGCCGTTTGGGTGTCTCTTGGGCACCGAGGGAGTGTGGTCCTTTTATTGATGGAGCTAAAGGTAGCTGATTTGAATCGAGCAATTCCTTTGCATTTTTCACAAGCCTAGTGCTGAACTGCCCGCTGATATGATGATGCTGCTGCTGCCCATCTTTTCACTCTTCATTTTTATTTTCGCAGAGATCTTTGAATGCATCGGACCGCGAGAAAGGCAGGTGCTTTGGGATCCTTTGGAGCAGTTCAATGCGAGCTTGGAATAACGTCTCGGTACGTATGCAGCAGCAGCTGGCCTCTCTCTCTCACACACACACTCTGACACTGTCCCCTCCCCTGTGCTGTGATGTGCTTTGCTTTTGCTTTTGGACGTTGCATTGGATCAAAGCCACCGCGGCAGGGAAGAAGGGGCCGGGGCTACTGGCTAGGACATCCATCGCTTTGGTTTGCTTTTCCCTTCCGCTTTAGCAGACTGTGGGGCAGCGCCGCAGCGGGGAATGAGCGCCCCTCTTGACTGGTCACCTTCCGACGCCATTGCCTCCTCCAGGCCCCTTCGCCAAATTCCTTTGAGGTGACATTATAGGGCGTGTCTGTTCATTCATATGTCAAAGGGCATTGCTCTTTCCATCATGTGTTCACGTCCCCCTGAATCCGGTTTAGATGATGAACTTGTGAGCACGAGCAGCACGATTATTAGGCCTAGGACATGTAGGAACGTGGAACTGGTCATGATACATTGTTGAGACGTGCTACTATTCTACTGATTGGACCGACGAGAAGTAGGCGTTGCAGGGATTGCTTGAAGAACTGTAAACGAGTGTTGTGACCTAACCGGGCAGAATTAAGGCTTAGATCCTGTTTCTCAGTGAAGTTCAGCGAGGTCTAGATAAAATTTTACCTCAGCAGCGACAGAACCAAGTTTAGCGAGCTTTCGGTTAGAACTGAAATGAAATGTACGGGGTGATGGGTGCCTGCTGGATCGTATGGGCAGCCCGGGCTGCGGCGGACCTGCACTAAATTGCTTCCATTTTGGCGACCGGAACGCAGTAGCATGATGCCGCATCCTGTAGGGCACAATTTGGTCGCGTCACGCCGAGTTGCCGCTGCTTTGCTCGGCCGAGCCGTCCGCACTCTGGGAGATTCCTGCCAAGCCGTAGGTGTCGTAATCTACGCCCGTGTTGTCACCTCAGGTCTGGACGCTACAAGTGAGTAAGTGACTCGGGCAGCAAAGCGACGGCGTATAGTACCACTTGCCGCTTTGCCAGGTCGCACTTGCCAGGCTAGAACAATTGTGCAGGAATTCCCCGAATAATCTGAGAAACTTGATGGGACGATCTCTATGACTGGCCTCTGCCATTACATCGAGAAACCTGAGGCAATACCAGACTGTTTTGAGGGTAGCTCTTGTGGGGACCTGGGGTCATTCTCCATGAGTTCCATTTCGAATGTTGGAATTTTACAAATGGTATAATTACACACAGATATAGTACTCTACGTTTTAAACAGGATGCTCCTCCCCTTGGCTGCTTCGTATGTGTAGACAAAGCCGAAGAAATAGTACTCCTTTCAGAGATTACACTGAGATGTACAAGTACGAACTGGAGTACTGTGTAACAGCACAAAACTAGTACCACGAACAGTTTAGTCTGTCGTACTGTCACGCGGGGCCATCAATCGGGGGTGCATTGCGGGGGCCCCACAAGACAAGGGGACCGGGGAGCCTCGTAACCTCGCAGTTGTGTTCAGTACAGAGTGATCTGTACTTCGTAGAAGGCGTTGGAGCCCGAAAAATGGGCGGTGCCTGGTGGTCCGGTAGTACTCGCTCTTCGTTAGCAGCGAACGCTTTATTCTCTCTGGTATGAGCTAGGGACTGTACGTCTTCAGTCAGCTTCGGTCCTTGATTCTTTGTAGCTGCTTCTAAGCTGGAATGTAGGCTTTATATTTTATTTTTTATTATTGAAGTGATCTAAAACTTAAGAAATAAATTAAATATTCACTCTTATCTAACTAAGCTAAGATAAAAATAAGGTGGATGCTATTATTAGTTGCATGTTTTTTTTTTTAAATGACGAATCGGACAGTCCACATCTTTTCTTCTATCTTTCGTCTCTAACACACTGTTTTTCTTCTTGCTTTGTCTTAGCCACTCCACCCCTGCGCTACCACCTTCTCCCGTCTCTTACAGCATCCTCGTCGCCAGATCCACTCCCACCGCTCGTCATCATGCTAACCAATCTATTTTCGTGTTCCCCCATCGTCAACCCCACCCGCTTACCACCCGCGACACTGATGCCACCACCGGTGCCTCGCCGCAGCCCACCACCAGTTCAACCGCCGCCACAACCTACCTCTAAACCCAACACCCAGTGAGTCCATCCATCTTTAAACCTTAACCCCCTTCCCTAACCTCATCACTAACTGAACTCGTGTGTTCACACCGGCACCTAACATGATTTTATTTTCAAGCACATGACATTTAGAAAACGTAAAAAAAAAGACTAAGTAGTAACTAGAATTATCCTCTGTGTATCACACTGCATCCCTACTTTCAAGCGTTACCTAATGTGATTACATCAATTAGTCAGTCAGAGCAACGCCTAAATGTTCTTGACTAGTCAGGTCATTCACGAAGTTCTTTACAACACTTATGAATTGCTAGTAGCGACAGTGCTCATCTCTGCACGCGCTCTAAAATATGGATCTCATGGTGCATTCCGACTGTGGGACCGGGTTTGGAGTTTTGTTGAAACGAAGCGTCAAAGGACAACGGAAAACGGTTGCAGGAGGGATGGGGGGGGGGGGGGGACAAAGGAAAACCCTCATGGGCCACGTACTATTTTAATAGGCTGACGGCCTTCTTTAGCAAATGCAATCGGTGAAATGGCGATGGGTGCCAGCAGCTCGTGGCCCGCTCCAAGTCTTTCCCGGCCTAGTATGAGAGACCACTCTTCTAAAAAACAAAATTACAAGACCAATCGTTCTAGACATCTGGTCCTGTTTGTTCTCTGGATTTTGGATCTAGATTATAGAAGCTCACTTTGAGTAGATTGTGCTATAATCTAATCATATATTTGCAAAATCACTTTTAGTATCTGATCGTTTATTTGCAGAATTCACATTGCACAATCCAGAATCTACAATCCAATGACAAACAAACAGGACTCAGTTGTCTTTTATAGGAGTCTGCAACAGTTACTTAAATCTCTTGTTATATGACCCCTACGGTTAAGCTTATAGTGAGCAACTTTTCAAACCACTATTCGCTCACATGAAGTACTTTTGAGCAACTTGATCCTGACATATGGGGTTCTTGGCTGATCATTAATCGCCATAAGGATTACAACTCAGCTCGAACGTACGAGTAAATACATATGAGTTCCACTTAAGCTTTGCTTTGTTCATTGCCACACTTTTCTGAGTTTAAGTTACGCGAGTTTGACTTTTCTTAGCCGTCGCTTCGACTTCGAGGTGTAGGCATCAAAGCTTCCATCTATCAACGAACACCTCTGCGCAAAATCTCCGCCGTCCGTGATCTACATTCTACACACGATCACCCGATAGCAGCTCGATTGTGAGTGGGACACGACGCAATAGTCAGTCGCAGGGGCATAGCAGGAGTATTTTGGATGTCACCGTTCCTAAAAATATCTCGATACCAGTACAGATTGGTTATTTATTGAGTAAAAATTTATAAATATCAATATAAATTAGTGTCACAGACATACTTAGAATTCTAATAAAGGATATTCTAGCTCCGCCACTTGTTAGTCGCATGATCAATCGCATTCGACATGCCTTTCACCTCGCTTGAAAACTTGGATACGACAACGAGGGAGTGTCTACATTGAAGAGACAGAAACGGAGCAGGTTAGATTATCCCTAACCATATTCTTTTCATTTCGTTTCCTTCCTGATTTCTTTCCCCGTTCTCATTCCCTTTATTTCCTCTCATCTCCAACAGCTTTCTTTGAGGAGAATCGTGAAGTGAACGGAGAGAGAATCCCGTCCTGAAGGGAATGACCTTGAAAATCTCGTCGTGAAGGAACCGTGAAGGAAAACCGTTGGGAGCGCTGAAGGAAACAAGAATCCCTTCATGACGAGAATGTAGACCGCGAAATGAACCTATTGGGTTTGGTCTTAGCGCCTGAATTCAACCCAACCCGCACGCTCTGTTGGAGATGGAGACGGGGAGCCAGCCGAAGATACCAGCTATGGATTGCGATCGGATTGGGGCTATTTTTAGTTCTTCTGTTTGAAATCGCGTCCGCAATCTACATCCGTGCTGATCTGGTCTGGGACTGAAGGATTCTGTAGCCTTGTTTACTACACTGCATATTGAGAGGCACCGCAGTAGGATCGAATTGGACGTGTGGTTGTTAACCATATCGTGTGCTCGAATCTTTGATGTGTTCGATCGACACTCGACACACGCATGCTCTGGTCAAAGATGTGAAGCGACCTGCCGCCGAGCAGCGACTCGCGACCAAACGCAATCGACGGCGAAGGGATTTGTGACCAGCAGCTATTGACGTCGTCCCAATCGATCGCGCACGAGCGGAGGCCGATGACGAGGATATATCCGGTGTATTTGGTTGTTCCAATCTTCTCTAGCCTAATTTGATGGGTACATATAATTTTATATAAAAGTGTATTTGTTTATCCGTATCTACTGTTTTAACCTGATTTGATGTATATAAATATATAGTTTCATCCTGATCTAGGAGCACTCTGCATCTTGACCTAACGAATGCAGACTCTATATCTGCTCATGCAAATTGATCCACTTATCAGTGTTACAAAATTATCGTTATACGAGTAATCAGTCATAATCTTAACTCTTGTATCTGCTTATACGATCTCAGATTTAGTCAGCTAAATATAAATTCAAATCAACCTATTCAGACAGATGCGACCAACAAAACACTATTTTTTTAATAAATATGACTTCCGCTCAATATACTTATATGATACAACTCTACAAAACCTCATCTAACAACTAAGCACATCCATAATTATTTTACTTGATACGAGGCTAGACGTAATCACTATAGAGTAAAGTATGAAGATGATATACTTAGAAATTAATTGTGCAGGATACATAAATTATTTTTTATTTGAGAAGGATTATTAGATATTTGAGAGTCTAACAATCCAAACAGTATATATTTGGAGAAGTCCGAGTAGGATAACAGCCTAAGTTCTCCAAAAATATAAGACGGAGGAGGAGGGTATATTCAAGACAACCACAATCCAAAGCACAAACAACAAAGCCAACAGAAGTGGAGCAATCAAGCCTTAGCAATTTATGCTTAAGAGTCTCGAAGTCGCGAATCTATTATCAAGTATAGTCAGATAGAAGACCAATACTCATTAAAGATGTACGACAGAAATAATTTCCTACTCGACTAGATCTTCAATAGTAAGTACATAGAAATCTATATGGTTCTTAAGATTAGATCCATCCATACACATGGTCACCGCCACGTCTGCGCATGCACGCGGATAGGTGCTGCCCAACCAACAGGCCCCGTCCTGTTCCGGCTCCATGAAGCCTGTGGGGCTGGCTGGCAGCAGCAGCAACATAACCCGTCGATTGACCCATCACCTGACCTATCCAGTGATAGGCGCTCCATCTATGGTACGAAACCTCGTGATCCAGTGAAAGAACTGGAGTAAACAAGTGCAACTAGGAAAGCAAATTCTATAGTATCTGATTTTATAAAAAAAAAACTATTTTTGGTGGGCTTCCCCCAAGGTGACACTGAAGATGATATGTATTCACTTTATATTTTTAATTTTTAACTTAACTATTAAATCACAGGATGGATAACATGATAGAAAGAATCTTTATAAACCGGTTACTATAAAATTTGCTTAATGTAACTAACGACTGCGCTGAAGGAGTGAAATGGGGCCTGCGAGCAAAGACCGTGACGGGCGGTTGGGTTGGGCAACGCCGAGACGCGCCGCGCCGGCGCGCGTGAAAGGCGCCACGCGCGCGCGTGGCTCCACCGCCCCGCCCCGCCACACCCCACCCCAGTGTCACGCACGCGCCGCGTCTGCGTCTGCGACTGCTCCCCGTGGGCGGCGCGTTTTCACGCACTGGGGCGCGGGGTGCCCGCCCGAGCCCGATCCCACATTCCCACGCCGCTCGCAGCAGATCGTTGGATTTCTCACGCCATCCGCGCGGCTCCCTGCCGACACGGCGCAATGGGAGTCGTTGCGCGCGCTTGCACGCCACGGCTCACGCCTACGATGCGATCGAGTGCGTGCCTCGACGCTACAGTTTCATTAGAACTCGAACACACACCAGAGATAATTGATAGGAAATGAGTTAGATTAATTCTTCTGTTGATGTATTCCTATATAAAGAGAGAGAGAGAGAGAGAGAGGGGAAGAAGAGGTAAGGGAGACCCTCCCTAATCTATGACAAGAAGGCAATCACCATAGCGGTTGTGACTATGTATGAATCAGCTGCAACAAGTAGCACACCCGCTAGCCTTGCTAGCTCGGAGAAAACCGAGAGGGTTGGCTGCCTACTTGCTCGTTGGCCGGTTGCGTTCAACCGCTGGCTCTCGCTGTCACGTATGGCATGGCCTCCTTTTCCCGTCCACGAATGTGTATGCGCGCGCGGCGCCGTGGACTGGCACCGAGCCTGCAGCTGAATGCTGGACGCTGATGGGCGCAAGCGCAAGCACATGCACGCATCGATCTGACCAGGCCACAGAGGATGAAGAAGGGGCGATGAGAATAGATACCTTGCTTGCGGACGGCGAGCTCGCAAAGGGGAGGCAAAGGCAAAGCAAACAAAATTTGAATCCGGAAAGAAGGAAAAGGAAGGGAAAGGCGAGGAGAGATGCTTCGGCTCTGCTATATTTGTCTCTTCTTTGCTCCCACATACATGCCTTTGGACCCCAGAAAACATGCTTTTGAACAGCCCAAAAAAAATCACACCCATACGACCGCCATACGTACCTAGACCAGGAATCCGTATTGCCGTACAAAGCCTGTGTTGCTAAGCAGTCGCCTGACCTGTACTAGGGAAACAAAAATTGGATTGTGGCTTTTCATGCGATTTTTTGGTTACCTGGTTGTAAGTACTCCTGTATCTTTATGCAGACTCACCTGTCCTAGGGAAACAAAAATTGGATTGTGGCTTTAAGTTTTCTTTATGGGAATAATGTACTCTCTCGAGTCACTAATTAGGTTGCATGTAGTCAACAGTTAAAATTTTAATCATCAATATCTTTTTGAATAATTTGAATGAACTTAGATTTGTTTTGAAAAGTAGTTTTATAATATTATAATTTTGCCATATTTTACATATATTTTATATTGGTATATAATGATCAAAATAGGGTGTTGATGACCTTATCAAACGTCGAGAACTATACTACTTGTTTTATGACCGAGTAGAATAGTTTTAACAGCGGTTACAGGGATAGGAACATCTTAGACTGGATAATTGGATTATTTTGTTGTTACTTTGGGCATTGGGGGATCCCACATAGGTCTTAAACCGAACACTGGCCTTTACCTTTTTCTACTTGTGCGAAACCATTTTTAATGTGATTTCACTCGTTGCAGCATGCATGTTTGGCTACTTTTAACAGCACTAGGCGCCAGCCATTCAGTTACAGTGCTACTGCCATAAACAAATCAAAGCAGGAGCTGGGAAAGAGCTGCACAAGAGTAGCCATCTTTGGAGCGCCGTCTTGGTCAACAGAGCACCTTTCGACCAAAATTCTGTACGTGTATTTGAAGCAGCGGGAGAATACGATCGGCGACGACGAAGTGCGATCGATCGATCGATCGGGCCAAGAAGAACATAGAGCAAGCATGCATGGGTCCCAACTGGAGTGAGCTTTCGGTCTTCTCGTCTCTCCTTTCTTCACGGGGACCAAAATATTCCACGTGGCTCTGCTGGTGTCGTCATTGCTACGCATTGCTACAACCCGTGCCACGTCAGTTTGTTACTGCAGCTCTTTGCAGCGTTAAGGATTCTTTTCGATGCCAGTGGTAGTTCATGATGCATGTTGGTTTACATGTGCAAAGCCCCCTGTGTTGGTTCCACTGATTAGAAACATGGCATTATGTCACCGTGACCCAGAATGTAGTAGTGTACTGTAGTATCAAATGAACCACGACTGCATGCAAAATCTCTGGCGTTTGCAATTATAGATGAAATTGAAATTGATTTTATTTGTTGAATTCCTATGTCCTAACTGTCATGGAAAGAAAACTGATGGAGATAAGGCCATAAGGGCGTGAAAGTAAAATTTTAGGAATGGTCTGATGGGATGATGCCAAGATCATTTCATTTCATTTCAGCAACGAAAAAGGTCGCATAGAGAACCAAACATTAACTTGATGGTTAGTTTATATCTCCTATCTATGAGGGGTCAAACCATATATTTGTTCCTGATATGTCTTACAAAAACAGAATTTTTCTTCAGTGGTAGTTGAAGTGTCCATCAACAACTAAGAGTTTTTGATGACTCCATCAATCTTCAACTTATAAATCTTCGGTTTTTAGTAACCGTTGTGTGAGTGTATATGATTGATGACTCCATCAATCTTCAACTTATATGTATGTCTACAAATTGTAATTGTGTTTCTAATTAAAAAAGAAAAAAGCTCACGCACCAGCGTCCACACTCCACATGCGAAAGTTTGACAAAAGTCTCCACAGGCTTCCACTCGGCTCGGCTGAGCAGAGCCGAATATAGCCGCCGATCGAGTGGCCCGAGCCAGCTGCGCAATCGGCTCCTATTTGAACTCGCCGGCCATTTAACGGCCCGGGCAGCTGGCTGCCGCTGTAAACCTGCAACCAATCAACCACTCCAGCCGGTCGGCGAACGGTAAAATTCACCTGGGAAACGAGCGGTAACAATAAATTTGGACCATGCAACCAGCCACCACTCAGGCCACCGATGGATGGATGATGAGCTAGCTACTACTCTAGCTAACTAGCTAGCTGAAAGCGCGTAGGCTGGATGGCCACCGAGCCGGGCCGGCCGACAAATGCGCACGCCTCGGGATGCGAGCCGACGGCGGGGCCGCGCGGGCCACAAGGAACCGATGGGCGGGGCCCGCAGCAGTGGAGAAGGCGAGAAGCCGACGAGCAGAGCTGTAGCAGAGGTCGTCTTCCTCCCCCGACACCGTGGGCCACGGCCACCCGGTGGTGCCCCAGCACACTAGCACAGCAACATGCATGCATCACCCGGCACGCTGCTGCCTCTCTCTCTCTCTCTCTCTCTCTCTCTCTCTCTCTCTCTCTCTCTCTCTCTCTCTCTCTCTCTCTCTCTCTCTCTCTCTCTCTAGATCATTCTTGGACATGCAACTTTCCGGCCTTCTTATTCACATCTCCCAACGTTCACATCTCTCACCAACCAGCACCACCACCACAACCACACCCTCTTCTCCGGTTCTCCCTTGCCTAGCTCGTCTCCTCCCCTACCTCCATTGCATTGTTTGCTTCATGCTTCTTGATATCTTCCCTAGCTCTTCTTCCTGCTAGCTAGCTACATCAGTTTGAGTCGATCTGATAGTCACCCTCCAATTCGTCCACAAGGCAACATCAAGAAGATCTCAGCTTGCGTATACGAGAATAATGGAGTACTAGTTAGCGGCTAGATAGTTCGTTTTTGTGTAGGTTTTCCAGGTCGTTGTCGATTCGGCAGAGCACCGTGTGACGTGCTTAGTTAGGCAGCAGCTAGCTAGTGATCGATCGATCGATGATGACTGGAGCACCGCCGATGCATATCTGCATGGACTCAGACTGGCTCAAGGTACGTACGTACATGTTAATTGATTATCGTACATAGCAAGCTCTTGATTTTGCATCTTTCGTGTGCTACGATCCATGCATGATCTGATGATGGCTGCAGGACAGCAGGAGTACCTCTCTCTCTCTCTCTCTCTCTCTCTCACACACACACACACACACACACACACACACACACACACACACACACACACACACACACACACACACACACACACACACAAACTCTCGAACACACACGTCAATACAACTTAATTCCTCGTCTCTTCGTATTTTTCTGTTCATAAAACAAATTTGTCCTTATATTTTCTGATCGTGCAAAGATTTCTCGTCACCCAGCAGTATCTAGCAGATATGGAGGTGTGAAGGAACGTCTGAACACTTTTCAGTTTTTTTTCATCGATGATATATAATTACGTGTTCCTCCCAATAAGCCCTTATGCATAGGCAGATCAACTTTCTCCCAGTAGATCTCTATGTATCTCCTCGTTTGAATGATCTAGAGTGTCTTTATTAACTTGATGAAACTATTGCCGATGCATGATTAATATGTGAGACTAAGAGATTTGGTTTCCTTTAAGTTGCTGTGTTTTCAGACCAGTTTAAATGATCGATCGAGTAGTGTATTTTCAACATATGCATGGTTATCATTTCATTAAAAAAACATATGCATGGTTATCGATCGATTCACATTAATTTCCTCCTGATCACATATATCACGTTGCTTTGACGGAGATCTAATTTAGTCCACGTTAATTCGCTCTAGCTTGTCGGAGTTTCGCTTTAGTTTGTGATTCATGTTGCTCTTGAGCATATGTGAAATTGTAAACAACTTCTAGATGTTTCAGTTTTGAACCATATAGGTCGGTATTTATTTCGGAATGCAAATCATAATCTATTATACGGAGAGGCTAGCTCTAGAAGGAACACTAACAAGTTAAAGATGTCATGAAACAGTACAAAGTGTAATGCTCTGTCCAGATACTGCAAGCAAAAACAACAACATGATAAAAGATATTTGAAAATACAGTTTGATCATCTTATCAACCAGGACTTAGCTTTAGAACCCCAAAAAACCTCCATAGATATAGATCTCCCCATAAATATCAATACGGAAAAACAACAACATGAGCAAGTAGCCTTTTAATTGTACATTAGCATCTCCCAGTGCAGTTGTCATTTCTAGGGAGATATTATTAATTTTACCCCTCGCGTATCTTATAAATTAAGTCCAAACCATGCTAGCTAGGGTTACAGTACAACAGGACAATGCTAATGAACATTCTTCAGCACATGACATATGCCAAACTAAATAAGGAACGAAGAACAATTTATGCGATCTCACTGATAAGGATCTGTGTAATCATACGAAATGCATGGAACATACATGATAAATAAATCAAGACAAGTACACCATGCATGCCCCCCATGAAATCTATGTTTGTTCCAACTTTAGCATGTGATGAAAAGTGCAAAGAAGAACATGCATGGAGCTAGCTGAGCAACAGATCAAGTGTATAATGTGATCTAAAAGCTACTAGTATACCATAAGATCAAGCTGATCAGATTTCAAGTTTAATCCACTTGATGGCCCCATCATGAAACATCATCTTGGGGCAGTAGCTTTTGCATGCAGTTCGTACTTTAACCTATGAGAAACCATATAAATGTTTCAGCTTCCAACTGGGACCATGCATGCAACCCTTTTGCGCATTCCGAGGCTTCCATTCTATCAGGGCTGATGATTACGATCACACCGCGACAACGTGGTCTTGTGCTTTCAGGGCATCGTCCCCGAGGAGCCCGGGATGGGGTCGTCGTCGCCGTCGGCGGAGCTGATCGCGTGCCCGCAGCCGATGCACGCGGCGGCAGCGGCGGCGGACCGGCGGCTGCGCCCGCAGCACGACCAGCCGCTTAAGTGCCCGCGGTGCGAGTCGACGCACACCAAGTTCTGCTACTACAACAACTACAGCCTCTCGCAGCCGCGTTACTTCTGCAAGACGTGCCGCCGCTATTGGACCAAGGGCGGCTCGCTCCGCAACGTCCCCGTCGGCGGCGGGTGCCGCAAGAACAAGCGCGCCAGCGCCAAGAAGCCAGCCGCGCCGCCGCTGCAGCCGCTGCAGGCGCACGCGCGGCACATGGCGGAGACGGCCCTCCAACTGTCCTTCTCCGGCATGCAGCAGCTGCCTCCGCCCGCCTCGGCCGACCCGTTCTGCAGCCTCGGCCTCCTGGACTGGAGGTACGACCTGACCCTCACGGGCTCCGGTGGCGCAGCTGCCGCGCTGGATAGCACCAACTCCGAGGCGCACTTCGCCGGGGCGGGCATCATGGGCATCCCCGGCGGCGGCGGCGGCGGTGAGTGCCACGCTCTGAGCGCGCTCCGGTACGCGGCCGGCCTCGGCGAGCACCTGCAGGCGCTGCCGTTCGGAGCGCGCTCGGAGCACGACGCTGTCGAGGTGAAGCCGGAAACGGCTGAGAGACTGCTGTCGCTGGACTGGTACGGCGAGGCGAGCCGCGCGCCGGAAAGTGCCATCAGCTCGCTAGGCGCGCTTGGCCTGTGGAGCGGCATGATCGGCGGCTCCTCCGCGGCCATCTGACCTGGCAAAAATGCACGGGCGGGCGCCCCTCCATGCTTGCATATGCATGCATGCATTTTAGTGGTGTGCTAATAGGGTTCACAAGTAGAAGTGTTTGGCTTCTTGTTTTTGGTGTCGTCATGTCCTGTTTCTTTTCATCGTTTTGTTTGGACGATCGATGCTTGCAGCACTATAATTCCGAGTAATGGATTTGTCGTCTGCTGCTGTTGTTCCACTTCAAAGATTTGCTGTGGTTCGAATTTTAAATTTGGTGGCTGCTGAGCTAAGATTTACCTGTTCGACGGTGTACTCCAAATCATTTACCGATCGGGATTAGGACCTCTTATCAGCCATCAACGGATCAAATCAGATACTACAGTAACCGATGAACAGTAGGAATCGTTCCTACAGTACAACGGAATACGGTTGCTACAGTATTTTTACCTACAGTACAACTGCAACCCACTGTTTATGCACTCACATTTTACTGGTACAGCTGCTACAGTAAAATGCATTGGATCGCTGTCCATCATTTACGGACCAAATATGCAACCAGGTCGAAACAGTACTCGGAATGGTCAGCAGAAGAAAGCTGTGTACAAGCTAAAACAGCTCACTGCCACACTATGACATACTGGTACTCTGAGTCTCTGACAGACTCAAGTCTAACATAACATTGCGTACCATGACAAACACAGGTAATTGTGTGTAATTTCATGGTTTAGAATGTCAAGCACCTCAAGCCCAAGTGCCCAACCAGAGCAACTTGAAAAGAGGCTTTAGTTCCTCCACCAATTACCCTAGTCAAGAGTAAGTCAAGCGTTGTAGAAACATCACTGCAACGTGCCAACGAAAAAATGACAACCTTGACAGCTTGACGAAAAAATCAGAAGAACAGATATGCAACGACAGGAAGTTGGAACTATTTTCAATACCTGATCATCGCATCCTGTAGAACCAGAGACAAGGATAACTTCACTTCAGATAAGAGCAATACAGAAATTCGCCATCAGTGAGCGCGTTCAAAGATCAATTTCAACTCAGAGAAGAGAAAAATCTTCAAGTGCTAAATCAGTGTCTACGGGAAAGCAACAATCCTCGCCTCTCAACTTTTGTGACAGTTCCCAGAGCAATGTACAGATCTTCTCCCAATCTCGGTGTGACCTCTGCCCAGCAAAGAATTTGTGCACTACATTATTGACCTCAACTGCACTGTAACCTGGAACTTTATTCAGACCTCTGCCTCTGACCATGTCTCTAGTCTTCTTTACACTGTCCCACTTTTGATCAAATGCATATATATTGGTTAAGAGATTGTAGTAGCCAACATGGTCAGGATCCAGCCTGAGCAGATTGTTAGCTACCACTTCACTCATCTCTGTGTTGCTGTGTGCTCTGCAGGCAGCAAGCAAGGCACACCAAGTATGAGCAACAGCTCTCCCATCCATTTCCTGAATGACCCTTGTGGCCTCTTGCAATTCACCGGCCCGGCCAAGGAGATCAACCATGGAACTTTGATGCTCTTGATTTGGCATGACTCCATAAACTTGAGTCATGCTATCAAAAATTTGTTTTCCTTCCTGGACCAGGCCAGAGTGGCTGCATGCTGATAATAGTGATACAAATATCACGCTATTAGGTTTAACTGATGAGGAAATCATCCTTTGGTACAAGGCAAGAGCTTCCTTACCAAGGCCATGGACTCCATAGCCAGCAATCATTGAGCTCCACAGCACAACATCCTTTTCAGTGGCACTTTCAAATATCCTGATAGCATTACCTAAGCTTCCACATTTTGAATACAAATCTACAAGTGCAGCTGCTACAAATACCTTATTACAGAAACCACTTCTAACCAAATAACCATGGAGACAAATAGCTTGGCAAATAACACCAGATTCCGAGCATGCAGCAAGTACCTTCACCATCATGACTGCATCTGGAGCATGGCCATCTAACAACATACATTTGAACACTTGCAGGGACTCATCAGGGAGACCATTTTGTTTGAGTCCACTAATGACTGCAGCCCAAGCCACCACATCTTTCTTTGGCATACGATGGAAGAGACGCATCGCCTCCTCATGACATGAGCACTTCATGTACATATCAACCAGCGCAGTCGCAACACCCACCTCAAGCTCACAATCTATGTTGACAGCAATGTGGTGGATTTTCTTACCTTTCTCAACATCTAAAGCAAGTGCACAAGCCTGCAGAACACTCACCAACGTCACGGAATTGGGCTGGACACCCACCTCAACCATTTCCTTGTACACCCCCAATGCCTTGGGTGCGTCTCCAGATTGCACATATCCTTTGACCATGCAGCTCCAAGTGACGACATCCCTACCCGTCATTCCCTCAAACAACCTCCTTGCTGCCTGGACGGCACCGATCTTCATATAAAACCAAAGAACAGCATTAGCCAATGCTGGCTTATACTCCAACCCACTCCTGAGAGCAAACGCATGGCAGGCCTTCCCGTTCCGGACATCCCCTAACTGTGCCGCTGCCGACATCACGCTCACAAGTGTGACTGGACTCGGCACGACGCCTTGGTCAATCACATTCCTTGCAAAGAACTCCAGAGCCTCATCAGGTAGCCCGTTCTGCTCATACCCGGTCACCACGGACGTCCGGAGCACAACGTCCGGCTTCTCGAACGTGCTGTAGGCGTTGACGGACCCAAACATGTCCCCGCACCTGGCGTACATCTGCACGATCGCGACGGCGACGAAGGCGTCGTCGGACGCGGCGCAGGAGCGGACGGCGACCGCGTGAACGGTTCGGCCGTGGGCGAGGGACGGGAGCATGGCGCAGGCCCTGAGCAGGAGGGGCAGGGTGAAGCAGTCCGGGCGCGCGCGGAGGCGCGGGACGAGGAGGATCGCGGTGCGCCACTGCCGCGCGCGGAGGTGGGCGCGGAGGAGCGCATTGGCCAGGCGCGGCGTCGGGTCCGGGATTTCGTCGAACAGGTCGCGGGCGAGGCCGGGAGGGTAGGACGCGAGAACGCGAGCGGTGAGGCGGTGCGACGAGTGGAGGCAGCCCGAGCGGAGGAGGTAGGCGTGGAGGTGCGCGGCGGCGAGAGCGGTAGAGGCGGCTGCGGCGGCTTCTAGAAGCTTCTGGAGTGGTCGCATGTATGGGGACCACGGGAGGTTAAGCGCCAGCGGCTATCGGTTTCGGCCGCGGGGTCTCCTATACATGGGCCGTCCGTTCGTTCAGTTCAGAACGGTCAGCCCAGGACGGATAATTAACAAAGTAGTCTGGCCCACGAGTGCCCAAGATCGTTTTCCTTTTCTTTTTACAATTTCTAATCCATGTAATGTAATGAATTCACTGTGGTCTACATTTGTATTCATATGCGTTTCACCAACAATTTAAAAATAAAGCTGTACATTTGTGCGCAAAACAAGTATCATATAATAGGGTTTGCGATGAGTGGCTTACCTTAGCACGGTACAGAGTGTTTGCTTTCATATTCTAATCTTTCTGAAAATTAGTAAATAAAGCTCCTTGATTAAAAAAACAATTTGAAAAATATAATTCATGAAACAACACGTTCAATATCATACACGTAATTTTTTGAAACATTTCTATATGCACTCAACATCTCCTATCCCTACCTTATTGGTTGCTCCCACTGTTAGTATGTCGCCGCCTCGGCCTCTCTATGAACCTAATCCAAAGCCTTAACCCCAGTGAAATCTTTCGCACTTTCAGTCTATTTTTGAGGAAATTTCAGAACGCTATTCTTTGCACCAATCCAAACCTTCCCTTTAGCAAACAAATGATGACAACAAATTTGATTAAAAAAAAGGCTTCCCTTCAGCAAATCGTCCATCCACAAGAAAACCAAAATAAACAACAAGAAGACCCAGGCATCTGGGAATTAAAATTTTATCGAATTTTGAGAGTCAGAGGAGAATGAAATATCTAATGTTTAAAAAAATTTCACTGATACGTAATACACACATAACAAATGACGAAAACTTTCAAAATTTTAATAAAATTTCACAAATTTCAGTCTTTTCACTAGTAAAAAAAATAGAGTTTGTCTAGTTATCTATTAACAGATTTTATAGGGTAAAATTTGTCAATTTTTCATCCATTAGATCTTCATTGGATGCCCCAGATCAACCTCAACCTCATATAAAAATTTAACCTTAACCTCCCTCACTTCCGCCCCCCACTGCCCGTGTACCACCACCCCGCACCCGCCCTATGCGCCGCCTTGCTGCGCCGTCCCCAGCGCCGACGTGGCCCGCCTACCTGTGCCACCCCTCCCTCCACCTGCGCCGCCCCTCCCTCCGCTGAGAGCACTGCACCTCCAACGTGCTGCACCTGCCCCTCCCTTCTCCGATGCCAGCACGACCCGCCCTCCTCCGCCGCCTCACCCTCCTCCATCGCCCCTCTCCCTCCTCCGTCGATCTATCTTCCCAGCACCCCTCCTCTCCGCACACCCCCGGCGTCACCACCTCCCTGACCGGCTCCGACAGCGCCAACGTCGCCGAAACTGTTCTCCTCGACTGCTCCCTTACTAACCACTTCAAAGAATCATGCCCCCGCCGCCAACCCCATCTAACCGATGGTCCTCCACCATCATGGCGGGCGGTAGGGGCGCCAAGCGCCATCCCACCCGCCGCCCACTACCCTGGCCGCCGGTCTCCCCAACCATCTTTCTACAGCTAGAGCACACCAAACCCCCTCCCCTAAAAGTCCCCAACCCTAACCCTAACCGATGGTCTGGCCAGAGAAGACTAATCCCGACGCGAGAGGAGAAGCCGACCTCCTATCGATAAGTACTAATCCTAACACGAGAACAAAGGCTCAAAATTCGACAGATTCTACGACAGCTAAATAGCAAATTCGAAAAAATTATAAAAAGAAATTAAAATTCCTACCGTCGTCCACATTAACCATCCCTGATCTCTGACCTCACCCGGCCTTTCTCCATCTTGAGGCGAAGAAGGACCAAGCGAAGAAGATAACGGAGTGGGACCCGCAGGAAGCGAAGCGAGCTAGCGGAGGAAAGAGAGGCAGGCAAGGAAGGCAACGCACCGTCATCTGCCCCTATACCGAGGAGAAGGTCAGGTCACAGAGCTTCGATTACAACAACCATGGCCCGCATCTAGGAGGGAGAGCCGGATGGGGCGCGCGTTCGTGTACGTGATCCTTGGCGGCGGCGTGGCCGCGGGCTACGCGGCGCTCGAGTTCGCCCGCCGCGGCGGGTACTCCCGCGGCGAGCTCTGCATCATCTCCGAAGAGACCGTAAGCTCTCTTGCTTCCCGGGCTCTCTCTCTCTCTCTCTAGTCTTGGGGGTCTGAGTATTTCCATCCCCCCTTGCTGTCCAACCTTCGACTGTTAGGACCCCGCGCCGGCAATGCTTCGGGAGCTCGGATTCCTTGTTCTATTGTTCCTCTGACTGTCATAGGATTGCTTCACATATGCCAAGGGTGCTAATTTGTTGTTGCCTTGGTGATATTTCGTCAAGTAGAGCGTGGGTTTACCGAGATATGCAGGGGGAATGGTTGTATTGGCCTGAATAGAATGAAATTTAGGGTGCCATGGATAAGTTTCGTAATGGTAGTTTTATCAGTGAGGTATTGTGTCAAAATTATCAGTACTCTTCAGGATTGGACCATCCCTAGTACTGTATTACCAGGGTATAAATGTTCCTTCCAAAATCCAAGAATTCTTTTTTGTGCCTACTTTAAGTTCAAGCCTTCAAGGACAGGATTTTTTTGTAAAAGGAGCAAGAAAGGAATATGCGCTACATACGTGTTTTTAGGCAAAACACAGCATGCACTTTTCTGTTTTCACAAAATTGGATGTGGAATCCATGGGCATCGAAAACACATTCTTTTGCTTGTGAAACATCAGAATTAGCTTCTAGTTGAATGTCCTAAGATTTTGTTACTTGGTACATGCTTTGCTGGTTATAATTTCTTCTGTATTATTGCCAGGTTGCTCCTTATGAACGTCCTGCATTAAGCAAAGGTTATTTACTCCCAGAAGGTGATTTCCACATGCATTTAACAATGCATCAATCTGAAGATTACAAAGATGTGTTCCATTTTCTGCAACTAATATAATTCTTGTTAATGTTGCTCCTTTTGAGTTCTGAATGTTTTAAAAAATTGATATGTAGATTGTTAACATCATTAGCTGTTATTAACCCCTGAGGTACTTGCAGGTGCTGCTCGTCTTCCAGGATTTCATACTTGCGTTGGTGCTAATGATGAGTTACTGACAACAAAATGGTACAACGAACAAGGTAGGTAACATTCTTTACTGGATTCTATGATTCGTCTGATATATGATTAGATATTGGCAACTGCTATGAATGATTAGATATTTAAGGAACCTCGTATTTATCATAATTTGTGTAACTGATTCAGCTGATCCATCCATATGATTTTTCTTTCATTTTGTTACAAAGATTATTTTATCATCTAGTCATTGTTCCTGTAAGAGTGTGGATATGATGTATAGTATTTACTAACTACTAATTTACTTGATTAGGTATTGAACTTGTTCTTGGAACAAGAGTGATTTCTGCCGATGTGAGGCGCAAGACATTGCTTACAGCCACC
This sequence comes from Phragmites australis, assembly GCF_958298935.1. NCBI lineage: Eukaryota > Viridiplantae > Streptophyta > Magnoliopsida > Poales > Poaceae > Phragmites > Phragmites australis. The sequence goes on along the minus strand of NC_084925.1, from coordinate 39,861,260 downwards.
GGAGAAACTATCAGCTACAAAACCCTCATCATTGCGACAGGTGCTCAGGTATCGAATCTATTTGTACTTATTTTTTCGTCCACTTTTTTCCTTTCAAATTCAATTCTTTAAAACACTTGCTATCCTTTACTGATTTTTTTTTTTTTGGATCTAGCACGTGGCGCTTGCTTTACTTGTTTGCCTAAATTTCATCTCTGTACATAACATAGGCATTGAAGTTGGAAGAATTTGGAATACAAGGTTCAGATGCTGCAAACATATGTTATTTACGCAATATTGATGACGCGGATAAGTTAGTGAATGCGATGAAATCATGTTCCGGTGGAAATGCTGTTGTCATTGGTGGTGGCTACATCGGAATGGAATGTGCAGCAGCATTGGTTACTAACAAGATAAAGGTCACCATGGTCTTCCCTGAAAAACACTGCAGTAAGTAGTCGATTTCATCACCTAAAAATTGTTTAAACTATTTGTGCCAGGGCTCCCAATATACATTACAATACCTGTCCTGCTGATCTAAATATGAGATTGATTTGTTTCTGCAGTGGGCCGTCTATTTACACCAAAAATTGCAGAATATTATGAAAACTACTACACCTCAAAAGGGGTCACCTTTGTAAAAGGAACTGTGCTTACATCCTTCGAAAAAGACACGACGGGAAAGGTGAGTTTCCATAACTCCATACCATGAAACTTAAAGTGCCTTGCGACAGGCATTTAGCAATTTTACATTTATTATAAAGTAACAAAAAAAATCAGTCATATAACCAAGTCATGGTCCAGAAACCTCTTTTCCAGCAGTTCATTACTGGTAGAGGTTCCTAGTAGGAAGTGTGGATAACTGTTGAAGTCACAGACAATCTCATCCATTTAAAAGTCATCGGAATAAAACATAGCAAGATATTGGCTTCCATTGGTAACTGACAATAAACCGGGCTTTCCTTTTCTGGGGACAATTGATTCAATCAAATGTGTTATTGCTTTGGTCATAATCTTGTCTCTTAGATTCACCTGGACTCAGCATGTATGTAATGGGGATAAGCTATCTAGTTTATGATATTTTTGTATCACTTCCTTTCATCATTGATAACCCTGGAGAATAAATGGCTTGTTTTTCCAATAGCATGCTGCGGTAGCAATGACTATGATGAGCTTACCAAGTTTCATCAATTCCTGTTAACCTTTTTCATTACTGAATCGAGCATATTCAGACAATGAATGCCAACCACTATTAGCTCTACTATTTTAAAATGTATTCACTATCTGGTCAATATGTATTCTCCAGCAGGGTCAGAAACTTAAGCCATCGCCTTTATTCATTGAAAGTGACAGTGAAACTAATAATGTTACCGTGTATGCACAGGTGACTGCAGTAATCCTGAAAGATGGTAAACACCTACCTGCTGATATGGTAGTGGTTGGTATCGGCATCCGTGCAAACACTAGTCTTTTTGAAGGTCAGCTGGTGATGTCGATGGAGAGTGGTGGGATAAAGGTAAATGGACAAATGCAAACAAGTGACAGCTCTGTGTATGCTGTTGGTGATGTTGCCGCATTCCCGATCAAGCTTTTTGATGGTGATATCCGACGGCTTGAGCATGTTGACTCAGCTCGTAGAACTGCTAGGCATACTGTTGCATCCATCTTGGAGCCTTCAAAAACCAGGGACATTGATTACCTACCATTCTTCTACTCCAGAGTCTTCACATTATCCTGGCAGTTTTATGGGGATAATGTTGGAGAAGTAGTTCACTTTGGAGACTTCACAAGCAGCAGCCCAAGGTTTGGTGCGTATTGGGTCAATAAAGGCCGGATTAAGGGTGCATTTCTTGAAGGTGGAAGTCAGGAAGAGTACGAGGCCGTATCAGTTGCTGTTCGGCGGAAAGCTAAGGTTGCAAACATGGCTGAACTTGAAAAACAAGGTCTGGTGTTTGCCATTAAGGAAAGCCAGAAGGAGATACCTGATGGTGGGCTTTCCGTTGGTGAAAAACCTACTTATGCATGGCATGCCACAGCTGGTGTTGTTGCGGCAGTGTCAATTGCCGCAATTGGTTATTGGTATGGCAGGAAGCGCCGCAGATGGTGAATTTGGGACCAGTTCTTTTTTATTTGCAAGCCATCTGTTGTGCCTATAGCGACGAATCCGTGGGATCTTATGGTGAGCTGATGCAACAAGTTCTGGGATGTGCTATAGTCCGCAGTTACTCAAAACAATTCCTGTATAACATGTATGAAAGTATAGTCTTGGTTTGAACTGTAAACAGATATACCGATACCATCATGTATTATTCAATGAAAAGAAATGATGCTGCTAAATCTCAGGAGCCTTCTTCTTGTTGTACAAGTACAATTCTTTCCTAAATGAGATCCATAATTTTTGTGACTTGGCTAGCAACTGTTATTAACCACCTCTATTTTTGGAAAAGCTTGTAAGCCCATCTAATGATCAGTATGTCCAAATTCGAGGGATGCTTCTGCACTTTTCATTGCACTATCAACTTTCTGTAAATGGCATCGAACTGTGACAGCAAAGAAGCGAAGAACAGAGGGAGTTCCCATATTTCTTTGACGGCGACGGAAAGAATGGCATGGATCGGGTCCCGCAGGAGGAGGCGAGGCGGGGCAAGGCATTGCTTCCTGTCATGCCGGACCAGCACTCTCCTCCCCGCAAGCCAAGAACCATCGAGCCGTGCTGCGATCACTGCTACTTAAGCTCATCCATGGATGGCAAGAACCAAACGACGAGACGTGGGGGGGAGGGAGAAACGGCGCGAAGTAACCAGATGGGCCGCGCATTCGTGTACGTGGTACTGGGCGGCGGCGTGGCCGCGGGCTACGCGGCGCTCGAGTTCGTCCGCCGCAACGGCGATGCCGCCGGCGAGCTCTGCATCATCTCCGACGAGGCCGTACGCTTCCTTCCTTCCATGCTCGCTTGCTCTTCTTTTTGTTGTTCAATTGAGCATGCAGCTCTGCATATATACACGCGGGCCAAAAAAAAAAAAAATCAAATCATTTCTGCGGTTCTGTTGCCGGGCACCAGTTACCGTTTTTCTCCTATCACTTGACAGGTTGCTCCTTACGAACGTCCTGCGTTAAGCAAGGGCTACCTGCTCCCAGAAGGTACATTTTCCACTCCTTAGAATCATGAAACATGTATGAATTGCAACATTAACCTTCATCGTCTGGTCAGTTCAAATGTTTTACTATGTGATTGATTTCACTCAGCCCATACTGCCACTGATACCATTGTTGTTGCTGACCCACGCTGGCCATGCTTCATTCTACTAAGCCCTGTGCTGCTATTTGAAGAAGTCATTGGTGTCTGTCCTGCATGCGTAGCCAGGCCCCCGCCGGTGTCCTCGCGCCTATCGTTGGTGTCCTCCGACGAAGGCGATGGAAGACCTGGAGCACCTCAATGCCGAACGGGTTCTCCGTCCGTAACAGGGGCGGTCGGCAGCGGAAGCCTCGGCATTTCCCGCCGGCGACCCGCCGGCCGCCGGGGGAGCAGGGGAGGTGACCTTGCTATGCGGGGGCGTTCGTTTGGACCATAGCTCGATCTGCACCGCAAGCCATAGATCCAGCGGCTGGGGTAGCCCGCCTCGGCGTGGACATAGTCAACACAATTGCAAATCAGCCCCTAATTTCTATCGTACTTATTCTCCACTATCCGAATATTCGCTTAAAACCTCCTAAATTGGATCAGCGCTCTGAATAGTTGCATAAAACCCGAATATTCGCAGATTTGTTAGTCCCTCTCCTTGCCTTGAATAAAACCGACAAGTTTCAATGTTTTAGTAGATTCAGTACCAGCCACTGCATCATAAGAAAGGTGCAGCAAAATTCCCTCTGACAAATCGCCGTGGTCGTGGAAGAGCTAACACATCATGCTTACTAAATTCCCGGCATATCAGCCACCTCTTCCTGCAAAGACGCAAGGGTACAAGCAATATCCAAATCGGGAGGGCGCTGAATAAGAACGATAGATTTGATATCATCGCGAAGGCCATCAATAAACCGAGTTGTGTAGTAGAGTGGGTCTGGTGGTGATTCATAGGCAGCCAATTGATCGACGAGTTTGACAAATTTAGTACTATAATCCCTAACTGAACTAGTTTGCCGAATGTGAAACAACTGACGGATCAGTGTCGCGTGCTACTCGCGTCCAAAGCGAAGCAATATCATGTCACAGAAATCAAGCCAGGAAGCAAAACGCACACGATGGTTCATTGATTGGAGCCAACGTGCTGCCACTCCGGTGAGATGCATAGACGCCGCCCGCATCCATAATGATGGATCAGTGCCAAACATGTTAAAGTAATTTACTCATCTATGCTTCCAAAGGTTTGGGTTCTGTCCATTGAATTCGGAAAAATGCATCTTAGAAAGTTTCGAGTGATGGCCAAACGAAGATGACACAAAGCGACTAGTCGAATCCACATAAGCATAACTCGATGGGATGGTCGGCGGTGGGGAATTTTGCGCGCCTATGACCTGGAGATGTGAGTGGGTGGTGGCCAACCCCAACACATTCTCCCGGTGATCATGTCAAACGTGACACCCTTGAGGGCCGATGGCTGGTTCGTCGGCAGGTGGGCGCGCGTCAACCATCTTCGGTGCAACGAGGATGCCCGACATCGTGGTCTCCTGATCCAGCACCAGCCGATCGATGTGCTTGCAGAGCACATTGATGTCGAGTCGAAGGTTGTCAATGGAGGACTCGATCTAAGACTTCCAAGTCTCGAATCCATTGGTGAAGTCGTCCACTGCCGTGAACTTCTCGCCTAACGTGTTCTCGACGCCATCGATGCGGTGTTTCACCGATTCGAGGCGCTCACCGTGAGCCTTGAACTCGTCGAGTAGGAGCTTGATCTGAGGGTCCATGGCACTGAGACGTTTGCGAAAATGGGTGAAGTGGTGGTGGAAATCCAGGATTCGTAGGATCTATCTCTGATACCAAGTTGTGAGGATCACCGAGAGGATCGGAGGAAATCAGAGAGAGGAAGAAGAAGGTGGCGGAAGAAGTCTGTATTCAGACAGAAGTTCTTCAGAGTTTGGACACAACTGACAGCCTCTCTCCAACGCTCACGCACCGCTATTTCTACTCGCGCGCGCACCAGGTGGGCCTAGCTGGCCACCCAATCGTCGCCTGTCATCCGTGAGCTGGGCCTGGTCTTGCGTGTGCTGCGCCTGGGCTCGCCCGTCGCCTGCTCCTCGTCCGGCACGCTGGTTGTCTGCTCCCCGTCATGTACTGGGTCTTGGCTTGCCGATGTCCTGACACCATTGGTCCGCTCCCTCCTCCCCTTCTCTGCCTTCGACGGCGGCAGGGCGCCTTGATGCGGAGGCTCGGTGGTGTTCAATGGTGAGCGGGTCCAGCAGCCAGATGGGCCAGCTCCAGAACGCGCTTCTGAATCGCAGCCCCTTGTCTCGCGTGCCCCCATGCTCGACCACCACGCCGTCGTCCTCGGTTACTCGGCCCAAGTTCAGGGTCTCCGACCCGTTGCGCTCGCTCGGCGCCGCAGTATGGGACCACGATGCAGCTCCTCCGTAAGTGGAGGTAACTAAAGACTACGCCTTTTGCATCCGATTTGGCCGAGTTGTTTTGGTGCAGCTGAAATTGATTGAATTTGGATGTGGTCTACTACACCTTTTACCTGCTGCTTGCGTCCTCTGAAATGATTTAGTCGATAGTTGTTTGCAGGATTACGGCAACCCGCAGTAAACTGCAAAACTAGTTCTGTAGAGTTCTATTGAGTGTAAAAAGGGCACACACGATTTCGAAATGCCATGAGTTTCAGATTAAATTGTTTTCCCGTGTAATTTCAACATTATCAAACAGACGAACAGTTTTGGTGGTGTTGCAAGATAATGCAATGCCATGCTGTCCACAGTATAAAGTATGCTCAAATGATACGGTTGCTAGAGATATTAAAATCTTTTATTGACGGGGACTTTGTAATTTATCACATTTGCAGGCGGTGCTCGCCTCCCAGCATTTCATACTTGTGTCGGTGCCAACGATGAGTTACTTACGGCAGAGTGGTACAAAGAACATGGTACTCTCCTGTCGATGTTTAGTGCGCTTTGTGTTGTTTACACTTTACATGTTGGCAATCCCTATGTTTGGTTAGATTTCAATTGAACCATAACATCTGAAAAGTGACAAAGGTCAGTGTAACTGTCTAGTGTTGCTGACTTCGATCAACACATCTGGTTTTTCCTCATCTGTACTTTGATCAAGTCATTTTTTTTAATCTAGTTCCTGTTCAGTATCATGGATGATATGTATTAGCACTTGGTTAGGTATTGAGCTTATTCTTGGAACGAGGGTAATTTCTGCTGACGTGCGCCGGAATACATTGTTTACATCCAGTGGGGAAACTATCAGCTATAAAACTCTTATTGTTGCGACAGGTGCTCAGGTATGCAGGATTCTATTTGTAGTTCCTTATGCAGTGATGCTCATCTTATGCTATTTTTAAGGTTCACACATATATCTTGTGTGCTTACAGGGAAATCGATCTTGAAAATGTTAGTTTATCTGTTTATAATGTAGGCCTTGAAGCTGGAAGAAATTGGAGTGAGCGGTTTAGAGGCTGAGAACGTCTGTTATCTGCGTAACATGAATGATGCAGATAAATTAGTCGATGTAATGAGATCATGCCCTGGTGGGGATGCTGTTGTCATTGGTGGTGGATACATAGGAATGGAATGTGCAGCCGCTTTGGTTGCCAATAAGATAAAAGTTACCATGGTCTTCCCTGGAAAACACTGCAGTAAGTAGCCAATGCTACAATATTTAAGAACATTCTGAACAATGAATGCTAGGACTCTTAGATGCACTTTAAATCTCCTTTCTTTTTATCCTAGTTTAAATATGTGCGGTGATTTGTCCTTTGCAGTGGCTCGTCTATTTACTCCAAAAATTGCTGAATTTTACGAGAACTACTACACTTCGAAAGGAGTTACTTTCATCAAAGAAACTGTAGTTTCATCCTTGGAGGTCTCATCTGGGAAGGTGAGTTTCCATTTGATTATCCCTTGAAACTTCCCAGTAGAAGATTTGTAGATCAACTATGTTCAAATTGCTAGTAGAATGTATACTCATCACCTACTAGTATTTTTTTCACACTACTGCAAATCTGTAGCTCTGAACACCTGATTTGTGCCAATAGATACCAACACCATTAGCTCTGCTCTGCTTAGTCTGCTATCTTTGAAGTTTATTTTCCAAACTGATTATCTGAATTTTCAGCAATATGCCAATGCCAGAAAGTAGGAACCTTTGTTTTCTAACATTATCTTTATTCATCGACAATGACAGCAACAGTAGTAACGCCAATGCGTTGTGCGTGCATGCACAGGTGACCACAGCGATCCTGCGAGACGGCAGGCGCCTTCCCGCCGACATGGTTGTGGTTGGCATCGGCGCGCGCGCGAGCACTGCACTCTTCGAAGGCCAGCTGGTCATGGAAAAGGGCGGCATCAAAGTGAATGGGCAGATGCAGACGAGCGACGCCTCCGTGTACGCCGTGGGAGACGTGGCCGCGTTCCCTGTCAAGCTCTTCGGCGGCGCCGTCCGCCGGCTCGAGCACGTCGACTGCGCGCGCAGGACCGCCAGGCACGCCGTCGCGGCGGCCCTGGACCCCTCGGGAGCCGGGGACATCGACTACCTGCCCTTCTTCTACTCCAGGACCTTCGCGCTGTCCTGGCGGTTCTACGGCGACAACGCCGGGGAGGCCGTCCACTTCGGGGACTTCTCCTCGTCCTCGCCCAAGCTTGGCGCTTTCTGGGTCAGCGCGGGCCGGATCGCTGGCGCGTTCCTCGAAGGCGAGAGCCCGGAGGAGTACGAGGCGATCGCGCACACTGTCCGGCGCAGAGCGGCTGTCCCGGACGTGGCTGAGCTCGCGAGGCAGGGCCTCGAGTTCGTCGTTCGGGAGGGCCGGACGGAAGCCTCTCGTGGCGGCGGCAAGCATACGTACGCGTGGCACGCCATGGTTGGTGTGGCCGCGGCCGTGTCCATCGCCGCGTTTGCGTACTGGTACGGCTGGAAGGCGCCGTACCTGGCGAAGCGAGACTTTTGAATGAGCTTACTGCTACTTCTGTGATGATTTCACGGCGTGGCACTGGCATGTACTGCTTCCCGGTGCCATCACGAACGAGAGGCCATGCTAGCTGCCTTAAGCGTTTCTAGTTTGCAATGCTCGTCGTTGGTGGGTGCATCATCTCTGAGAGTTTTGTCCTGCCGCCGAGCTTGTCCAATGCTACCACAAGCGAAAAGTTTCTACTATAATTCTCAAGCTTGACTTTCGAAAAACTTTTGACTCATTTGAATGGTCCACTCTAGATCAAATTATGCACTCTCGTGGCTTTAGCGACAAGTGGTGTTGGTGGATGTATAATCTGCTTCAAACGGGGCACATGGTTTGTTCTCTAAATGGTATGTCTGGACGTTGGATTTAATATAAGTGGGGCCTACGCTAGGGTGATCCAATCTCTTCATACGTCTTCCTTATTGATGGCTGACGTGATGTAAAACTACTCCAACCAAACATGCCTTGCCCCATCATCCAATATACGGACGACACCCTCATCCTGCTCCCCGTCGATAGTACTTAGTTGCAAACCTTGAAGACTCTTTTTGATCACTTTGCATCGGCAACCAGACTCTAGATTAACTACCACAAGAGCACTTTTGTTCCCATCCAAGTTCCCCCTGAGAAGGCAACACCCCTTGCATCTACTCTTGGTTGCATCATTTCAACCTTCCCCTAGACGTATATGGGATTGCCTCTCTCTGAAAAGAAGCTACATGCTGTCGCTCTGGACTACCTAGCACTCAAAGTGCGATGACGGATTCCAGGATGGCGCACGCAGTTTCTAAATCTTGTAGGGTGACTAACCTTGATCGACGTTGTCCTCTCAACCCTACCAACATATGCTATGGTAGTTTTTGAGCTCGCCAAGTCCACTATCGAGAAGATCGACCAACCACGAATGGCTATGTTCTGGAAAGATGCCACCGAGTGTAGCGTGGGTGATTTCCAGGTAGCCTGGGCCACGGCTTGTTGCCCCAAACAAGATGATGGCATAGGGCTCAAAGACCTACAAGCACAGAACATCAGCTTGCTTTCTCAAGCTCCTGCACAAGCTTTGCTCCGGACAAGACACCTCTTGGACTCGCTAGATCATCCAAACTTATAACCCTTTTCAGACCAAATTCCGAACATCACCTTCATACACCTTGACCTAGAACACCATTGCTCGCCTCATGCCGCTCTACATGGCAATAACCTTGGTGGAGGTTGGTGACGGGAAAACCACTTCCTTCTGGTATGGTGACTGGACTTCCCTAGCCCCCTCAATGAATCGCTACCCGCTGCCTTCTCGCACTGTATCCGCAAGGAAGTCTTAGTATCTGATGCTTTGGCTCATGGCTCCCTCCATCTTGAGCACCAAACATGCTTACACCTGTCGTCTGGGTAGAACTTGACATATTGTCTGATAACTTGTCACCTCTTTTCCTAAGAAACACCCTAGATATTTGGTGGATGAAGGGCGGTAGTGCACCGAGGTTCCAAACCGCGTCAACTTATAAGATGATCTGCCCCGCCCCCTCGGACAGGATGTGCAACTTCAAGAATATAACTGGGAAAACTTTGCTCCGAAAAAAGTCCAAATCTTCTTTTGGGTTCTTTGACATGGGAACACTAGGACCAGAGCCTTCCTTTATTCGGTCAGTGCCATTCCGAGCCTGGTTGTCCCTTTTGTCCCTCCACACCAGAAACTATCGATCACTTCTTTGTGGCCTGCAGCAGGATCGCCAGCATATAGAGTCGCATCCTTCCGCGGACCGAACAACTGGATACAGTGGACACCTTTTGCTCGTTGGTGTTTGCAACCTTTGACCACCTGCAGGTGCCCGTATGCAACACCTTTATCCTCCTACTACTATGGATTACCTAGAAGCAATAGAATCGTTTGATCTTCGATGGCATCAACACGATCTTCGATGGCATCAACACGGGATATTGGACATTGTGCGGCTTCTTGCCGACCACCTTCGACTTTGGGTTTTCAAGGATCCCTCATTGTTAAATACTGAACTAGTTATGGATTGATGCACGAATCTTATGGATGTAATCAGTAAAGGCTTCTTTTTCTTCTCTACTCTCTTCTCGTTTATGTTCTTTCGATCTCCTTAGAGACTATCGATGTACCCATACACGTTTTTTTTTCTGTTTTTGCAATGAGAAAATTTCAAGTGGGCAAACCCCACCGTCGTTTCCCTCAAGAAAAAAAAAATGAAATGCTCGTCGTGGTATCAAAATGTAAACCAAATCTAATTATTAACTCACCAATTGCGCTCTCGTAAACGATCCTTCCATTTGAATTCGTATCGCAGAACAACGACCATCTTTTTAAGTACTGCATTGCGTAAGAGTTCGAAAGCTTCTTCGCAAGTCATCAAAACAAAAAACAAGAGGAACGAGTGAATGAGAAGCCGGCGGTCACAGTAGGATCGGTTGGTTGCACCAATCCAAGCTACCGCACATGTGTGCATTCCGGTAGATCACTGAATCCGCCTCCCGCTTCCCCTTGCCCCCTGCCAATCTTTCTCTCTGCCGCCGGGGTCCGCGACAACCAAACCCCACCCGTCCCCCGGCCCCGTCGCCATCACCAGCCGTTACACCGCCCCTTGCTGCGCGGTCCATGCAAACGCACCCAAAGCTCCCGCTGACCCTGCTCCGGTGCTCCTCTATTAATACGAGGCCGGCGCGAACGCTTGAGCTGCAGCTAGCTCCCTCACACCGACCACCACGCAGTGGCGAGCAAGCAAAAGCTAGGCACCAAGATCAAGAAGCTGCGAGCAAGATGGTGAACTTCATCGAGGCGCAGAAGCCTCTCCTGTCTTGGCTGATGAAAATGGCCGGGCTCCGCCCCATCGAGGTCGAGCTCGAGCCGGGCACCAACATGCACTTCTGGGCGCCCAAGCACCACGTCGGCAAGAAGGGCACCACCATCAGCCCGCTCGAGCCTGCCGCCACCGGCGCCAAGAAGCCCGGGAGGAAAGGGAGGAAGAAGAACCCCGAGTCGCGGCCCAACGTGGTCCTCATCCACGGCTTCGCGGCCGAGGGCAACATCACATGGCAGTTCAACTTCGGCGTGCTCGTGTCGCGCTACAACGTCTACATCCCGGACCTGATGTTCTTCGGCAAGTCGTCGACATCGAGCGGCGACAGGTCGCCGGATTACCAGGCGGAGTGCGTGGCGGGGGCGCTGGCGCGGCTGGGAGTGGTGCGGTGCGATGTGGTTGGGTTCAGCTACGGGGGCATGGTGGCGTTCAAGCTGGCGGAGGCGCGTCCGGAGCTGGTGCGGTCCCTGTGCGTGTCCGGGTCGGTGGTGGCCATGACGGACGCGGTGAACAGGGAGACCATGGAGCGGCTCGGCGTGGGGTCGTCGGCGGAGCTGCTCATGCCGGAGACGCTCAAGGGGCTCAAGGCGCTGCTCTCCATCTCCATGTATAAGAGGATGTGGTTCCCGGACAGGTTCTACAAGGACTACCTCAAGGTGATCAATTTTAGCATCCGCGTGCGATGTCTGTGGTACACCAGTAGTACCATAAATCCATTTTCAACTTCATTAGTATCTCAAATTATGCTATACATGAATAGATGATGGAGTAATGAATTATAAGTGAATTTTCAATCTTTCGCCCTTAGCTTAGGCTTTTTTAGTCAAGTGGTTGGTGTATAATAGCTTAATAGCTTAATTTGGGGGAGTTTTCTTTTTCAAAAGTTCTTTAACATAGAGTTTGCGAGTATTATTTCATCTGGTAATTAAGATCGCTTTAGTTTCGTTGGGCAAGCTAGGTTGTGTTGTTGTTAGGAAATAGGAGCGCATCTAATTTTTGTTGGGGTTTTGTTTGCTGATGTATATGCATGTGTTTTGGTGATGAACAGGTGATGTTCACCAACAGGAAGGAGAGGATGGAGCTTTTGCAGGGGCTGATAATCAGCAACTTGGATGCCAAGATCCCTACATTCCAACAGGTGCCCTGATTTAATAATCTTTTAACTAAGTCAAACCAACCTACAGCTACTTAATTTGTTCACCAACGTAGAGATGCATGTTGGAAATTAAGGACTCGAGTGATGAGAGTGACCGGAAGAGTACAGATATTGCGCCATCATTTTGGTGATATACTGAAATCATCCAAGTGATCTTGCAATTGCAAGATTTGACAATTGGTCTAAGAACAA